>NC_077227.1:407859860-408159860 GCF_027887165.1 Monodelphis domestica | reverse complement strand
GCTTAAGACTTTTATGCCCTAGTTTTATATCAGTGAAGGATGCTGATAATTCATCCATTAAACAAAATAATCTATGCTAAGGCAGAGCTTGATAAATATCAGACAAATGATTGCTTGAATACTTAAAAGACCAGTGATATTGGCACTGGATTAGAGATAATAGACTCCAGTTTGAATCCTGATGCTGTCACTTCTATAAATGTGGACAAATTACTTACCTCTCTGAGCTTCATTGGACCAGATGACCTCTAGTTTCAAGCTCCTTTAATAAGGATCATAGTTCTTACATGACATAGTAGTTTCATGAATTATTATTGGCAAAAATTCATCATTTAGGGTTCAACCTTTTAATGAAGAATCTCATCAAATGAATAGATGTATGTTTTTTCATTTTTATATCATTTATTTTTATATCACCTTTATTGCCAAACATATCTGTTCCATTCCCATTTAGCTATTTCTTGTAACAAAGAATAAAAAAGAGAAAAATAGCAAGTCAATAAAACAAACCAACACATCAATGCAGTTTGGCAATATATGGGATGTTTCACAGACAGAGATCTCCCAGTTATGCAAAGAAGGAAAGAAGGTGCATACGCCCTTCTGTTCTCACAGACAATCTTGGCCATTATAATTATACAGCATCCAGTTTTAGTTTCTTTGTTCTGTCCATTTACATTGTTGTAGACACTGTATATTGTTTTTCTGGTTCTGTTTATTTTACTCAGCATTAGTGATTCATATGCTGCTCTTGAGTTCTTCCTATTCATTATTTCTTATAGAATATAGCAGGGGTCCCCAAATTTTTTACACAGGGGGCCAGTTCACTGTCCCTCAGACCGTTGGAGGGCTGGACTATAAAAAACAAACAAACAAACAAACTATAAACAAAGCCCTATGCACACTGTACATATCTTATTTTAAAGTAAAAAAACAAAATGGGAACAAATACAATATTTAAAATAAAGAACAAGTAAATTTAAATCAACAAACTGACCAGTATTTCAATGGGAACTACAGGCCTGCTTTTGGCTAATGAGATGGTCAATGTCTGGTTCCGTATTTGTCACTGCTAGTTGTAATAAGTGATGCAAGTGTGCATCAGTTAGTCTAGATCTGGTTGGAGATTTCAGATGTTTCATTCTGGAAAAAGTCTGTTCATAGACATAAGTGCTGCCAAAGATGGTTGTGCCATTTTGAGTGCATGGTTCCTGAGACTAGGGTATGTATCAGAGGGGAGAGATGCATAGAAATTAGGCAAGCTGCTTGACTTGAATGCATCTTTCAGAGTCACAATTCTGCAGTTCAGCCAGTTCCATTTGGTAAATTGTATCCATATTTTCAGTGTCACTAGAAAATGGGTTACAGAAAAGCTGTATGCCCTGTTCATGGAGATTAAGCTTTTTAAATCTGAATTGAAACTCCTTTTGCAACTTTTCCAATGAATCCACACGTTTCTTTTGGGAATGCAATCAAGGGTTTTTCCGCTAACAGATTTTGAGTTAAGGGGACATGGCAGAAATTTTCCTCCTTCACTTGTTTGACAAGGAGGCCTAATTTTACTTCAAATGCTTTCATATGTGATTTGCACATTGAAACTGTTGAGTAGCTCTGTTGCATCTGTCAGAAATGTGAGGTGCCATTTCCATTCTGCATCATTGAGATCTGGTACTTCTTTGTTTTTTGAAAGCATAAAACCTGTAATGTGTGTTAGTAAGTCATAGAAATGTCTCAAAACTCTTCCTTGACTCAGTCAACAGACTTTTGTGTGGTACAGAACATCTTCATAGACAACATTTAGCTTAGACAGAAATTCCTAAAATTGTCTGTGGTTTAGTACATTAGCTCTAATGAAGTTAACACAAGATACCACAATTTTCATAACAGAGTTCCTCTTCAGTGATTTACTACATAGCAGAGCTTGTTGGTGGATGAGGCAGTGTATGGCTATTGGATGAGAATGGTTATGTTTGTTCATCTCTTGGTTAATGCGAGCAATTACTTCTTTCTTAGACTTCACCATGCTAAGAGCACCATCAGTTGTCACACTGGCTAGTTTAGCCCAGTCCAGCTCCAAATCCTTCACAGTTTGGGAAACCTTTTCATAGATATCCTCTCCTGTAGTTGTTTCTTTGATGCTTTGCAGTGCAGCAAGCTCTTCTGTGACTTCGAAATTGTCATTTGTCTCACAAATAAAAATTAGAAGTTGTGCAGAATCATGAACATCATTGCTCTCATTGAATGCCAAGGAAAAATAGGAAAGTTTTCTTGCGGAGTTTTGCAAATGCTGATGCAAATTGCATTTCAATCCTTCGTTTAATTGTAGATCCTAAAAGACTAACTGTACTAAATAAGTCTGCCTTTTCTGTACACATCTCTTTGGCAACAGAAAGAAGGCACTCTTGAACAAATTCTCCCTCCACAAATGGTCTGCCAGTGCACGCTATTAGCTTGGCAACTTGAAAACTTGCTCACAGCAATGAAATATTTACCTGCTTCTGCTTCACAAAAGTATTTTGCTGAGTTGTCAATGTATTTTTCAGTTTTAATATTTTATCTTTTCTCACATCTCCAACCAAACAATCATATTTATCTTTATGTTGAGTTTGATAGTATCAACACAAATTGTATTCTTTGAACACAGACACAATATTCTGGCATATTAAATACACAGCTGTTTCCTTGTAAAGCATGAAAAAGTAATCATAAGTCCGCTGTTCTTTGAATATCCTACACTCCGAGTCAATTTTTCTCTTTCTTAACTTCATTGTTTCCTAGGGATTCCAAATTGTTATTAGTAAAATAACTATATATATGTATATATATATATATATATATATATATATATATATATATATATATATATATATATGTGTGTGTGTGTGTGTGTATACATATATATACATATATATACACAAACACACATGCACATATATATACATAGCCCCACAAAAACAATATATACCAGCAATAATTTTGCCCACACAGAGGCATACAGATTGCACTGCCCATCAATGCAGTCTGATCTGTATCCATCAATGCAGCCTTCCCAGTCTACATCATTTCAGCCTCACCAGTGGCCATATTGGTGGAACTCCACTTTTACCTCAGCATCACACTGGTGTGGTGTGGGAACTGGCACAATTACAGAGTCGGTTCCTCTACCACCTTTGCTGTTCACACTACCCTGTTCGAACTGCACTGCAATCAGATTCCATGGCAGGAAAAAAGAAGGCACAACACTAGTGTGTGTCCTCTTGCGGTCCATATTTATGGATCTGTAATTATAGACTGTAATACAAAAAACACATTCCTCACTTCCCCCACATGCTACAATGGCAACCATACTCCCCCAGGTGCACAACATAATGGCCCCTATAACCTTCCTTTGCCCAAAAGTCTCTCCCCACATAACTACACAGTACAATGACCCCCATACTCCCCTAGATGCACAATATAATTGTCCCTATAATAGGGAAGTATGGGGGTCCATTTTACTACCATGTTTCCCAGAAAATAAGACACTGTCTTATATTAATTTGACCCCCCAAAACAAGGGGTGTCTTATAAAACACCCAGAGGCAGTGGTGGGCTTCTCATAGTAAAGGCCCACCACTGATGTCACAGGCCAGAACACTGCTATCTGATGCCTGTATACAGTACTGGAGGTGGTGTTGGGCCTGTGACACTGTATACCACTGTCTGGGATAGCAGAGGCTGCAGTGCTGGCTGTGATGGCTGTGTCACACCTTACATAGGTCCATCACTGCCACCACTATACAGCAGTATACACAGTGCAGAATTCCCTCCCCCAGATCACTGCTCACCATGCCGACATCCTGACATCTTCCATTGTGCAGCCACATAATCCTTTGCGCAGTGCCTTGTTCTCAGAACAAGGAACCACGTAAAGGGTATCACCGGAAGTAGTACTGTATGTGAGTGCTGCCTCACTTTGCAGTGCCACCACATGCCGTGCTCCTCTCACTGACCACCAATGAAAGAGGTGCCCCTTCAGGAAGTGCAGTGGAAGCCACATGTGGCCCACAGGCCATAGTTTGGGGACCCTCTGAAATATAGTATGGTTCTTTTCTATCTATATACTATGATTTGCTCAGCCATCCTTTAATGGATACTTTATATTTTAAGTACAATTTACCTAAAAAGTGTTTCAAAGAAATGAAATCTATTAACCCCAATGAGGAAAGCAAACTGCTACTTAACCATTTTAAAGATTAAGAAATTCAAACTGAGAATCCAACTGATTTGTCTGAGTTTACAATCAGCAACATGTTTCAAAACTTTATTTTACATTTTAACAACCAACTCAGTCAGAATTTCTCTTCTTCGTGGGGGAGAGGAGTATGAAGGAAACAATGAAATACATTGTATTTCATGTTGAATTTCCCATTTTATTACCCGTTGAACTTTCCAGTTCAGTCTGAAGGATTTTGTTTACTAGAAACTCAAATCTTCTGTTTACACCCCATGTAGCTGTGCGCTTAAGAATACTGTAACCTTTGTGTGTGGAGCTCAGTGGCTGGTTTTCCCTAGGCAAAGCTCCCATCTTACCAATACCAGGGGATAGGATTGTGGTTTTTTCATTCAGTGCTGCCATTTCAGATGCAACTGTAAACTTAGTTTTCATGTTTGTTTGTTTTTTAAAGTCAAGCTCAAGATAAATGTATCTTCAGAGTCAGCTCCAAGAAGTTGCCTGTCAGTCATACAATAATTACTATATTTGCATGAGAATTTGATCATTTCCCACCCTCTGTTATTGTGCTATTATGAGTCATTTAGGGAGGGATCTCCACCTCTCTTTTTAGAATTAACAACTCTACCTGAGAGGTTGTTGGAGGATTACACACAGGCAACAGTGGGAGACTGCCACTACTACCTCTGAAGAGGTATTTAGGCCAGGTCCCTTGACAGTCTGTGCATCCATAAATTCAAAAACTCACAGAAGGACAGAGCTGAAAAGGTCCTTATATTGATTGTCAAAGCTGGGCATCCAATCCCTTATTCTACAGATAAGGGAAACTGAGATTTAGGGAGAGGACAGGACATTCTCAGTGCCCTTCACAATATCCGTCTTTAAATAATTCCTAACGACTGGAGAACAGAAAACAAGCTTTCTAGCACACTTTCAGACCTCCCGGGAAGGTGGTTGGGCAAGAGACCTGGCACTAGGAAAGCTCTGTTCTTATCCTAGCTCCTTCAGACCCACGCCATGCTGGGGGCCAGGCCGGCTCTCCATTCAGGTGACAATGATGCGAGGCCCCGCAATGGTGAGTGGGGGGGAGGCGGGAGAGATGGCGCACCGTAGGGGGAGGGCACTTCGGCGCCCCTTCCCAGCATTGCCCTCCCAGCATTCCTCAGATCCAACCCGCACCATAAACTGGTTCCCTAACCTCGCGAGATTCTGCTCTGTTTCTTCTCCAGGATTACCCCCCCCACCCATCCCACTCCTTTACTACCGGAGTCAGACTGGGGCGTAAAGAATCTGAGCCATCATGCCTGCTGGAGAGTGTAGTCCTAACCTCTTAAAACCCGTATGCTCTTCCGGAGCGAGAATGCACTATACGTGGCCAAGGACTACAACTCCCAGCGGCACTTGCGGTTTGTTTTTGTTCAAAAAAACCCACCCACCCCCGCCCTTTTGCCCACCCCCCCATCCCTTCCACAGACGCACACACACATACACACACGCTCGCGCGCTCTCTCACGCACACCTATCCACCCACCAGGCTGACGGGAAAGCCGTTTTCCTGTTCCCCTCTCACTTTCCCTCACTTACCTCGCAACGGCGGCTGTTCAGCAAGGAGGCCCAAGGCCTGAGCTGGGGAAAGCGGCGCGCGGTGGCGGTGGCGGCGGGGCGGGGCGGACGCCAGAGCCGTGACCTCTGACCCCGTTGTTATGTGGGACCGCCGCATTCCTTAGTGATCGCGGGGCCGCTGCCGCCGCTGTGGTAACGGGCGCATCCGGGGCGCGTGGAACGGCCGCCTCCGCCTCCTTCGCCACCACTACCTCCACCCGAACTCTTCCTTCATCCTCACGCGTCCCCTGCCCTCGGCTCGGGCCTCGCGCCGCCGCCACGCGCTCCCAGCCGCCAGCCTCAGTCCCGACACCGTCTGGCCCCTCGTGCCCCGTGCCCGCCCGGTCCGCGAGGAGGCCCCGCGTGCCACCGCCCCCGCCGAGGAAGAGGAGGAGGAGGAGGAGGAGGATGAAGGACAAACAGAAGAGGAAGAAGGAGCGCACGTGGGCAGAGGCCGCCCGCTTGGTAAGGAGGGGGAAGGGAAAGGACTACCGGGGGGGGGATGTCTCGGGGTGAGTGTGGGGGGCCTTGTCTCGTTTTCCTCTCTCCCTCAGAAATGCGACCGCCGGGGCGGGGGGGGGTCTCCCACTGCGAGGAAGCGACGGAGGAGGGGGAGGGGCGGGGCTGCCCCTCCCCCCCATAACGGAACGCGCCCCACCCCTCCCCCATGTCGGTTCTACTAGGCGCGGGGGATGGGGGGGTGGCCTCTTTCTCATGACGGAAACTTCGCTCCCCTTCCCCCATCATCGTGAGCGGACCCCTCCTCCAAGTAACAGACGGGGGTGGGGTGAAACGGGAAGGTGGGAGATATTTGGGCGTACTCACTCCAGTCCCCCTCCTAAAATTTCTTTGCGCAAGTGACATGTAAGGTTTCCTTCCCTTCCTCTTCATTTTTGATTCTGTTGGATTTAACAGTTATATTTTCAAGGTTTCCCTACCACCTTCCATCACTCTTCGGGGGAGGGTGATGATTAGGGGAGCATAGTCTCTATTCCCAAGAAGAGACTAGCCCATATGTAGTTAGCGGGGTGGTGGGAAACAGCTTACTTTTAAGAAGGCAGATGGAACTCGGCTGGTATGGAAAAAGTCAGGGTGGATGGGCAAGACTTTAGTCCTAGGAGATAAAATTTCACGCCCTCTTTGAAGCTTTCCTAATTCCCACTCTAACCACCCCCATCCCCATTAGATACAGTCTCTTCTCTCCTCAAATCTTTTTGCACTTTGTACCTTTCCTGTGCAGTTATGTTCCATTTTGTGTTGTAGTATTTGTATAAATTCTTTCTTCCTTGATAGATTGTAAATTATCTGAGGGCAAGGAATTATTATTATTCAGCGCCTTTTTTCCATGACTAACTTGGTATTTTTCAAATATTTAACATATATTTGTTGAATTGGAACAATGTAGTGAAATCAAAAAGGTATTTAGGTTTAAAAATTTACATATATTTTATATACATATGTGTGCATATATATATATATACATATATATATAAAACAAGTAATTACTTTGGAAAGTTTGGTGGCCAGTTTTATTCCACCTATGTCCACTTGTGAATATCTTTATTCATGAACTCAAGTGGCTTGACAAACTAAAAAAGCATTTCAGTTAAGAAATCCTTTAAGATTTGGCAAAGTAGAAAGTTTCATTTCAGAATTCTAAGTTTTCTGTTGAGCATTGCAGTTTTTTTTTTTTGGTGGTGGTGGTTCAGTGAAATAAATGTCAGTGTAAATTCAAGGTCTTCAGAACAAAGCCTGATGAAATAACTACATTCTGGAAAACTTGTAAAATTGTACTGGTTACAGTAGTAACAGGTAGGTGATTACTCCCAGAGAACTATCTTATCAGAGACCTGTTTCAGAAAACAAGTCAAAATTCATGTAGCACACTAGTCTATTTCTACACTGTAGAGGGCTTGTAAAGAGGTATAATTTACTTTTAATCTTACATTTAATTATCAAATGAGGGTCATATCTCAGAGGTCTTGTACAAAAGGCAGTAATTAATTGATAGGGATAGAGTTGATTTTTGTGTATGGGTTTAGGGGACTTTTTTCTCATTAGTGAGGAAATTGAGTATTTGGTCTGTAGGAATTTTTGTTAGAATTTTCTAGTCTATTCACTGGCGACATTTGGAGTTTGAGGTTGAGTATTCCAGAATGTGAGATATGGAAGTGGAGCTACTAGGAAGCACAGTAGTGGACAGAGATCCAGGCCTGGATTCTGGAAGACCTGGGTTCAAATATGATCCCAGACAGATGTGTGACCCTGGGCAAGTCAATTAAACCAGTTGCCTAGTCCTTTTGTCCTAGAGCTGATACAAAGACAGAAGGTAAGAGATTTTTTTAAATGGAAGGATCATAGAGATATGGTCCTCATAGAGAGGTCTGGTCCCCTTCATTTTATGCAAGAGGAATCTGAGCCCTTCAGAAGTTAAGTGACTTTGCCAAGGCCATTCATCTCATTTAGTGTCAGAGGCAAGACTGTAACCAAGACTGGTATTCTTTTTTTTTCTTTCTTGAGACCACATTTACTTTGGTATTCTGAAATGTTTCTCTGATAAAAATTGATATTTCATATGCATTTGTTAGGCCATCTTGGAAAATACAGGCTTTTTCCATGTTTTGATGTTTCTTCTGGGAAAAGATTGGAACTGAGAAAGGGATAGGTGGTAGGAGAGTTTACTCTTTAAGTCTTTTTTCCTCCTTCCTTGAAATAGATAGAGCTTTGGGTTTTCAATTTCAATTTCTCTGAAGTTCTTATTCTGATGGTGTTTTCCTACAGGTGTTAGGACTTTAGTTATAAACCACCTGGGAGTGATTTGGTTTTCTATTTTAACATTAATTGACTCTTCCCTTAAATTTGTTTTCTAACAAAAATTCTAAACCCTGATCACTGATTTTCTTTGATTTTCTTAACTTTTTAAATAAATGATTTTAGGAATTGAGAATTGACATTCTGTTAGGTTTTGGGGAGTATTTGAATTTGCCATGGTCTGACCTCTTAACATCACATCTTCATTCAATTTCTGGTTTGTCTTTGGTTCAAGCTCAAGCCAGATTATGAATTTAAAGATCGAGTAGTCCCTTTCTTTAGTTTTCCTTCTAAAGCATTCCTTTTAATTTGATCTTAAATCCAATAAAAATAGACTCTTTTTTGTGAAACCTCAGTTGTATATACACAGATGTGTTGTAGGGTATAATTTTGTGGGTTTTATGTCTTGTGTTTTTAAAATTTCCATCCTCTTATTTTTTGAGGGGGAAGGGAACACGGACAGATTTACTTACAAAAAAGACACATTAAAGACTTTACAATTGCTGCAGGTTGAGAACTTAGAACCTTTTTTTGGTTGTTAATTATATTAAATGTATATTTAGTCCTGAAGGAGAAATAAGAATGATTTGACAAATTTGATTTGAAATGAGATGGACTAAGAAGTTACTAGGTTAGTTCTGATCAAAGTTCCAACACTCATTTTAGCCTCTCTTAAATTGAAATGTTTGCCATCAAAACCAGATGTACCAGTTGTCTCATCTTGTTCCTTACACTGCTCAAGTTAGTCTAGTATTTGTAATCCCCAAGTGAAAACAGATCTATTTTTGATGGTGAAGAGAATAGATGGGAACTGGGATGCATATAGTATTAGCCATAGTTAATTGTATGCTTTTGGAGGAAAAACTGTTCTAGCATAAGTTTTGGGGTATGAAAGCTCTAAAAAAGAAATGAATGTTATTACTGATAAGCTCAATTGTTGCTGGTGCTTTTGTTGCTGAGAAGTAAAAGATTTTCATTTAAATATTGTATACTTTTTCTAGGTGTCAAGAGTTGGATAAGGAGGCATGATTAGGGGTAATATGAAGTTAGCTCTAATTTTTTAATTTTCTTTTTTTGAAAGAAGAATGCTTTCCAAACTTTTGAAAAACTTCATTACATGTAATCGCTTTCATTTTGATTCATAATTCTTACTTAGAGGACACTTTTTTGAACTTGAACTAAGAAGAGACAATTACCAACATAAAAAGCACATCATGAAAAAGAAACTAGGAATAGAAAGAATACTGGTGCAGAATTGTTTTTAGATTAAAACCAGCATCATTCATTCATATATATATATATATACATATATATAGGAAGAGTGGCAAGGGCTGGGTTTGCAGCAAATTTGAACCCAGTTTTCCCAACTCTATCCTTTGTGCTCCCTAGCCTCTCTTTTCATATATTTTTGATAGTAGTGAATACTTTGTATCTTTTGAAGTAACTTCCTTTACAAGTTTTTCTTTACAATGATTTTGGTTCCCAGGCTACACTTACACATTGAGAAAATAAATTTTTCATAAGCCTTTCAAAAAATTGGCTTATGAGAGCAGCTAGGTGACTCAGGTGATTGATAACCAGGCCTGAAAATGGAAGGTCCTGGGTTCAGATCTGGCATCAGACACTTCTAGCTTCATGACCTGGGCAAGTAACTTTAATTCCCATTGCTTATCCCATTCTGCTCTTCCTTAGAAACAATGTATAGTATTGATTATTTTTAAAAAACCTTTACTTGTGTTCCAAGGCGTAGAAGAAGGGTACGGATAAGCAGTTGGGGGTTAAGTGACTTGCCCATGCCCACCCAACTCCAGCCTTGGTGCTACAATCAATGTGCTACCTAGCTACCCCACTTCAGCAGTATTTTAATATCTGATTTACTCAATCTTTAATTCCTTTCTTTCCATTTCTATCTTCCCTCATCCTAATTTCTTAAAGACTTATTCCTTTTGCATGGCTGTTAATGGAACTCTATCTTGCCTAAGTATCTTTATTTTGTATGCTATTTGTGTTTGCCAGATGAATGAATATAAAGTTAGTTATGGTTGTATCCTTGCCCCTCAAAAGAATGAAGAGCTATAGGAGTTGTACCTATCTGCCTTTTTCTTTTTCCTCCTTTAGAACAGCAGCATTGCTAATATTACTCAACCTCTTGAAGTGAGATAGCAACTGTAGTTCACTAAGAAAATACTGCAGTGACTCAGTTATAGATGATTCTGACATGAAAGGGACATTCAGTTAGCTTCATCTTTTTTCTTGCACTATTCACACTGAATTGTAGCATCATATCGCCAGATTGTAAAAAAGCTCTGTGATAACTAAAATCAGAATTTCATAACCCATTGGCAAAAGGCACTGTTTAAAAATTTGAGTCCTAACCAAACAAACTTCTTGAGGAAAGAAAAACCTACATTTTTTTCTGTCTTATAATTTATAAAGTAGTGTAACAGAATGTAATCTTATGGTTTAGCCACACTTAACATCTTCATTTTATACTAAATAGTAACCAGGGTTACAAAACCCTTATGTTGCTTAAAAGGCATGCTAAGAAAGATGATTGCATTCTTACTTGGGTTTGAGTCAGAAATTTAGCTAATTGCTGCTATTTCTAATAGGAGATATAAATTATTTTTGCCTGTAATTTGTCCTTCCTAACCTCATATATGGAAATATGTTGTTTTGTAGCTCTCAAGAGTTGAATCATAGCTCATAATATAGGTTCATAGATATAAATGGAGATTGTACTCTGAAATGTGGATATTTTGTATTTCTTTAGGTATTAGAAAACTACTCTGATGCTCCAATGACCCCAAAACAGATTCTGCAGGTCATCGAAGCTGAAGGACTAAAGGAAATGAGGTTTGTATTGATCTTATGCCTAAACCTAGGGATATTTCTCCCTTGGTAATGATGAGTTTTGGTTAAAATGGGAGTGCATACATATGTATGTGTTTTTATGTAGCTGAGTGGTAGTAGTGTGGAAATATTTCCAGTGGTTTGTTTTTTTTAATTGGGAGAGGGAGATTGAACAGTTTCATTAAGAGATGTCAGTTTCCTGTTTTAATGGTTTTATACCTGAATTTAAGCAGTTGGGCACTTCCACATTTGTGTGGATATATGTTCATCTTCTCATATATTTCTGTTTCCCTAAGTCATCTAAAGGATGGTACTATAGCACACTCTAGTGTTTTGCTCTTTATACTTCTAAAATTCTTTTCTTTAGAGTTAAAGAAGAATTTTTTTTTCAGGGCATATTCCTTCAGGCATTTTTTATTTAATTTAATAACAGTTAATTTTTACAAATTGCTTTATCTGCTCTGATGGATATAGACAACATATAGTATCTCTTTTGATCTTCATTTATTATTTTTACAATTATACTTGATGGTATGCACAAAGCACATATTATCATTTTCATTTTATAGATGAGGAAACTAAGACCCAGAAGTGAAATAATGTGTCCAACAGCTAACATGTGAAAGAACAGGGACTTTGGCATAGGTCTTCTATCTACAAGTCCAGTGTTATTTTTACTAGACCCTGTTTCCAGTAGCAATTAATAATATAAATTAATGATAACATTATTTAGGCAACTAGTGGTGGCTCAGTGGATTGAGAGCCAGGCCTGGAGATGGGAGTTCCTGTGTTCAAATATGGCCTCAGACACTTCCTATCTCTGTGACTCTGGGTATATCACTTAATCCCCACTGCTTAGTTGTTAGCACTCCTCTGCCATTCTAAATCAGAAGGTAAAAGTTTTTTTAAAATGATAACTATTTTGGGGTGCCCTTAATCTACCCCATTATCTTTTTTTCTTTTTTGTACTTTCCAAAAGAGAAACTGCATTAGAAACAAAAAGGATGGTGAGGATGGAAAAATCAGTGATTGTCCTAATTTCTCCTCTATTTTTTTTTTTTAAGAAATGAAGTATAGTTTTTTCATGAATCTTAGAATGAAAACCTTGGGACACATTTTAAGGTTGAAAAAGTTTCCACTTCTCTTTGGTGAAGACATTCAAAGTTTCTAGAAGTGGAGATATTAAGAAAATGTTCTACATTGACTGGGTCTTATTTAGATGATTGCCATTTATTGTTTGGTGTCATAATTTTGCTTCATTTTTGTTTTTATGAGCTATTTCCCATCATGTTGCTGTCTGCATTCTTGTTAAACCACTATGCCTATAGAAGGTAAATTAATCCCTTGGGAAGAGATGAAATTCAGAATGTTAACTTGTTTCTACTACTTGTTCTTGCAGGAATTATGAAACTGTTGTGATGGTTTGTGATTAGTGAGCAGCTTTGTAATTTATAGACAGAGGTATAATGTGTAGGAGTCACATTGTTCAGAGAGGGACTTTGCCAGCATGCAGTGCTCCCTTGTAGCAGAACTGTTAGAACACCCACTCATTACTCTAGATATCAAACAAGGTTTCTTTTAGGGATTTAACTTGGTTAAGAGATTCATAGCATTCAGTGTAACCAAAGCAGAATAAGTAATAGATTTAGTCATTTATAGAATTTTAAGAAGCAAAGTTTATATTGACATACTGATTTGTTAGGCTCTTATGCTTTGAAGGATACTGAATACTGAGTGGTCTGTGTCCCAGTTTTATTCTTGGGGGAAGGAAGGATTTTGAAATATTTGAACTTAAAATCATAAAATCTTAAAATTATATTTTAGAACTATAAGAGAATTTGAAGATCATAGAGTTTACTATTCCTCCACATATTTTACAAATTGGGAAACAAAGAGATGGAAATGACTTGCCAAAGGTTGCGGACTAGAACTCTAGTATCTTGACCCAAAGAACAGTACTTTTTAATACTATATCATGTTGCAGTGAGAAATTACAAGGGCAAGGGCAAATGGCAAACCATTAGTACACTTGGATTTAAATATGCATCTGGCAATATTTCTGACAGTTACCTGTTTTCAATAAACAGACATTACTCTCGCAGTATTAACATTGTTGAAATATGGAGACAGGAAAAATTGAAATGATGGTTTAACATTTGGACATTATCAATGTGCTAAATTTATTTGACTACTTTCGTTTTTAGCGCTCTAAATTTATTTGTTTTAATTTATTCCAGGTATATATGGTTTAAAAAAATACAGAATCATAAACAGAGAAAAAGTAATTGTGAGCAATTTTGATACTTTGCACATATTAGAATTTATTTCATTGTTGTCTTAATTGAGAAAAGTAACATACTTCCCTGTAAGTAACTTCTATTTTTAAAAAGCATAGAGGCTTTAAACATTTTTTTCTGTTTCCAAATTCTTTCACCTACTCCTCATCCCTTCATTATAATCACATATATTTATGCAAAACAAATTTCACATTAGCCATATGGGGGGAGGTAAGAAAAAGAAGAAAAGAGACTTTGGTCTGCTCCCAAATCCATATATTTTCTATCTTAAGTCCTTTAGAATTGTGGGACATTTTGTGGATCATTCTTATAGTATTCTTACTACGTAACAGGCCTTGCTGAGTTTTAAACCATCTCTTTAATCATTTCTTGAGAGCACAATAGTGTTTGATCATATTCATAGACATAATTTATTCAGCCATTCCCCTACTGATAGGCATCTCTTAGTTTCCAATTCTTTGCCAGGACAAAAAGAGATGTTATCAATATTTTTGTACATGTAGGACCCTCTTCTTCTTTCCCAGATCTTTTTGTGGTATAGACTTATTAATGATGTTGCTGGGCAAAAAGGTGTGTCTAAATTAAAAGCTTTTATATTTTAGTTCCAAATTGCTTTCTTAGAATGGTTGGATTAGTTCACAATTCCACCAATGATGTATTTAATGAACCTATTTTCTGAGTCATACAATATTTCATACAGCTGTTGATAATTTTGATTTCTTTTGAAAACTACCTTTTCATATCTTTAAAGCACTCTTTACTTGGGGAATGACTCTTATTCCTACAAATTTGACTCAATTTTCTGTATATTTTAGAAATGACACCTTTATCAGAGAAACTTGATACAAGATTTTCTCCCAGTTTCTTGCTTTTTTTCCTAGTTTTTGCTGTGTTTTTTTTGGGGCAAACACTTTTAAAATTTTGTGTAATCATATTTATCCATTGTTTTCTTCTTGTGAATTTTTCTAGTTTGGTTATGGAAATTTACTGTTCATAAAAAAATCTGTCAGTTCCTTCCAGTTATATTAAATTTTCTTATGATATCACCCATTAGATCTAAACCAATTTGAATTTATTTTGGTATATAGGGCAAGGTGTTGATCTGTGCCTACTTTATGCCAGATTGCTTCCCAACAGTTTTTGCCAAATGGTGAGTTCTTACTCCAGTATGTTGGGATCTTTGGTTTTATCAAAAACTAAATTGCTCTGTTCATTTGTGTCTGTATACTGTATATTATTCTTTTCCACTGGTTAATCTCTGCTTCTTAGCCAGTACTAAATTTTTTTTTTTTAATTTTAATATATTTTATTTGATCATTTCCAAGCATTATTCGTTAAAGACATAGATCATTTTCTTTTCCTCCCCCCCACCCCCCATAGCCGACGCGTAAGTCCACTGGGCATTAGATGTTTTCTTGATTTGAACCCATTGCTTTGTTGATAGTATTTGCATTAGAGTGTTCGTTTAAAGTCTGTCCTCTGTCATGTCCCCTCAACCTCTGTATTCAGGCAGTTGCTTTTTCTCGGTGTTTCCACTCCCATAGTTTATCCTTTGCTTATGAATGGTGTTTTTTTTTTCTCCTGGATCCCTGAAAGTTGTTCAGGGACATTACACCGCCCCTAACAGTACTAAATTTTTGATATTTACAGCTTTGTGGTATAGTTCGAGATCTTCAGTTCTTCCTGATTCATCAGAAACTTCAGTTCTTCCTGATTTTTTCCAGTGATATTCTTGACCTTTTGTTCTTTCCAGATGAATGTTGTTATAATTTTTTTCCTAGCTCTATAAAATTCCTTGGTAATTGATTGATACTGAATAAGTAAATTAATTCTTAGTAATATTTTTATTATTTTGACTTTGCCTACCCGTGAGCAGTTAGTATTTCTCCATTTATTTAGATGTGTTTTTATTTATGTGACAAGTGTTTTGAAATTATGTTCACATAGTTCCTGGTTTTGTCTTGGCCGATAGATGATCAAGTATATGATATTGCCTATAATTATTTTAATTGAAATTTCTCTCTGTGTCTTGGCAGGAAGACTCAGATATTTTTTAATGTCTAGTTATTTTAAGTTAATTTTCTCTTTCTGACTTCCTGGATTTTGTTGGTAATACAGAATGTTGATGGTATACATAAATGGCTTTGATGATTTGTGGGTTCACTTTATATTCTGCAACTTTGCTGAAGTTGTTTTTGTTAGTTTTTTATTTGACTAAGGTTTTCTTAAGTTGATTATCATGTCATCTGTAATGATTTTTTTGCCTATGCTTATTTCTTCCACTAGATTTTTCTTGTCTTGTTGTAATAGCAAGGATTTTTAGTACAGTACTGAATAGTAATGGTGATGGAGGGACATCCTGGCTTCATCACAATCTTATTGGAAAAGCTTCTAGCTTATTCTCATTGCAAATAATGCTTACTCTGGTTTTAAATAGGTACTACCTATCATTTTAAAGAAAACTCCCATTTTTGTGCTTTTTGATGTTTTAAACAAGAATGGATGTTGTATTTTGTGAGAAGCTTTTTTGGCATCTATTAAAATAATAAGATTTTTGTTGGTTTTGTTTTATTATGGTCAGTTATGCTTATAGATTTCCTGCATTCCTTTTATAAATCCATCCTGGTTGTAGTGTATACTTTTTGTAATATATTACTGTAATCTTGCTAATATATTTAAAAAATTTTTTGCATCAATATTGATTAGAGAAATTGGTCTATAGTTTTCTGTCTGTTTTAACTTCCCCTGGTTTAGGAATCAAGACGGTATTTGTGTCAAAGAAGGAATTTGGTAAGGCTCATATTTTTTCCCCCAATTTATTTACTATTGGAATTAATTGTTTAAGCATTTGGTAGAGTTTATAAATCTCTAGAGTTTTAGGGAGCTCAAGTATTCTATTTCCTGCTTTGTTAATCTGTGTGATTCATGTTTTTGTATATATTCATTAGTTGTCAGTTTTTTTTTAACATATAGTTGGATAAAGGAGCTCCTAATAATTGCTTTTATTTCCTCTGCATTTTTTGATTCTAGTATTTAGATTTTTTTCTTAATCACTTCAGTCCATGGTTTATCCATTTTTTTGTTTTTGTTTTTGTTTTTCAAAAAAATTCCTAGTTTTTTAATTAGTTCATTGGTTTTTTACTTTTAGTTTTGCTCATCTTTTGATAGTAAGGGTTTCTATTTTTTGTAATTGGGAATTTTAATTCATTGCTTTTCTGTTTTTGTTTTTTTTTTAGTTCATATCCAATTTCTTGATCTTCTCTTTCTCTCTTTTTTAATAATATATTTAGAGATAGAATTTCCTCCAATAATTGCTTTGGCTGAATCTGATAAATCTGGTATGTTGTCATTGTTTTTAATGAAATTATTGTTTCTGATTTATTCTTTGATCACTCATTTTTTAAGATTGTTATTTAGTTATCTATTTTTTATTCTATATTTCAGAGACCCTTTTTTGAATGTAATTTTTATTGTGTTATGGTCAGGAAAAGATGAATTTAATTTTCTTGTATTTGCTTATGAGGTTTTTATGTCCTAATATTTGATCAAGTTTTGTGCACAGCTAAGAGTAAGTATACTCCTTCCTATTCCCAGTTAGTCCCAGAAGTCTCTCATATATAACTGTCTAAAATTCTCTTTACCTCCTTACCTCCTTTCTTAATTTGATTTAGTTAGGTGTGAGAAAGGGAAATTGAAGCCCCCCACAAATATTGCATAACTAGATGTACAGTAGACACTTTAAACACAGTTTGTCTAAATGTAACTCATTTTTCCCCTTAAACTTTCATCCTTTCTTGCCCTCACCTTCCCTAATACTGTAGAAGATACCACCATTCTCTCTTCCTCAGGTTTACAGTCTTTTAGATGTCATTCTCAGCTCACTATCTCTTACCCCTCTTATACCTCTAATGTATGCTCTGTTCTGACAATGCTGCACTCTAGTGCAGGTCCACATCACCTCATCATGCCTTTATTACTAAAATGGTCTATAACAACCTACAATTGGAGGTCTCCTCGCCTCAAGTTTCTCTCCATTCTAATCCAACCTCTAATTCAACCACTGATATACAATTCTAATCGTGTTACCCTCTCTGTTTCCCCTACTCAAACCCCAGTGGCTTCCTATTGCCTCTAGTATCAAAATACAAAAATGCTTTATTTGGCATTCAAAGTCCTTCATAACCTAATAACCCTCTCCTGCCTTTGCAGACTTCTTATACCTTAATTAGCTATAGGTAAGACAAGTATCTTTACCCACATTTGTGTGTATGTTTATTCTTTCCTCCTTAACTCGGTTCAAATGACGTGAGGCTTGTGTGTTGTGCTTCCCTCCCACTAACTCCCTTCATTGCATAATGTACTTGTGTACTATTTATATGAGGCAATTTTCCCTATTCTTTCTCTCTTTTCCCTCTCTCAATACATTCTTTTTCTTCACTCTTCCAGTCTTCTTTTGAGATCATCCAAACATAATGTAATCCTACTTTGTCATTAGTTAAACTCATTTAAGAGCCCTACTGATGATAGAGTTGTGAGGGGTTACGTGTATTCTCTTCCGATATAAGTATGTACAGTTTAGCCATTATGGTTTCCCCTCTATTTTTATCTTTTTATGTTTCTCTTGTATTCTGTGTTTGTATGTCAGATGATATATTCAGCTCTGGTGTTTTTGTCAAGAATGCTTAAAAGTCTTTTCTTTCATTAAATATTCCTCCCCCCCAAAAGTAAAAAGGATTATACTCAGTTTTGCTGGATAGATTATTCTTGGCTGTAATACTAGATTCTTAGTTTTCTGGAATACTCTTTTCTAGCCCTTTCAGCCCTTTTTAGTGGTAGCTGCTAAATCTTGTGTGATCCTGACTTTGGCTTCTCAGTGGTTGAATTTCTTCTTCCTACCTGTTTGCAATTTTAAAATAATTTAATTTACTTAAGATCTCTAAATTTAGACTATAGTATTACTTGGAGTTTCATTTAGGGATTTCTTTTCAGGAGGTGACTAGTGAAATCTTTCAATTTCACTTCATTCTCTGGTTCTAAGATAATATTGTCAGTTTACCATTATATTTTCTTGAATTCTTATTTCTAAACCTCCTCCCCTTTTAAGAAAAATTATGTTGTGCTAAAAGGAATAATAAAATGGAGGAATTCCATGGAGACTGGAACAACTTCCAGGAAGTAATGCAGAGCGAAAGGAGCAGAACCAGGAAAACATTGTACACAGAGACTGATACACTGTGGTACAATCGAAGGTAATGGACTTCTCCATTGGTGTCAATGCAATGTCCCTGAACAATCTGCAGGGATCTAAAAAACACTATCCACAAGCAGAGGATAAACTGTGGGAGTAAAAACACTGATGAAAAGCAACTGCTTGTCTGCAGGAGTTGAGG
Source organism: Monodelphis domestica (assembly GCF_027887165.1). Classification (NCBI taxonomy): domain Eukaryota; kingdom Metazoa; phylum Chordata; class Mammalia; order Didelphimorphia; family Didelphidae; genus Monodelphis; species Monodelphis domestica. The sequence continues at coordinate 408,140,694 of NC_077227.1, read as the reverse complement.
GGATATGACTGAGGAGAGGCTCTAAATGAACACTGATGCAGATACCAACAACATGGAAATGGGTTTGAATCAAGAACACATGTGATACCCAGTGAAATCGCGCATCAGCTATGGGAGAGGTGGTGGGAGGGGGAGGAGGGAAGAAAAGAAAATGATCTTTGTTTCTAATGAATAATGTTTGGAAATGACCAAATAAAATAAAATAAAATTAAATTTTAAAAAATTATGGGACAAGGGACATGAATAGGCAATTTTCAGATAAATCAAAACTATTTTTTAAAATTTTATAATATTTGATCATTTCCATGCATTATTCATTAAAGACAAAGATCATTTTCTTTTCCTCCCCCCCACCCCCTGTAGCTGACGCGTGATTCCACTGGGTATCACATGTGTTCTTGATTCGAACCCATTGCCATGTTGTTAATATTTGCATTAGTGTGTTCGTTTAGAGTCTCTCCTCTGTCATGTTCCCCTCAAATGCTGTAGTCAGGCAGTTGCTTTTCCTCGGTGTTTCTACTCCCACAGTTTGTCCTCTGCTTATGAATAGTGTTTTTTCTCCTAGATCCCTGCAGATTGTTCAGGGACATTTCACCGCCACTAATGGAGAAGTCCATTACATTCGTAAATCAAAACTATTAATAAGCATATGAAAAAGTGTTCTTTTCTTTTAATCAGAGAGATGCAAATCAAAACAACTCTGAGGCATCACCTCACACTTAGCAGATTGGCTAACATGACAGCAAAGGAAAGGTAATGTGGCAAAGTTGGAACATTAATGCATTGCTGGTGGAATTGTGAATTGATCCAACCATTCTGGAGGGTAATTTGGGACTATGCCCAAAAGGCACTAAAAGACTGTCTGCCCGTTGATCCACCCATAGCACTGCTGGGTTTGTACCCCCAAAGAGATAATAAGGAAAAAGACATGTACAAGAATATTCATAGCTGTGCTCTTTGTAGTGGCAAAAAAATTGGAAAATGAGGGGATGCCTTTCAATTGGGGAATGGCTGAACAAATTGTGGTATATGTTAGTGATGGAATACTATTGTGCTCAAAGGAATAATAAACTGGAGGAATTCCATGGGAACTGGAACAACCTCCAGGAAGTGATGCAGAGTGAGAGGAGCAGAACCAGGAGAACATTGTACACAGAGACTGATACACTGTGGTACAATCGAATATAATGGACTTCTCCATTAGTGGCAACGCAGTGATCCTGAACAACTCTGAGGGATTTACGAGGAAGAACGCTATCCTCATTCAGAGGAAAAATTGTGGGAGTAGAAACACAGGAGAAAAACAACTGCTTGATTACATGGTTTGAGGGGGATATGACTAGGGATGTAGATTCTAAATGATTATTCCCATCAACAACATGGAAATAGGTTCTGATCAAGGACATATGTAGAATTGTGTGTTGGCTATCGGAAGGGGTGGGGAAAAGGGAGGGAGGGAGGGAAAGAATATGATTCTTGTAATCAAGGAATAATGTTCTAAATTGACTAAATAAAAAAAAAAAGAAAAATTATGACTTTCAGGTAGTCCAGTGATCATTAAATTATCTCTCTTTGATCTGTTTTCCAGGTTAGTTGCTTTTCCTATGAGATAGTTCACATTTTCCTCTCCCATTTTTTCAGTCTTTTGACTTATTTTATAATTTCTTGAGTCTAATAGTAGTAACATTGGCTTCCATTTGACTCATTTTTACTTCTTCTTCTTCTTACCTTCTGTCTTAGAATCAATACTGGTTCCAAGTTCCAGAATTGGTTCCAAGGCAGAAGAGTGCTATAAGGCCTAGGCAATGAGGGTTAAGTGACTTGCCCATGGTCACACAGCTAGGAAGTGTCTGAGCCCAGATTTGAACGACCTCCCATCTCTAGGCCTGGCTCTCAATCCACTGAGCTCCCCAGCTTCCCCCTAGTTCTTATTTTTAAGGAGTTATTTTTTCCATAATATTGCTTTTTGTAGCTTTCTTTCATAGTTCTTATTTATTTTCCCTTTTTAAAAATATGGCTCTTATTTTGATTTCGCCTCCCCTTTTTTATGGCTTTATTTAACTCCTCCAAGAATTTTTGTTTGGATTTGTCTAATTAGCATTTTTCTTTAAGACTTTGCTTGTGAATATTTTAAAATCATTGTCTTCTGTGTGCTTTTCTCATGGAGCTTCCCTAATACTATAGTAGCTCTTTATAATGTTCTTTTTTGTTTGCCCGTTGACTTTGAACTTTATTTTAGTATTGGTTTCTCTGCTCCCTTGTGGGAGCCTTCTGGATTGAGCATTTATCTTTTATGTCATTCTCAGAATGATCTGGGGAGAGGTCTATTCATTGTCCTCCTATCCGTCACTCTACAGGTTCCTGATCCAACTTTGGGTCTTTTGACTTTTTATGGTTGAGTTTCAGTAGACTTGCTGGACTTAGTCACAGTTAGCCTGTTTGGAGGTTATTCAGGTTCAGAGGAATTGAGCTGCTGACTCTCCTTTGGTAGTAGTCTCTTGGTCTGATTATTCCACTGCAGGCTTATATGTAGGGCTAAAGTTCAGAACTGAGTGCTCAGACGTACACAACAAAATTTTTGGAACTTGTTCTTGTTATGGACCCATCTTGTTGGCAACTGTTTCTCTCTGCCATGCCCTACCCTGGAACTGGGTAATAAGTGACAAAACTACCAGCTGACACCTGTTCTCAGCTCTGGTTCATGGATTCTCTGTGATCTTTCTCATAATTTCTCCCTCCCTTTCCCTTGGTGATCATTAACAAAAAGAAATAGAAAAAAATGCACAAACAGAATTTTAAAAGATCATACACAAGAGGGCAGCTAGATGGCTTTGTGGATAGTCAGGCCTAGAGATGGGAGTACTGATTCAAATTTGACCTCAGACACTTCCAAACTGTATGACCCTGGATAAGTCACCTAATTCTCATTGCCTAGCCCTTACTGTTCTTCTGTCTTGGAACCAATACATAGTATTAGCAGAAGGAATTGATTAAAGAAAAAAACATACAGAAAACTGAAAACCTGTTTTTAAAGCTTATTTTATACATTACAACATATTAACTTTAATAAGATTATAAGAAAAATAGTCTTTGATATTCCGTGTCTCCATTTAAATTATTTTTTGTTTCTGGTTTTTTTATCTTGTTGCTTTTTAAAAAATGTGATTCTATGCGTATTCTGGTTCTATTTTCTGTCTTTTAAATTAGACCCTAAGAAATATTTTAGGAACAACATTCAGTTGAGTAATATGACAGAAAAGGAAAATATTGGAGGGGTTGTGGGAAAATTGGGACATTAATGCATTGTTGATGGAACTGTGAACTGATGCGACCATTCTGGAGGGCAATTTGGAGTTATACTCAAATGGCTATAAAACTGTATAACCTTTGACCCAGCAATACCACTACTATGTCTGTATCTCAGAATTTCTTTTAAAAAGGAAGAAGGGAGAACTTTTTTGTTCAAAAGTATAGGAGCTCTTTTTGTGGTGACAAAGCTTTGGAATTGTGTGTTCATTATTTGGGGAATGGCTGAACAAGTTGTATATGATGGTGAAGGAATACTATTGGGTGATAAGAAATGTTGAGCAGGATGATTTCAGAAAAAAATGGAAAGACCTATATGGACTCATGCAGAGTGAAGTAAACAAAACCAAGAGAACATTGTACATAGTAATAGCAATATTGTATGAGGATCGATTGTGAATGACTTTGCAATACAGTGATTCTAGAGAATGCCACAGGGTTAATGATGAAGAATGCTGTCCACTTTTAGAGAGAACTGATGGAGTCTGAATGCATATCAAAGCATATTTTTTTCCCACTTTGTTTTCTTTGTGTTTTTTTTGTTTGTCTCATGAGTCATCTTCTACGACATGTCTAATGGTAATATGCTTTGTATAAACTAGATCAAATTGCTTGGGTGTGTGTGAATGGAAGGTGAGGGGAAGAATTTGGAATTCAATTTTAGAAAAAAATGTAAAAAGTTGTTATGTATATTTGGGAAAAAATGCTTTTGTCAGTGGGAGTTGTTGCTTTAGGAAACTTTAAAGGAAACTTAGTTTCTTTAAATTTGTGGAGTTGGTTTTTAGAATGAATTTTAGAATTTTTAGAATTCAATAACATTTTTGATTGTGTTTATAATCATCGTGACTTTCCAGATAACTAATTTTATTACCTAATGCCCCCAAACATGAAATGCCTACTATAATCAGAAAATTATTGAAAAATACTGAATGGTATTTGGCTAGCAGTGTAGCAATAAAAGAAATACTAGGACTTCTGATTGTCATAGGATCATAGATGTAGAACTGGAAAGGATCAGGCCATTCTAAAACTCTCACTTTATAAGGAAACTTGGACCAGGGTGTTTGTGACCTGACTAATACTGTACAAATTTCAAAAATGAGATTTGAATCTAAGTCTAATGATAACAGAGCCAGTGTTCTTTTCTCTGTACTAAACAGCAAACCTAGGGTCTAGTCCTAATTTTCCCGCTTGAATGATCTTAAGTAAATCATTTAACTTCTCAAATCTCAGTTTCCTTATATGTAAACCTTTTGTCATTTTAATCGGTTACATATCATGAATATATTTCCACAGATAACATTTGTCAGTATATTAAAAAATAGTCCATCTTTAATTACTCATATTTATAATGAGCTAAATCAATTGTACAAAAAATCAAGCCATTCTCCAATTGATAAATGGGCAAGGGAAATGGATAGGCAGTTTTCAGATAAAGAAATCAAAACTATTAACAAGCACATGAAGAAGTGCTCTACATCTCTTATAATCAGAGAGATGCAAATCAAAACAACTCTGAGGTATCACCTCACACCTAGCAGATTGGCTAACATAACAGCAAAGGAAAGTAATGAATGCTGGAGGGGATGTGGCAAAGTAGGGACACTAATTCATTGCTGGTGGAGCTGTGAACTGATCCAACCATTCTGGAGGGCAATTTGGAACTATGCCCAAAGGGCGACAAAAGAATATCTACCCTTTGACCCAGCCATAGCACTGCTGGGTCTGTACCCCAAAGAGATAATGGACACAAAGACTTGTACAAAAATATTCATAGCTGCGCTCTTTGTGGTGGCCCAAAACTGGAAAACGAGGGGATGCCCATCAATTGGGGAATGGCTGAACAAACTGTGGTATATGTTGGTGATGGAATACTATTGTGCTAAAAGGAATAATAAAGTGGAGGAGTTCCATGGAGACTGGAACAACCTCCAGGAAGTGATGCAGAGCGAGAGGAGCAGAACCAGGAGAACATTGTACACAGAGACTAATACACTGTGGTATAATCGAACGTAATGGACGTCTCCATTAGTGGCAGTGTAATGTCCCTGAACAACTTGCAGGGATCCAGGAGAAAAAAACACCATTCATAAGCAAAGGATAAACTATGGGAGTGGAAACACCGAGAAAAAGCAACTGCCTGAATACAGAAGTTGAGGGGACAGGACAGAGGATAGACTCTAAATGAACCCTCTAATGCAAATACTATCAACAAAGCAATGGGTTCAAATCAAGAAAACATGTAATGCCCAGTGGACTTACGCGTCGGCTATGGGGGGTGGGGGGGAGGAAAAGAAAATGATCTATGTCTTTAACGAATAATGCTTGGAAATGATCAAATAAAATATATTTTAAAAAAAAATAGTCCATCGCATAATCTTCGTGTGATACTGCTAAATTTTTTTGAAAGGGGAGTAATTTTCATAAGATTCTTTTATATATATATATATATATATATATATATATATATATATATATATATATTTTACTTCTTGCCTATTCAACTTGATAAGGTATTAGAAGGCCTTAGTGAATAAAATGTATGTGGATTATATTCCCTTTTCCTTTTTGTCTGTTGTAGTGGGACATCCCCCTTGGCTTGCCTCAATGCCATGCTACATTCCAATTCACGAGGTGGTGAGGGACTCTTTTACAAACTTCCTGGACGAATAAGCCTATTCACACTCAAGGTAAGTAGTGACCTACCTACCATTCTTTGTGAGATTCAGAAAGTTCTTGTCAGATACAGAAACTTCTCGTTTTATGCAAGCGGAGCATTCCACAGAACTCTATACACAATTTTTATGTAATGCAGATTTGCCCCTACTCACCTATTTCACTTAGCCTATATGACAAAGGTACACACAAAGTAATACTTTTACACAAGTCATAAAATGTATGTACCAAGATACAGACTTTAAATACAGTGCCATGATAATAATTATGAAATGAAAGGTAGTTAAATGATAAAGTGTGCATAGTATTGTATAGTAACATTAATATAAGCATGCATTTTCTTGCCCCTTCTCTACCTACTGCCCTTGGTTGACTATACAAATTTTTTATGAAGCTGTGGAGAGATGTTTAGACATGACTCTCTTTTTTCCTTTTATATCTGACAATGACAAGCAAATAAGATCCTCAACTAGTCTTTGAACTTTAAAAATCTTGAAGTATTTGGGTCCATCTTTTCAGTACAAGAAAAAAAACTTACTTAAATGATGAAATGCTTCTGCCAGCTGTGAACCTTTTTGAATTGACCTGGGTTCTGAAGCTTCTGTTTCTTCTGCATTCTTTGCAGCTAGCAGTTCAATCAGATTCTTATTCAGAATCCTCATTTGGATTTCTTTCAGAATTCTTTATGTAAAGTTGAGTTTATATAATGTGAATTTACATAAAGCAAGAATTGTGTACTGGCTCCACTGCATGTATCTATACTTATGTTTGTCTACAGAAATATCAAATCATTAATGGCTGAAGTAATGAAGAATAAATACTTCTTATGAAGTAAGAGCTTACGCTGTGGAAAACAGTGATTGACACTAGATATTTCAAATATATGATACTTAAACATGGCTTTAGGAATTTATAATATACTTATTTACTGATGGACAGTAGTAATTCAGACTAGCTTTGTCCCCTTTGTTAAGTCACTTGATCTCTCTGGGTCTCCATTTCCTCTTTTGAAGGACTAACTAGATGATCTTTTAGGTCCCATTCAATTGTACCATTGTTTGATTATATATCAAAAGCAGAAGAACTTTGTTCATTTACATAGGTATCTATACTTGATAAGCATTATGAATAGCCCCAGATTAATGAATATGATCATAATCTTTCTAAACTACTTCATTTTTGTGATATTTGAGCAGCTGGTATAATAGATAGAGTTGAAGACAAGGAGTTAGAAAACCTAGGCTTTGTATCCTACCTTTGGCATTTACTGGCTCATTTAATGCCTGAGCTTATTTATTTGTAAAATTGAGATAATAACACCGACTTCAAGAGATTTTAGTTAAGATCCTGGAACATAATCTACATTAAGCCTTAGCAAATCTTAAAGTACTATAAATATTAGAAATTGTCATCATTACATGAAAGATGAAAATGGGTTTAAGGGCACAATGCTCAAAATTTTTGTTAGTGACATAAAGGAAAGATAGGAATCTAATTTTAAAAAAGGTGGCACAATTTTATATGTATTAATTGGTTAAGAAATATCTAAATACTGCTATTACCGAGTCTTCACCCTGACCCAGACTGCAGAAGCTGTGAGCCTCAGAAGAAAGGCTGTAGAGGAATGCAAGGGACCCTTTTCTGATCACAATTCCTTCCATACCAGAAGATACACAATAAAATATGACACTTCACTGTGACAAAGACATGAAGCTTGCTTGTGGAAGTCAGTGTCAGAATGCTTTCAGTTTGTAAGTTATTTAATGATGTAATTTTTTTAGTTTTCTAGCTATTTCTCATGAAGAAATTTTGCAGAGGGGCATGTAGGTGGCTCAACTCTGGAGACTGGATGTCTTGAGTTCAAAGGTGGTTTCAGACACTTCATAGCTGTGTGACCTTGGGCAAAATAACATGACCCCAATTGCCTAACCCTTTACTGCTCTTCTGCCTTAGAACCAATATTTAGTAATGATGCTAAGACAGGAGGTAAGCATTTAAAAACAAAAAAAGGAATCTTGCAGAAGACTAGTGTTATGCTTAAAATGTTCCCTAATAGATTTTAATCATGTTGGGAAAAATTTGAGCTTCATAGCAGAACTGACTGTTCTCTGCATCAGTTCATACTTCCTAGGTTTCTCTGTCTTCTCCATTCATTATTTCTTACAGTATATTAATATTCCATTAAATTAATATGTTTAACACTTTTTCTTGTTTTTATGAATTGATAAACATGGGCATTTCTACACACAAAGAACAATAGAAAAGTATTGTACAGTATATAAAATTATGAATTTAGATTATATATTATTTGCTTTTTAAAAGTATAAGATGTAGTATGTAAGTTCTAATATTGCCCCTGCTTGCTTATGTCCTATACATTTTTAAACCTTCATTGATGCTCTTTTCTAGCATTGTTCTCACTATTCTCCAACTTCTCTCCCTTCCTTGCAAAAGGCTGTCTTCTATAAAAGATAAGAAGAGCCAAGCAAAACAGATCCAGACATTGATTCTCAGAAAATGTATATATATTTCATTATGTATTTCTAGACCAGTGCTTCTGCAAGGAAATGGGGAGCTTGATTCATTATCAGACTTCTAGAATTTTGATTATTACATTGATCACAATTCATAATTTAATTCTTTTGTAGTTTTCCATGTTATAAATTATATATAAATTATAAAAGTTTCCATTTTATAAATTGTTATTCTGGTTCTGCTTACCAGATCTTCCTAGGTTTCTCTGAATCTATCAGATTCTAGTCCTGCCTACTGAGTAGATGTATGACAAAGTCACTTCATTTATCAATTTCAGATAAAATTGAGATAAGCCCTACCTTGCCTACTGTAAAGGACTTTATGAGAATTTTTCATCAATTTTTTATGGCTCATTGATATTCTTTGATATTCATATACCATAATTTGTTCAGCAATTCTCCTATTAGTGGACCCTCATTTTATTTCTGGTTCTTTGCTACAACTAAAAACTGCTATTACAAATATTTTGGTTCATATACTCATACTTGTCTTTCTTTGGTGTCTTGGGGAGGGTGGGGGGTTGCGTGTCATATATGCCCATGAGTGGGTTCTCTGGGTTAGAGTATATATTTTAGTGATTTTTTTGAGTATTGCTTTCCAGAATGGTTGGACCAGTTCATTTATTCCACTTATACAGCATATGTAGTTGCCCTTCCACATTCCTTTCAAAACTGTCATTTGACATTTTCCTTTTTAATATCTTTACCAATATAATGGATATGAACTGGAATATCAGAGTTAACTTGAATTTTTCTGATTAGTGATTTGTAGCTTTTTTTCCATGTGGTGGTTAATAGTTTGGATTTCTTTTTTTTTAAGAATTTACAAATAACTTTAATTTTTCAAAGCAATCCTTGGCTGCCCTGTTCTTAGGAAGAAAAGCAAGTATCTACAGGTTGGAGTGTTTTGTTAGATTCTTCTTTCCCTATCAAACAATGCTTTGCATTAGTTAAACCTCTTTTTGAAATGGTGATAGTCCATGTAGATGCTTATTCCCTTATCCATTTCCCATTTTTTAGCATCAGTAACTTCTTTAAATAGGTTGGGTCAAGGCAATTTTAATTTCATCCTGTATCTGTCTCTTTTTTAAACTTCTAATTTAGGTTGTATTTTGATTTTTACTCTAATATTTTGATGGTATCCAAGATCAGATTTGATTGAGAAATGATCTATTGATAATCAAGCATTCCCCCAAAATATAGTAAACTTCATTTTATTTTTATTTTTATTTTTTTATTTTTTATTTTTTTTGTCTTCCCATTTGAATTAGTTTAGTTAGTCAATTTAGAACATTATTCCTTGGTTACAATAATCACATTATTTCCCTTCCTCCCCTCCACCCACCCTTCCCGCAGTAAACGTGCAATTTCATTGGGTATTACTTTTGTCCTTGATCAGAACCTATTTCCATGATGTTGTTTGCACTGGGATGTTCATTTAGAGTCTATATCCCCAACCATATCACTTTGATCCATGAATAGTTTGGATTTCTTGATTTGAAGATTGACTTTTCAGATACTTTGACCATTTATCTGTTGGGTAATGGTTCTTGTTATATAGTTCAGTGAATCAGTAAACATTTAAGCTCTTCCTATGTACTAAGCAATGGACTAAGCATTAGGGATCTTAAGGATCTAACAGTCCAATGATATAATTGTAGAGTATAGTTAGATGAATTCTCTACGTATCTTGAGTATTTTTATCAAAAAAATCTGCAAGAAATTGTTCCCATCCATTTCCCTTCTAATTCTAATTGCATTGATTTTGGTGCAGACCATTTAATTTTATGTAATCAGTTTTGTCCATTTTATCTTTTATGATCATTTCTGTCCCTTAATGTGGACAAGAACTTTTCTGTCTATGCATAGTTATGAAGTATCTTTCATTTTATTTGATAAAATAAGACATTTTGTCATCAAGGTATCCACTTGGAACTAATTATAGTACAAATTACTGGTCCAGCCCTAGTTTGTGCCAGATTGCTTTCTTCATTGTAGTCGTCTGCTCTTTGATTTTCAGTAGACCAAGTTTGTGCTATATTGGTTGAAGAGCAACAGCTATCATTTATTAAAGGCCTGTTGTGTATAAAGCATTAGAATTAGTGCTGAGAATGTGCAAATTTAGGTACTAGTTGATTAGGTAATATGGAGCTTAGACTTCAGTTTGGGAACTGGGTTAGGCAGGAAATAAGACAACAAAAAAGCTATAATATACAATATATAAATATATTAACGTGAAGTACAGATTTCTTTTTGAGGTTAGGAGAGGGGAAGTTTGTACCTACTAACTGAAGGGAAGGGCCAGGGTAATTCAGTAAGGTGTCATTGTTGGTTGCATTAATGATACCATTTTTTTATGGCAATTTATAATTTTCAGAGTCTTCATGTCAATTATCTCATTTAATCTTTACTACTATAGTGTTTATTTCAGTTTTATGGTTGAAACTATGCTGTGAAATAGTTTTTTCCAATTACATCTATTAAGTAGTAGGGCTCAGTCTAGAATTTCAATCTTTTAACTCTTAATTTCTACCTTCCCTCCTAGTATCTTGGTAGAGAGTGTGAGATATTGGCCTATTTCTCGTTTCTGCCATACCATTTTCCAGTTTTCCCAGCAGTTTTTGTCAAATAGTGATTCCAAAAGCTGGGATATTTGGGTTTATCAAATATTAGATTGATTGGTCATTTACTTCTATATATTGTGTTTTTGATCTGCTCCATTCATCTACTGTTTTATTTCTTAGCCAATACTAGATCTTTTTGCTGATTACTGCTTTATTGTATAGATTGAGATCTGGTACTGCTAGGTCACCTTTCTTCACATTTTTTTCCCATTAATTCTCTTGATATTCTTGACCTTTTAGTTCTTCCAGATGAATTTTATAATTTTTTCTAATTCTATGAAATTATTTTTTGGTACTTTGCTAAGTATTGATTTAGGTAGAATTGTCATTTTTATTTTATTAGCTTGGCCTATCCATGAACAGTTGATATTTTCCCAGTTGTTTAGATCTGACTTTTATTTGTGTAAAAGTGTTTTGTAATTATGTTCATATAATTCTTGTGTTTATCTTGGCAAGTAGATTCTTAGGTATTTTATACTGTCTAAAGTTATTTTTAAATAGAATTTCTCTTTCTATCCCTTGCTGCTGGACTTTGTTATATAAAAATGTAAGAAATGCTGATGATTTATGTGGGTTTATTTTGTATCCTGCAACTTTGCTAAAGTTATTGTTTCGCCTAGTTTTTTAATTAATTCTTTAGGATCCATCATGATCTTGTTTTAACATTTATTAGCTCATGATTGGGATGACAGGTCCCAGAGTCAAGAATATTTGAGTTCAAACCAGCTTTAGATACTTATTAGAATGTGTGCCTTTGAATAAGTCACTTAATCTCTATTTGCCTCCATTTCCTCAACTGTAAATGGGGTGATAATAGCATTTCCCTCTGAGAGTTTTTGTCAGTATCACATAAGATAATATTTGTAAAAGTACTTAGCACAGTGTCTGGCATATATTAGGTGCTTTATAAATGCTTATTCCCTTCCCTAACCCAATATCATGTCTACCTTCATCTCATAACTATTACTAAGATTAGTAACTTTTCTGTTAAAAGTTGTGTCTTAATTCAGATTTGAATGATATAGTAAAACCTTATTCTCCTGAAACACGTTTCAGTGATTTAGTTTGTTGTTAATGGGAGATGGATGTGACAAAATCTAGTTAACTTTGGTCCAGTTGGCTGTACCATCATGGTGTTAACTAGAATTTTTGTGTTCTGGACAACCAAGTTTAACTAATTCTCATCAAAATTGAAGCCAACTTATGACGTCAGATACTGTTCCAAAATTTAGTTGTAATATAGGAAATCAAATTTCAGTTGTATTTTGTTAAATCAGATATACTTTTACAAATAGAGCCTAAAACCCCCTTGTCATACTGAAATAAATTCACTTGTTTTCTTCTATGTGCATAATATTGTGTAGTCTGAAATAGTATGTAGTATATTATATGCACAGTAGTAGAAACTATCTTAACTGAAATCCTATAGTAGTCGCCTCAGATTTTTCTCACCTTTTCTTTTTGATACAGTAATGATAGATACTTAAATTTCTGTGGCATTTTTAGTGTTCGTGTTGAAAGATGTGGTAGCCTCTCACCTCCCTATTTGAAATTATTTTGCTTTTTCTTCTTAGTACTTGATGGCCACTTATTTCCTGTTGGAATTGTCAAATTTTGTTAGGTTCTGTACAATATTTAAGATTTTTGACAAATATAGATATGTCCAAGACACAATAATACTGTTGAAGTTTTTCATTTAATTCCAAAGAATTCTTTCTGAATAATAGGGATTGGGATTTTTGTGATGGTGTGCTGGTCATGTGAAGAAACCATTAAACCACACATGTCCAGCCCACACAACTTCATCATCGGTTGGTCCATTTTTCCAACTTTGGTCCCTTTTCCTTTCCATAAATATCCTTCGGACCTCTGCTTCCAGGTTCATCATACTGGTGCCAGACTGATCCACTATTGCAACTCAGAACCCCCAAATTTTAGTGATCTACAAGCCAGTATCTCCTGGCATCAGGGACTATAATTATGTAATAAACCCAAAGGTTTTTTTGGGGGGGGGGGAGCCATGGGGAGGAAGAGGAGGAAAAATTAAGCAAAACTGGTCAATAACTTGACCATATGAAATGTTCAACATTTGTGGACCCCTCACTTATGGGAGGAGATATCTTCATTTTTTCAGATAATTTCCTTTGAGCCTAAAATAACGGGCAGATACTTGATCCTAAAATGGGTTGCTACTTTTTGTATCCTTTTTTATTATATTGGTAATGGTGGTGAGTACAGTAAACAGCTACAGTTTTTCACCCTCATAATCATTAGGTGATTTAAACCAGGGTGCTAATGGGGGAAGAAGAGTGGGTATAGGGATTTACATCTCTTTTTCTGTAGAAATTTGACGTTTTGGTTAGGATCAGCTTTTGTGAAGAATTGGATATGATTTCTTTTCCTCAATGCCTGTATTCAGGAGACAGCTTTTGTGCTGATTTTCTCTAAGAAAAATTATCTCCAGTTGAGGCATTAACAAATTGGGATTTTATGATCTAAAGTTAGAAAGAGACTTTTGAGAAATGAAATGCATTAGTTTCATATTCAGCATTTTGAATAATTTTAAATCTTCTCTAGATCCTGGAGGAAAGAATGAAGACCTAAAAAGTAGTGTGTTTTTTTCCAGTAGAATCCCACCTCTTATGAGTTAACATCCTTTGAAATGTGCACTTGGAATTAAGGAGTGTCAGCTAATGCTTTTGTGTGATGATTCTTCTGTTGGGAGTCTACATGAATTCCTGCCAGTTTTTGTTAATGGTATTAAACTGTTTACAACAGAAAAGGGTGTAGAAGAATTAATTTTAACCCTCTATGGGAGCAGTCTGATAATTTTCACCTATGTGTGGCTATATTGGTTCAGTGTAGTGTGAAAATTAAGAGGGGGGAGAGATTAGGTAGAGAAAGACTCAAATTTCATAAGTTATGAATATTACTTAATCAGCAGAAAGAAATATTTAATGGTATAGTGAAACCTGATTGCTTTGAAATGCAATGAAAACGTGGTCTTTGAACTTTGGGAGCATTTTTTATATTTTTATTCCAGTTTAATAGGATGACTAATCAGCTGGGGGAAATAGCTATTTTGTTTGAATTTTGAAATGGTTTAATGTATTCATGTTCCTAATAAAGTGGCAATGAAATGGGAGGTGGGAAATAAGGTTTGAGGCCAATGAAACAGTCGCAAAACATTTATTAAGACTATGTTTAGCACTGTACTAAGTGATGGAGATATAAAGAGAGGCAAAAGAGAGTCCTTGGCTCTTATGGGGCACGATAGGAGAAAGAGTACTTAAAATGAAAAAAGAGGGAGAGGAGCATACCAGTGCAGGAACACTAGGGAATTGATGAGATGGCTGCCTACCAGAAGACCCTTCTTTAAGTGGAAGATGTGGAAGGAGCTCTTCCCTGGTCACTCTGTGCCCTCTCCTTTCTAAAGGTGGAAGGTGGGGGCACATGGGCAGAGGGCACTGAGTAGTAGGTGAGAGTGTCAAGAGTTGATGGGAATTTGAATGAAGATGAGTTTCTGGAGACAATGATGAATTCTAGAAGGGGAATTGCCTGGTGGCAATAGCTTTCATTTAGATTGTGCTTTATGGTTTATAAAATTATTTTCTCAAACCTTGGGGAAAAAATAGGTTGTGCAAGTATTATCTCAGTTTTTCCAATAAAGAAACTAAGGTTCAGAAAGGTTAAGTTATTGCTCCATAATCAGAGACTTAGAAGGCCTTAGAGTCAAGAATCTAGGTCTTTGACTCTTTTCTAAAAGTGAGAGAGCCTAGAAAAAGGGTTCACTTTAGTGAACATGTTATATGTTAATTACCTTCCTATTTTAAGACAGAGTAGGTTAAGATCTGCTTCAAGAGCTGGAGTCAAGTCTGACTTACTGCTTTCCTCTGTGACTAGGCAACTCGCCCCCTCTGAACCTGTTTCCTTTACTGTAAAATGAATATATATGTCCTAACTAATTGGACTGGGAAGATAAGATGAGATAATTGTGGGGGGAAAAAATATTTGTAAAGTACTGAATATAAGCTATTGTATACTTAATTTGAAAATTATCAGGTTTGGGAAGTAAGGTCTTATAGGGCTAAGGTATCAGACACCTTACCCTGCTCAGTGCTTAAGGAACCAGATTAAAATGCAATTGAAATATTCAACAAAATATTTTAAAATGCAGGAAGACATAGATAATGTTAATAATTGGTTTTCTAACATTCAGCCAGCAAGGATCCTTATGATGACTTAGTTTAAAATCAACAACACTGATTTTGACTATGTCTTGGCAGCTAGCTTCATAATGTATTGTCACATTCCCCCAATATTTTTAGAATCAAACTATAGGTTTTCCTACTAAATATTATTTAAACAAAGGTGACTATTAGGATGGTAGATCTGTAAGGCCAGCAATATTAAATCTTAGCCGAGTTCTGATGACAGGAAGAGAAGAGATGATCATGATGAGAAAGAAAAGTCAGAACTATTTAACTTCTTTTGCTTTCTCAACCACAATCTTGTATTCGACTCTTTTCTCATTTAAAGAAATTATTGATAAGACATAAAGACTAAAACTAAAAACAGGTAAGCCAGATATCACAATACAGTATGGAACTATATACTTTCATACTTAACCAATTTTGAAACTCATTGCCCTAAGAGGACAAATTAAAATTTTCCATTGTATTTGATTCTGAATTTTTTTTACCACATTTGCATTTTGTATTCTTTTGTATATGCTTTTTTCACTTTAAATCACTTCATTCATGGTTTCTTGTTTTTTTTTAAATTATTTATATTCATGATGAGAATGATTTTTGGACTGGAAAAGGTAGGGGAGAAAAATATAGAAATTTGAATATTTGGGGAATTTGGTAAAAGTTTACAATTTCCTTTGAGTTCAGACAGCTTGACCCAGATGAACTATATACCAATTTACTGGAAAAAAAAAACAACTGGCAGATTTAATTGCTGAGCTGCTACTGTCAGTAATCTTTGAAAGGATTGTGAAAACAAAGGAAGGGCCACAATTGTAGAGAAGGGCAAATATTCTAATTTTCTTTTTTAAACTTTGTGTGTGTGTGTGTGTATTATTGTTTTTTTTCCTTTAAACCCTTACCTTCTGTCATAAAATCAATACTAAGTATTGTTTTCCAAACAAAAGAACAATAAGGGCTAGGCAATGGAGTTACGTGACTTGCCCTGGGTCACATAGCTAGGAAGTGTCTGGGGCTAGATTTAAACCCAGGACCTTCCAACCTTCCATCTCCAGGCCTGGTACTGTAGTTACTTGGTTTCCATTTCTGGCCTATAGTCATTGTACGTATTATTTTCCTGGTTCTGTTTAATTTTCTGTCATTTTATATAATTCTTCTCATGCTTCTACCTGTATTTTCATTTGTCACTTATAACTCAGTAATATTTTACTTCAGTCACATATCAAAGTTTGTTTAACCATTCCCACATTGATAGGCATCATCTTTTTTTTTTTTGGTTCTATGAATGGATGAATGAGCATTAGTATCTGCTAAGTTCTGTATATACAGAGAAAAATGAGACAGTTCCTACTCTCAAGGCAGATAGAAGGTCCTAGATATCCAGTGGTAGGTTGCATCAGTAGGCCAGTTGTCAGTGTGCAGGAGTTTGGAGAAAATTGTAGGGTAGATGGCAAGTCTGGATGGTGCTACATCTCACCAGAAAGCTTGAAGCTGATTACTTCCATCATATCCAAGTGATATGAACATCATAAGTTGTCAATGAAAAAGAACTCCTACTCTCAGTTTTTCCAGTCCAGTCCATGGGGCTTGGGGGCTTTGGTGGCAGGCTCTTTTTGCTACTACAAAATATATTACTGTAAAGAATTTAAAAAAATATCTATTTAAAAATATTTTTCCATGTTTCTGTGATTCATTTTCTTTCCCTCCCCCTTCCTGGAGCCAATAAGCAATTCCATTAGGTTGTACAAATGTTATTACTTACTTGGTACCTATTTCCATATTATTCATTTTTGCTATAGAGCAAACTTTTATAGCCAAAACTCCAAATTACATACCCATCTATACATGTGATAAGTGATGTTAGATGTTTTTCTTTTGCATTTCTACTTCCATAGTTCTTTCTCTCAATGTGGTTAGCATTCTTTCACATAAGTCCTTCAGGAGTGTGCTGGCTTGATGCATTTCTACTAGTAGCAAAGTCCATTGTAAATAATTTTTAAAAAGAAGAGTATGGGCTCACCAACTTTTATCGGGGAGATTTTCAGTCTGGGCAAAAGTCTAGGAGTAAAGTTCTTGATTGCAGACTCAGTTCCCTTTCTCCTCAATACTTAGCCCAATAATAAACAAGTAATGCTTGTTGAATGAAGGAATGACATGGTTAGGAAATATCTAATCAGGTATGGCAAATGGGGAATCACAAAGCCATTTCATCATGGCTTCATTCCAAGAAAATCTAATTTCTGTTTTTGGACAGGCTTATTATTAGACTGGCAGATAAGTGTCAATGTCAATTTCAGCAAAGGCCTCTAGTGTAGTCCCCTAGGGATTTGTGTTTGGCTCTGTGCTTTTTAACATGTTTATAAGTGATCTGAATAAAAGAATAGATGGCTTTCTTGCCAAATTTATAGATAACACAAATTAAGCAGGGGAATGGCCAACATGTTAGATGATAGAGTAAGATTCCAAAAAGTTCTGAGCAGGTTTAACTATTAGCTGAAAGAAGTAAAATGTTATTTAGTAGCATAGATAACAATTTTACCCATAATTTTAAAAAAATCAACATAAATTAAAGGAGATGTGAATATGGTAACAATTCATATGAAAAATATGATGGTGTGACCATTAGGTGGTTTAGTAGACTATGTATATATTAGAATCAGGGCAGCCTTTGTTTTTAATTTTTTTTCTCATTTTAAATTCAATTTTATTTATTTCCATTTCCAAATTCTATCCTTCTCCACCCATTGAGAAGGCAAGAAAGAAAAAACTTATTACAAATATGCAAAAGCACGCAAAACATTCATCCATTAGTCATGTGCAAAAGAAAGCAAGCCACCTGAATCTATAAGTTCCTTTCTGGAGATAGCATACTTGTTTCATTATGAGTCCTTTGAAATTGTAATGGTCAGTTATGAAGTCTTTAAGTTGATTAGCTTTAAAACATTGCTATTTTGGTATAAATTGTTCTCTGCTTTTACTTTTCTTTGTATTAGTTCATACAGGTCTTCCAGACTTTCATGAAAATGCCTCCACATTGTTTCCTTATAGCACATTCATTTACCAAGACTTGTTCAGCCATTCCCCAGTTGATGGACCTCCAGCTTCCAAGCCTTTGCTATGATAGAAAGAGCTGCTAAGAATATTTTTTTTACATATGGACCCTTTTTTCTTTCTTTGATCACTTTGGAAGTATAGAGTAGTATACCACTGGGTCAAAGAGTATGCAAGATTTTAAAAAGCTTTTAGATGGTTGTTTAAAGTTGCTTTCCAGAATTGTTGTTTCAGTTTACATCTCTACCAACTGTAAATTAGTGAATCTTGTTTTTTCCCCACCAGCATTTATCATTTTCATTTTTGTCATATTAGCCAATCTGATGGGTGCAAGGTGGTACCTCAGGGATTTTTAATTTGTATTTCTCTAGTTGAGACTTTTATCAGAGAAACTTGCTGCAAAGATTTTCCATTTTTTTCCCTAATTTTAGCTTTATTGGTTTTGTTTGTATAAAAACTTTAAAAAATACATGTTAATTTTAACATTCATTTAAAAAAAAATTTGAGTTCCAAATTCTCTTCCTTCTCCCCCATCCATTGAGAAAGCAGCAATGGGATATAAATTATACATATGAAATCATTGCAAACGTTTCCATATTAGTCATGTTGCAAAAAGAAAAGCAAAATAAAAAGTGAAAAAATATGCTTCAATATGCATTAACTTTCTAGAGATAGATATTTTTTCAGCAGCAGACTCTTAAAATTTTCTTGAATTATTATATTGAATAGAGTAACTAGGTCTCTTTCACAGTTGACAGTATTGCTCTTATTATGTTCTTCTGGTTCAGTTCACTTTGCATCAGTTCATATGTATTTCTAGGTTTTTCTGAATCTCTTCTTCCTCCCTCTGTCTCTTCCTTTCTTTTCTTATAATGCAGTAGTATACCAGCACAGTAATATACTATAACTCATTCAACCATTTCCCAGTGAATAAACTCATATTTTTTATTTCTAATTCTGCTATAAATAATTTTATACATATATAGTTCATATCCATAATAGAGCTGACAGATAATGTTTCCTGTTCCACTAATTTGCTTATGATATGTTACCCTTTGTGTCTAAATTAAGACCTCATTTTGAGCTTACCTTGGTATATGAGTTGAGATGATGATTCATGCCTACTTTTGGCCAGACTACTTTTCAGTTTTCCCAACAGTTTTTGTCAATTGTTGGCTCTTGCCTCAATAATTGGAATCTTTTGAGTTTACCAAATACCAAGTTTCTGTTTGCTTCTATAGAATGTGTACCTGATCTATTGCACTGTTCAGTCTTTCTGTTTCTTAACACAGGACAAAATTGTTTTGACAATTATAGCTCTGTAGTATGGTTTCACATCTGGCACTTCTAGGTCCCCTTTCTTTTCATTTCCCCCCTCCACTGATTCCCTTGATACTCTTAACCTTTTGTTCTTCCAGATGATTTTTATTATGACTTTTTTCTAGCTCTAGAAAATAATACTTTGGTACTTTGATTGAATTTGATTTGAATAATTAGATGTTTCAGTCATTTTTATTTATTGACTCAATCTACTCATGAGCAATTAATATTTATCCATTTATTTAGATCTCTTTAATTTGTGTGATGAATATTTTGTAATTGTGTTCATATAATTCCTGAGTTTGTCTTGCCAGGTATTTTATATTGCCTGTAATTATTTTAATTGGATTTTCTCTATCTTTTCCTAGTGGATTTTGTTGGTGTCATACAAAAATGATGTTAATTTGTGTGGATTTATTTTGTATCCTGCAACTTTGCTGAAGTTCTTTCAATTAATTTTTTTAGTTCTCACTTGACAGTTTTCTGAGATGTCCTTCCTGTAGTCTGCAAATAATGAATTTTGTTTCCTCACTTAGCCTAGGCTTACTCATAGGGTTCAGCATCTTTTTTATTGTTATAACTAGGATTTCTTGTACAATATTGAGTAGTAATGGTGATAATAGACATGCATACTTTTGAACTCTCATTTTAGTGGAAAAACTTTTCATTTATTCCCAATACAAATAATTCTTGCTCTTGGTTTTAGAGAGATATTTGTCATTTTAAGGAATGCTTCATTTCTTCTTATACTTTCTAATGTTTAAGTAGGAATAGATGTATTTTGTTAAAAAACCTTTTCTGCATCTGTTAAAGTTATATGATTTTTGTTATCAATATGGTCAGTCAGAGTGATAGTTTTCCTAATGTTGAAGCCACCTTGTATTCCTGGTGTAAATCTGTCCTGGTCACAGTTTATGATTGTTGTGGTATATTGTTGTAATGACCTGGCTAATATTAAAAACTTTTGCATAAATAATCATTTGAGAAATTGGTTTTTAGTTCTCCCTGTCTTTGTCTCTCTCCTTAGCTTCCATCTTAGATATAATCCTCCTTGGTTTAGGTATCAAGACTTAACTATGCTTGAGTTATAGGGATCCTTTCTTTTTACCTATTATGTAAAGAATTAAATTAAGGGTTTATATATGAGAATTTTAAGATAATACTGTGGTCACCAATTTAAAAATATTATAGCTCAAGCCAAAAAATGACTTAGTCATTTTATTTACCAAAAGGTGGAAGGAGTGAAAGTAGAGAAATATAAAAGAGAGTAGAGAAGCTTGTCTAGCCTATCACCCTAAATGTTGTTCTGGTCCCTGGGTCAGCTGGGGAGGGCTTGTTAGTCCCCAGCCAGAGGACCTGGTGATGAATTAAACAGGGGTTCCACCCACTTGGCCTCCTCCAAAGGCCTCTCTGGAACTAATCTCTCCAGAAGCCAGGAAAGGAGAGTCAGCTTCTCGCTCATCCAAGCGAAGCTCCAAAGGAGAAGATTCAGGAGCATTCTTACCAAAGTCCCAGATTTTGAAGTCCCAAGTTGTAGCTCCAAGCTGCAGTCCCAGTCCAAGATCCTCCAAGTCCAAGATTCAGGTGGAAGACCTCCTTGGACAGGAAGTTCAGGACTTTTATAGTCCTTTTTCCATGTCCCTTTCTGTCCCTTCACTTTACAGGAGCCAATTGCAGTCTTTAAATTTGCTTAGCACTGCCCAGGGAGTGGTCAGTTGCTTTTGCAGTTGACACCCACTTTTAGCAAGTGGCTTGCAGACCTCCCCTAATTAGTGTTAAGTAGGGGTGTTTTCAGTTTTTGTTGATTAATTTTAAAATTAGGCAAGGGGAGAATTAATCCCATCTTCACAATTATTTCTCCAGTTCATGTATTGGAATTAATTCTTCTTTTAATTCTTGATAGAATTCACTTGTAAATTCATATGGTTCTGGGATTTTTTTCTTTTGGGAGGGAGTTCACTTAGGAGTTGTTCAGTTTCTTTTCCTAAGAATTTTTTCTAAGATTATTTAAGTATTTGATTTCCTTGTTTTGTTAATTTTTGCAAATCTTTTCCTTTTAATTTAGATCATCCATCTTGTTGGCATATAGTGAGCAAAATAGCTTCTAAATAATTGTTTTTATTTCTTCTTCATGGATACATCATTTTTCATTTTTGATACTGATAATTTTTTCCCTTAAATTAGCGAAAAGCTTATCTATTGTATTTAAAAACTAGCTTCTAGTTTTTATTAATTCAAAGGTTTTTTACTTAAAACTTTGTCATTTCACTTCATTTTTTCATTTCTATTTTGGCATTTAATTGGGGATGTTTAATTGTTGGTGGTTTTTCTAGCTTTTTTTTTTAGTTGTGTGCTCAATTTGTTGATCTACTTTTTCTCTTATCAGTGAAAGATTTTAGAGATATAAATTTATTTCTAATGACTCCTTTAGTTACATCCCACACCTTTTGCCATGTTTCATTGGTGTCATCCTCTTTAACAAAATTATTCTATAATTTGTTCTTATTGTACAATTGTTCTTACATACTTTGCCCTATTATTTAGATTTAGGTTATTTTTCTTAATTTTCAATTTTTGCTCCAAAATACCTTTATTGAATGTAATTCTTGCTGCCTTATGGTAAGAAAAAGTGCATTTAATATTTCTACTTTTTTGTGAGGTTTTGCTCATGATGTTTTTTAACAGGACTTACATATGGTCAGTTTTTGTGAATGTGCCAAGCACAACCGAGACAAGGTATGCTTTCTTTTCTCATTTTTCATTTTCCAGAAGTCTAGCATATATCTTAAGTTTTCTAAAAATCTGTTCAGGTCCTTAACTTCTTTTCTGTTTATTTTTTCATTCAATTTATATTTGTCTCAGAGAGGTAAGTTGATATATCTCCCAGTATTACAGATTTATTTGTTTACTATAACTCATTTGACTTTTATTTTAAGAATTTAGATGCTCTGCCATTTGGAACATATATATGTTTAGCATTGACTTGAATTAATTTTCTATGGTAACTTTTTAGCAAAATGTAATTTCCCTTCCAATCTCATAATTAGATTTTATTCCCTATTTAGGGAAGGTGTGTTTCTTTATCCAATTGTGTGTGTATCCTTTTGTCCTTTAACCAGTTCAGATTGAGTGAGATTCATGTGTCATCGGCTCCCCTACACTGCCCTCTGATTGTTGTGTATATTCTGTGCACCCTATTTTGGGAAAATAATTCTCCCCATTTTTCTCCCTTCTGACTCTAACCCTTTTCCCCTTTCCCAGTGTATTCCTCTTATCCATCCATTCTATTCTTTTGAGATCCTCCAAACATAATAAGATCATAATTAGGCTCTTTTCTAATTAGACTCCTGGCAACTCCTAGTAATGATAAAGTTCTTAGAGGTTACATGTATCATCTCCTCAAAGAAATGCAAACAATTTAATTTTATTTAGTCCTTTATGCTTTTATGCCAGATTTTCTTCTTAGCTCTGCTCTCATCATCAGGAATATTTGGAAGTTCTCTATTTTGTTAAAGTTTAATTTTTCTCTCTGTAGGATTATGCTCAATTTTTCTGGGTAGGTTGATTATTCTAGGTAAGCCTAGATCTTTTGCATTCTCATTCCAAGCATTCCACTCCTTTTCATTTATTTATTTAGAATCCTTACCTTCTGTTTTGAAATCAGTACTGTATATTGGTTCCAAGGCAGAAGAGTGGTAAGGGCTAGGCAGTGGGGGTTAAGTGACTTGCCCAGGGTCACACAGCTAAGAAGCGTCTGAGACCAGAATTGAACCTAGGACCTCCCATCTCTAGGCTTGGCTCTCCATCCACTGAGCCACCCAGCTGCCCCCTCCATTTCTTTTTAATGGTGGCTATTAAATCTTGTGTAATCTTGACTGTGGCTTCTCAACATAGAAAGTTGTTTGCTTTATATAAATTCATGTTATGGCAAATGACAAGCCCCCTGGCTTCAGCTCTTAGCAGGTGCAGCCCCCTGCCAGGGGCTCTTTAACCTCAGTGCTCTGGCAGAAGGATGAGCCCATGCAGAGCACCTTGAGGGGAAGGAGGAAAAGGGGGTATCTTCAGAACAGTTCACTTATGTTAATTGAGAACTGGCTGTACTTGAATTTTTTCTTTTCATCTGCTTAAAGAATTTTTCCTTGAATTGGAAGCTCTGGATTTTGACTATTAATATTTCTGGGAGATTTTATTTGGAGTTTTCTTTCTGGAGGTGGTTGGAGGCTTCTTTCAATTTCTACTTTGCCCTCTGTCTGGATGATTTTATCCTTTGATTTCTTGAAAAATGTCTAGTGTAAAATCTATATCAGATTACTTAACATTTTAGGGAGGGCAAGGAGAAGGGAGATAATTTTGAACTTAAAAAATGTTTTTAAATGTTAAAAATTGTTTTTATATGTAATAGGGGGAAAATAAACTATTGTTTTAAAAAATAAACATTCTGGCTATCCTGCTGTGATATCATTTAAAAGGGCGAAAAAAAGAAATATATTTGATCTCTTTTTTTGTTCCTGTCTGTCAGATAGTCCAGTGATTTTTACGTGATCTCTTTACCTGTTTCCCAGGTCCTCCGAGATAGTTCAGATTTTCTTGTATTTTTTCAGTCTTTTGATTTTATTTGATTATTCCTTGATGTGTTGTAGGGTCATTAACTTCCATTAGAATACTTATAATTTTCTTCTTAAGAGTTATATTCTTCAGTAAAGTGTTGTACTTCTTTTCCCAAAACAGTTCATTCTTATATCTTTCTTGCCACTTTCCTCAGTTTTTCTTCTACTGCTCTCATTTGATTTTAAAAGTCATTTGTGGGGACTTGTGTCAAAACTATTTATTTTTGAGTCTTTACTTGGAGATTTTTTTTCAAGTCACTCTTCTATGTCTATATCTTGAGATTCCTGTTACCATAAAAACTCTTTATGATTGGGTTCTTTTTTGTATATTCATTCTTCTCTACTTCTTAATTTTTGACTCTGTTAGTGCTAGGTTCTACATATTTTTGGGTGGAGAGACAGGAATTCCTGGCCTGTGCTTCTATCCTCTTCTGTCCTTTTACTTTCTTAGCTCTGGCTGGGAGCCTGAAAGCTTTCAGTGCTCTCTGAGTGGTGTGATCTGAGGAGAGGTCTGTGTTCTGCAAGTTACTGATCCAGGTTTAAGTCTTTTGGCTTGTTTATATTTGGGAGTTTTAGCAGACTGTTTCTTGACTTGGCCACTGTTGATCTTTTGGGAGGCTCACTAAGTTCAGAGAAAATAAACTACTGGCTTTCCTTTGGCCTATGGTACTGCACTCTGCTCCTGAGATCAGTCACACGGTTACTGTTTGCTTCTCTTTGCTTAGTACCCAGCAAGGGCCAATGCTCATGACAACTCCTTTCCTTCCTGGATTCATGACCCAGTTGGATGGTGGGCAGTGGAACTGCCAAATGGCATCATTCCAGTTTTGTGCAGCCTTTTACTTTCAAAGTTCTAAAAAAAATCTTAATTAAAATTCTAGCAGTTGTACTTCACCCAAAATATGTACCTGGCTTAGTAAATTTTAGAAAATTGAATTCTGAGTCCTTATTTCTAATGAAAGCCAACCTGGTGTACTGGGGAAAGCTATGAGAGTAAGATTGTCTGGTTAAGAAAGGGTCCTAATTACCTACTTATAAAAACTCTGTGACCACCCTGTATATATCCTCTCACTACTCTGAGTTTCATTTTGCTTATGTATAAAATGGAGATGATGCCATCATTTTCACCAACTTCACAGAATTATTATGGATACAATATAATTAGTAACAGTAGTAATTATTTCACATTCATTGATTTAATAAGCATTTATTAAGCACTCCCAAGGTAGCAGGTACCTTAGGTACTGAGGAATCAAAGATAAAAATTGAATAGTCCTTGCCCTCAAGGGACTTGTTAAATGCAGTTGGAGAATAACTTGCCCATTAAAAAAAAGCAAAATTAAATACTAAATGGGAAACTAGGTGGTACAGTGGATAGAACTCTGCACCTAGAGCCAGGAGGACCTAAGTTCAAATATAGCCTCTCTTACTAACTGTATGACCCTGAGCAAATCACTTAACTGTTTGCTTCAGTTTCCTCATCTGTAAGATGAACTGAAGAAGGGAAATGGCAATTTTCTCCAGTGTCTTTGCCAAGAAAACTCCAAAGGGGATCATGAAGAGTCGGACATGATTGAAACAACTAAATAGCAACATGTACTAAATAATTTCATTGGAGTGCCCTGAGAACTGGTGAGAAGAGGATAGTACATGAACAAGGTAGCAACCAGAGCTAAGCTTTGAAAGAAGAGAAGAATTTAACAAGGCCATGATGAAGGATTGCCTTCCAAGTATAAGTGGCAGCTTTTGCTACAAAGATAGAAAATAGATGCTTATAGGTAGGCAACAACATGCAGGCCAGTTTGGCCAGTAGTATATAGAGTATGTGGAGTCATGTGCAAGAAACCTGAAAGGGTAGTCTGGAGCTAGATGACAAAGGGTTATAAAAGCCAACAGTCTGGTTACTATTTTATCCTGCAGACAGAACTATTAAGAGAGCTGCTTGAATGAATGGGAGTGACATTGTGACCTGTGCTTTAGGATTTTCACTTTGGCAGTTATATGGAGAATGGAATAGAGTGAAGAGAGACTTGAGTCTGGAAGACCACTTTAAGGATTAAAAAGGGTTTGACTAAATTTGTGAATTAAAAAAGGTTGTCATGGTTGCTGTTTATAAAAATTAAACTATTTGTCAGTAGGCTATTTAGTAGCTTATTTACAGCAAGGTAGAGATATTAAAGTGGGAAATATAGGAAGGAGGTAGAAAATACCACCTAGCTAAAAATACCCTAAGACCTAATCTTAGTGCCTCTAGACCATGAATGCGAATCCGAATCTCACCAGAATCCAAAGTCCAGATCAAGAAGCCGAAAAACAAAGAGCCAAAGAGGCTTAAAAAAAAAAAACTGCTGAGAACTTTCAGGCACACAAGGCCGAGACAACTAAGAATCCTACTAGAGCTGGGGCTCCTGAGGCTAAGAGCCACAGAGAATGAAGAGCTGAGTATCTAAAAATGCCTGAATCTTTCTCTCAAGCTTCTCCTTATATACAGTTTTCTCCACCCATCAGCTCTTTGTCACATCTCTGGAATCAATCACAGCCTTTCAATTTGCCTAGTGTAGGGGGGAGGAGAAGGGAAAGGGAGGGCCAGTGCTTTTGTGGCCTTTTAGGGCATGAACTTTGTTAGTGTTAAGTGGGGGTACTTTTAAGTTCTTGATTTATTCACTTAAAATAAACAAAGGGAATAAAAATTCCCTTTCACAATCCCCCTTGTGATTTACATGCCTACTTTCCCCTATGAATCTTTTCAAATATCCAGCTTATAACTCTAAAGGTGCATACAATACTGCACTTCCTAAGGGGAAATTACAATAGTTGGAGATAAGAGGGAAATAAATAAAAGAGGAAGAGAGCAAAACATTGACAAAAAGCCTATTGGGGGCAGTCCCCTTTGACTTAAGAGTTTACATTCAAAATAAATGTGTTCAACCCCCTTCAGTTAGATTCACTTTATCTCAAAGTTCATTTTGGATCTTCTAATGCAACATATGGTTACCTCGGGCTTCTTTATGGCACCTTCTTTAAAAAGAGGTCATTTTCTTGATTCCGAGAGTTAGCGAGCTTCTTTTCCTGAAATTTCTCTCAGAAAAAAAATCTTTTAATCTTGGGTTTTACGAAAATTATACACCACTTAGGGGAGGCCATTATAATGATTCAGGTGACAAATAATGAGAACTTGAACTAGTGGGATGGCTATATAAGTGGGTAGGAGTTAGATGATATATTTCTATATATCATGGAGGCTAAATTGATAAGACTTGGCAACAGACTAGATGTGAGAACTGAGGGAGAGGAAGAGCTAAGGATCAACACTGCAAGGATTATAGTAACTCAGTTGAATTAGGGAAGATAGGAAGAGCAGAGTTCTTAAAGGCTTAAAAATACTTTTCCTCAAAAGAGATATTTATCTATTAGTATTTTCTTACCCAAAAAGTACCATAGGCTTCACTGTGTAGCTTAGAAGGATTACAGGGATCTCCTTGGAAAGTATCAGCCTGATCAGTTTCCTCAATAAACCCATTATGTAGCCAAACACCACTTCACTGTCCACCAATTGTGAGGCATCCCCAGAAAGTTTATTTTTGTCCAGTATTTTCTCAAAAACATCATAAAATGTTATTTTGCTACTTCAAGAATACATTATTTTATTAGTGTGGGTGAGTCATTGGATTGCAGACTGCAACCCCTTTTTGATTTGATAAATTATTTTAGTGAACTGCTGTAGTTAAAGAAAAATAATCAATTTAGTGTCACATTGGTGACAAACCTGTCTTCCCCAAGTAGGGCTCAGCTTCTCCATAGGCAACAGATATGCAGTCTTCCAAATAGGTTACAATTCAAACGATTTTTTTGCATGGTAAGACCTGCTGATGCTTGATCTTACTTAGCTAGAACAGCTTTTAAGGACATACAATCACTTTATGTGACAAAAAAAGCATCATAATCTGACTTTGGTTAAGTAAAATATGTCTATATTATTTAAATCCAGGTCTCTACAATCTCTAAGGAAACAAACGCATCCCCCTATAATTTTTTCAGCAGACCAGAAATGGTCTTGAAGTCTTATTAGATCACTTAGTAAAACCTGCACATGTAAACAAGTCCCCTCTAAAACACACTTGAAAAGTGGTTCTGCATGCTTTACTTGAAGAGCCCATTGCTTCTTAAAGCAGCTTATACAATTGTGGGATAACTGTTAGAAAGATTTTTCTTTCTATCAAGTGTAAGTCTAATTTCATGAACCTTTCATCTCTGCCCTCTAGGGCCAAGAAAAATAATATCTTTTCCACATGACAATATTTTAGGTGCTTAAAGATAGTTATTAATTTCCCTTATAGATTATCTCTTTTCTACAACTGTTTCTAAACCTTTCAGCTAAATCCCATATGACATGATCTTCAAAAAACTCCTTGATATTTCATTGCCCCCTGGCACCCAGAACACAGTATTCAGTATGACCAAGACAAAGTACACCTGGGACTGTTAACCTCCTAATTGTGAATATACTTTCTCTTAATGCAAATTAAGATTGTATTTAGATTTTATGCTTTAAAATTTTTTAAATTTATTTTTACCAATTATATGTAATAACCAAAAAATGTTTTTTTTTTTTGGTCACATCATCATACATCATATATATGTAGTCTACCATCTTGAGGGAGGTGGTGTCAAGATGACAAAGTGAGAGGAAACATTTTTTCCTAACTCTTCTAGCATACTTCTTCCATAACAACCTAGAAAATGTGCCAAATCACATTTTTGGGAAAGCCAAGAAAAAGTACAGTAGAAATGATAATTGAGGGATCACACAACACTAGAACTTTACTGTTATCTGAGCTGGTTCAATAAGTAAGGAAGAATATACACATATACCCACCTGGGTATAGAAATTCATCTTACAGATGGAGGAGAGGGGTGGATGAATAAGGGAGGATAGATCAAAGGAGGCAGTGGTTAGAAACAAAACAGACTTTAAAAGATGGAATAGGGTTAAAGAAAGGGGATGGTAAATAGTAGGATGACATACAGCATTCTTAATTATGAATGGGATATACTATAAATGCTAGCTGTAGCAACAAAACAAGAATAAAGATACTGAAATAATAAGCATAGGCAGTGAAAAACATGTAGATGGCATGGTCAACTTAAGAGAACCCTAAAAGTAAACTAAAAAACTGATTGATAACAATTAACAACTTCAGCAAAGTAGCAAGTTAATTTCCAAACAACAGCATTTCTGTATATTACCAACAAAATTCAGAAGAAAGGGAGAAATTTCATTGAAAATAATTATAGATAATATTAAATAACTAGGAGTCCTTCTGCCAAGACACACAGAGGAATTAGATGAACACAATTACAAAAACATTCCTTCACACAAAGACAGATCTGAATAATTGGAGAAATATTAATTGCTGGATAGGCAGTGCCAATGGGTATAGTGAGCCAAATGTAATAAAAATTACTATAATACTCAGTGCCATACCAATCAAACTATAAAGAATTACTTTATAAAGCTAGAAAAACTCGTAGTAAAATTCATGGAGAAACAAAAGGTCAAGAATATCAACAGGATCAGTGGGGGAAAACAAATAGGAAGGAAAGGGGGCCTAGCAATATTCTAAATTCTACTGTAGGGTATAATCATCAAAATAATTTGGTACTAGGTAAGAGAAGTTGAACAGTAGAACAATTTAGATACACAATATACAGAATCAAATAGGCGTAGTAATTTAGTGGGTAGTTGGTTGTTTTTGTTTTTTAAACCCTTACCTTCCACGTTAGAATCCTTATTATGTATTTGTTTCAAAGCAGATGAGTGGTAAAGACTAGGCAATGGGGGTGAAATGACTTGCCCAGGGTCACACAGCTATGAAGTGTCTGAGGCCAGATTTGAATATCACACCCTCCTGTCTCTGAGCCTGGCTTTCAATCCACTGAGCCACCTAGCTGCCCCAGTTTTGTTTTTGTTTTTTTTAAGCCCTCAACCTGGTTAAGTCTTAGAATCTTTTAACCTTAAGCCTTAGAATCAGTACTAAGTATCAGTTCGGAGTCAGAAGAGCAGTAAAGGGCAGGCAACTGTAATTTAGTGTTGATTAAACCCAAAGTTCCAGGTTAGAAAATAAAGCCACACCTGGATTTCTGCATTGCCCTCAAGTTGCTTTCCACATGAGTCTCTCTCACTGTTCCCCAAGTGATTTTTTTCTGAAGTCTAGATCTGACTATGTTACTATTCACTAAAGTCCAGCGAAGCTCTCATGTCTCCAGAATCAAATATAAAATGCTCTGTTTGGCATTTGGAGCTCTTTCCAACCTTGTCCCTTCCTACTTTTCTAATTTTAACAGGCTTTAGTCCCTTTCACATAATTTTTAGATGTTTTTTATTCAGCTACGTGTATAAAGTTTTTGTCTCAAATAATTCACAATCTATCAGTACTCTATCCTTCTGTTCTTTGTATGTGATATTCCATTTCCTGATTCTGTACCTGAAATCCTCTTCTTCCTCCGCTCTGCCTCTTAGCTTCCCTGGCTTTTACTTATTTTCCTAGAGGCTTTTCCTAGTGACCCACCCCCCTTCCATTTACATTGTACATATCTTGAATTTACCTAGTTTTTTGCATATTGTCTTCCCCATTAGAATGTGGGCTTCTCAAAGTTTGGGACCATGTTTTTACTTTTCTTTTATGTTCTCAGTGTTTAACACAGTGCCTAGAACATGTAGTATTTAATAAATGCTTGTTGACTTTGACAAGCCATTCCTTATCAGTAAAGCCTTCTATAACCATAATAACCAACAGAGATCTTCCCTTCCCTTGAATTCCTATATCATATTCTTTATATATATTAGTTACCTAGCATATGCCTGCTTTTCTGTCATGTGTAAATGTACTCTTTCCCTGGACTAGATTTCATGTCCTTTCTATGATAACCCAAAATGCCTTGTACGTAATTAGTGTTTCCTGATAAATGTGGGAACCATTGTGACTAATCAAACTTCTTGAAAGTATTTTGTAAATATAAACCAGCCTTGCAAATATGTTAAAAGAAAACTCTGGAGAGCTCTAAAATCCTTTATGGATCTGTAATGCTTTTACTGCTCTTCTAGTATCTTAATGTTAATGAATCTGATAAGATTGATAGTTTTTAATTTTAAGAAATGAAGTTTTCATTAAAAATTTATCTCATTTTACCAGAGAAAATTGTAGTGGTTTTAGAAACTTAGGTTAACCCTTTTTCTAAACTCTTTATACATAGGTAAGAGCATTTGTACTTTATTTCAACATGTCCTTTTAAAAAAATGGTTTCATTAATATAATTTTTTTAATTGCTCATTCCTGAAATACCACTCTCCGCTTTACCATTTGAACTCTTCTTCATAATAAAGAAAACAGTTAAGTAGAAACACAATAGAATGAGCATGTCTAACAATTTCTTTAGCATTCTTCTTGAGAGAAGGGAGGCATTCAACATATTTTTATTAGATACTTTTTCTCTTCAGATATCTATGTTCAACATGAAGGAACATGCAAAATTTAAAGACTAGGACCCTGTATTCATGGATCTTGATAGTACAAGTTGATGCCTCAGTTGAAAAGAAAAGTCATAATTGCCTGAGAAGGAATTGGAGAATTACTACTTAAGTTTTAGAAATGAAGAGAGAAGTTGGTCACTGAGTGCTGCAACAAAGAGAAATTTTGACTTGGTTATTGGGAGTTAACACTTAAATATTAAAGGGCAGACCCCAATTTATTGATTATTCTAATCTGTCCTACATGGCAAAAGGTAGATCTGATATTAACTCATGACTGAAAATAATAGCTAAGATTCTGTAGAAATTAATAATGATAATTGATATTAGTTGGTATGCAAGAAAATTATGGCCCAAAGAGTTTAAGTGATTTGCCTAGAGCTAGGATTTGAATTCAGATTTCTTAACTCTTTTCATTAAGCTATTCTGCCGTACCCAATTCTGCCCTGATAGATTAAGTAGTGGCAAGAGAAAAAGGTTCTGAGAGAATGGAGAATATTTTCTGTAATTCCTCCCCCTTAATTTGCTTCTCATATTCTATTGTAAGCTGTTTAATTATAGCACATTTTTTTATGAATTATATTCCCATATTAAATTCTGTGAAGACAAAGACCTCAAATTATTCCTGTAACTGAATGAGGCCCATCCACCATAGTTCTTTAGCATATAGTAGGTATTTAGATAGTATAAGAATGAATGAATTATATGTCTTCTATTGTAGGTAAGAGAACAGGAAAATTGAGAAACTTAATTCTTAAAAAAATTTGCTTCAAAAGTTTTAACATACCTATATTTATTCATAATGTTCAAGCCCATAAAAACAGGCATGGAAGCATGGTGTTGTGGTCAAATAGAAATATATTACATACTAAATTCTCCCAGAAGCAGTATGAAATTGGGAGTTACATTCTGTCTTTTGAATTGCTCATTGACTTTGGTTATTGTGGTTGTGGTTTGATTTTTCTAGAAGGATGCCTTACAGTGGTCTAGAAATCCATCTGTGCCTGAAGGAGAAGAGCTGGAGGATACAGCAGATGTAGAAAGCTGTGGATCCAATGAAGCCAGCACTGTGAGTGGTGATAATGATGGTAAGTACCTTCAGCAAAATTATTAGAAAGCTATGAAGAGCCTCTTTTTAGGGGCTGAACTTTGACTTTTTCTTCTCCAGTATCTCTTGATGAAACCTCTTCCAATGCCTCCTGTTCTACAGAGTCTCAAGGTAGAACTATCTCTACTCCCAGGGAGACTTACAGAGCTGCTTCACAGGTAGGAATGATTGGACAACAGGGAGATGTGGGGTTGAAAGTCAGGGTTCCTAATGTATAAATTGAGGATTATTATTACTTTTTTTAAAGCAAGCAACATGCAGTTCTGTATACTGACCTGGAAGTACCTCATTAAAAGATAGGTTGGTTGTAGTAGAAAGAGCACGGTTTACATTCTAATTTTGTCTTTGTATTCTGTGGCTTGGGTCAATTATTCTAAAAATCTGAGTTTCCTATCTCTCAAAAGAAATGGTGTTTTACCTTACTATGTCAAAGGTTGTTGGTACGATATGGGAAAGAATACCTGGGAAATACTTCGTACCAAGAAATTCTATAGAAATGTAAATCTTTATTATGGGAGTATGTAGAGAAGTATAGCCAACAGACCAGAAGATAGGTATTTGCATTCTTTTCATCTGGCATGGGTAGATAATTTTAGTGTCTGCTTCCAATAAATATTGATTATCACAATTGAAAATCCCTCAGCTTCTGTGGAAGTAAAAAGAGAGGATAATACTTGGGGATATGCCCTAGTAATTTTTCTCTTTTGGAATATAGACAAGCAAACCGAAGAAGAAGACTGGGGTGATGTTACCTCGAGTTGTCTTGACTCCTCTGAAAGTAAATGGTGCACACATGGAATCTGCATCAGGTATGTGCACATTTCTTGCTGTTCAAAGGCCTTCTTTAAACATCATCTAGAATGCTGTGGGGAAAGGTGCTGGATTTGTAGTCATTATGACTAAGTGACATTGGACAAGCCATTTAATTACATGGGGCTTCATTTTCCTCATCTGTGAAATGAGGGGTTGGTCTAGATGGCCTCTATTGGCTTCTAGTTCTGAATCTGATACAGTGATCTGTATTCTATTCTTGTTCTTGCCAAGCTTTAGGATAGGGAGGAAACTTGAACTTATGCCACATAAGTCATTTGAAGGACCTGGCAGTCTTCCGGCTAAAGAAAAGGCTTATTGCTGGCTTTCGGTATCTGAAAGGCTACAGATTAAGGATTAAATGTATATTAGGTTTGTCTCCAGAGGGGAGGACCAGGACCAATAAGAGAGAGGAAGATTTTTATTTTTAAACCCATACCTTTTGTCTTAGAATCAGAATCAATGCTTTGTATTGGTTCCAAGTTAGAAGAGTGGTAAGGGTTTGGCAATTGGTGTTAAGTGACTTATCTAAGGGTCACACAGCTGGGAAGTGTTTGAAGCCAAATTTGAACCTAGGACCTCCCATCTCCAGGCCTGGCTCTCAGTCCACTGAAGCCACCTAAGCTGCCCCCTGGAAGGTTTTTGTTTTGTTTTGTTTTTTAATCTGTCTCTTAAAGAAAACATTTTTAATGATTAGAACTGTTTCAGAGCATATTGGACTGTATAATGGCAGTGGTGAGTTTCTTATCTGGTAGCATTAAAGCAGACCTACTTGGCAGGATATTGTAGAAATTTTCTATTTCAGATTAGATTTGGCCTAGGTCTCTTAGAGTTCTAAGAGTCTTTGAAAACTTGGACACCACACAAAATTAGTGTAATTCTTAAGATTTTATTTAAATTCTTTAATATTTTGTTTTGCCTAAATCAAATTAGGATCTACTCATTTTTGGTGTCTCCTCAGAAACAATAACACAACTGTAGTCATCTTTGAAAGAAGTTTTCAGCAGGGCAATAGACAAATTTGCAGAACAGCATTTTGACTCCTGCTTGATATATTTTGACCAGTGATCTGATCTTTTTTGCTTTCAGGATTTTCTGGAAGACATGCTGATGGAGAGAGCAGCAGCACATCTAGCAGTAGTAGTAGCTCCCTGGCCCTATGTAGTGCTGCCATGCGTAATCGGGTGGAAATTACCCGGGACCCTCCCCAGATTTTGCGAGGTATCAGGAAACCAACAACAGGTAAGTTGTTAGGGACTGACTGATTTTTGTCCCAAAATACAGCCATTTAACATATAATTTTTCTTTTTAAGAGTTTATAAGCTTTTGTTGTGTATATCCATAGATTATATATCCCTCACTACAGTGTTAGTGTCATATCATCAGTGTGTTTATAGGGTTATAACTTCTTCATTTTTTGTAGAAAAAATTGAGCCCCAGTGGTAAACTGAGATTAGAATCTGGATCTTCCAACACCTTATCCACTGATATTCCTATCACATCATACTGCATTGGTTTTTTGTTATCAGTAACCACCTGCCAAATTTCTCAGTTTTTATTCTTTATTGAACTTGCTTATCTTTTTCTCAAGCTCTCAACTTAATCAACAAAATACTGTATATGGAAGTGCTTTGTAAATGTGAGGTCATATTGATATTAATGTTTTTCAGTGGTTATGTTGAGTAAAAAGCTTTGTGATTTGTTGAAGTATAATTTTGTGCCGTTAACTATGACATATTTTTCCAACCAGGTTTTTGGATAGTTAGTACTCTTTAATTTTAGGATAAAAGTATCATACATTTTGAAATGAGAATCCAATTTTCCCTTTGTCATATTTCCCCCATAACTCAAAACAAGTCCAAACACTAAAAGAAAGTGCTGCTCTGCTGGTGAATTGGGCCACCATGGGATTCGTTGAATTTGTTTGGTATTTACTCCTGGCTCTGCCATTCACTACCTCTGATAAAATTACTTTCTTTACCTTATTTTTCTCATCTATAAAATTGGAATAATACTTGTACCCCATCATCTTTGATGAAAGGTTATAAAAGATACTATATGTGTCTAGAACTATGTAAGAGTTGTTATTCTTAGACTCAGTTAGTCAGCAATCAGTTTCAGGCACTGAGCTCCAAATTTAAAAGGTATTTTGCTCTCAGAAGAACAATTCAGTTGGATTCAGGTAGAAGAAGTCACTCGCCACTCCCACCCCCCGTCACCCTTTCTTCACCATCCTTATAGTAATGGGGTTGCAGTGATTAGAGCAGGAGCTCTCCTTAATGAGAGAGTCTCCTTTACATGTCCTAACCCCTTTACTGCTGTGTCATTTATTAGCTGTGATCCACTCTCATATGAGTATGACACTTCCACTTTCCTATAGAATTATTTCTTAATCAGTTGGATTGTTTTGCACAAATTCACCCCTGTAAACCTTACATACCCCTTCCCTCCCCCCCAATCAGGAAGCTCAAGGAGTTTCTGCTAAATTGACCCTGAGGTCTCTTTTAGTTCTGACATTCTGTGCTTTGATCCATTCATAGGCTGATCTTTGTCCATCTATATATCTATATAATATCTTGTCCTATTCTAGTTTTTGAAAGTAACTTTCATTTTTTTTTAATAGACGTGTTCTAAGGCTGCGCCCTGTAGTAGGAGTATTAGAGTCAGGGCATAGGTCTGAATTCTATTTGTTCTACTTAAACCTCTTTGGGTCTATTTCCTTAATCTGTAAAATGAGGAAAGATGGGGAGGTATTCTAGGGTTCTTTGTAGTTATGATCCTACTGTAAAGCTTATTCCTAGATTTCTTTCATTTTTTAATTCTTATAGTCCTGGTATCACCTGGCTTGGTTGTCCAATGGAATAAAATTCTTTTGGGGTATTGTTGACCCCAATGTAATCTAGAGCATATATATGATCTTCACAAAATGACAATTTGGAAAAATATCTTACATGATTACACTTGTAAATTCTATAACAGAATGCTTACCATCAGGGAAGGGAAAGGTGTGGTAGGATGGAAAGGAGAGAGAATTTGGAACTCCAAACTTAAAAAAGAAAGGTAAAAAAATTTGTTTTTACATGTAATTGGGAAACATTTATTTTTTAAAAGTACACTCCGAAATTTTTTTTCTCTTTATTTTTTAGTTGGAATATGGATTTATTTACTTTGAGAAAGCGAAACAACTTATTTTCTTTCTTGTTTCAAACTTTACAGGGCAAATGAAGCGCAACAGAGGAGAGGAGATAGATTTTGAGACACCCGGTTCTATCCTTGTCAACACAAACCTTCGTGCCCTGATAAATTCTCGAACCTTCAATGCCCTTCCTTCACATTTCCAGCAACAACTCCTCTTCCTCCTGCCTGAGGTGGACAGACAGGTAGAGATGAGTGACCCCTCCTTTGTCTCTTGTGTCTGAGATTCTTTTCTTCCCTCTCATCAGCATCTTTTTCTGCCTTGATCCCTCTAGGTTGGGACAGATGGCCTGATGCGACTCAGCAGCAGTGCTCTGAATAATGAGTTTTTCACCCATGCGGCTCAGAGTTGGCGGGAACGCTTGGCTGATGGTGGGTAGATACCACCATCTATGAGTAACTTGAGATGTGTTTGCTATAGGATCATGTGTAGTGTTGTGTTCTTTGAATTTAAAGCCCCGATATTCCTTTTTCTCCATTCCTGCCAGTATTTTCCAATAGTCTTTACTCACAGTGCAAATGAATTGGTGGGTGTTGTGTTAATTACAAAGGGTATAAAGTTATGCTTAAAATTTAGTCACTTTGTTTTATCTGATACATCATAATATAACTTGTGTACATATCTCCTCATCCTAATTTTTTCTGATTAGTAATCACTTTATTCTAATCATTGTTTATTTACTAGTAGAGTTAAGTATGTAGTGTTGTGTGGAAGGTAACTTCTAGATCTGACCCTGACGCCCTAGTAGAATTTGGTTTCTTAAATTATTAAACACTTTGACTCTGTGATCGCTAGGTTGTTTGCATTTTTTTGTTATGGAGGAGGAGAAAAAAAAATTATTGGTTTCTTTGGCAAAATGTGTTGCTTGCTGTTGAAGGGCTGATTTCTCTAGGGAGGAGTGAATTTCTCTTGAAGCTATTTGCGAATCTGAACCTCCTCTCTAGAGGAAACTGGAAGAGCATGAAGAAGACAGGGGATGAAGAACAGGAGCTCCCCCACTTGCCTGAGAGGCACAGGCTTTGCAGGCTCAAGACATTTGGGTTCCAGGAGAGTCGCCACATGATGATGCTGATGATAGCCCACTTATTAGGAGAGTTTTGTTCCTCTACAGGTGAATTTACTCATGAGATGCAAGTCAGAATACGACAAGAAATGGAGAAAGAAAAGAAGGTAGAACAGTGGAAAGAAAAATTCTTTGAAGATTACTATGGACAAAAGTAAGCTCTTGGAGTAATTTACTTAATCTTGTTTCTAAGGAAGGAGAATTGGATCTTAAAGTGACATAGACACACCAACAAGTAATATAAAACACTTGAGTGGGTTAAGCCAATTCGTATTACAAATTCAACCTCAAGAAAGTGTAGTGTAGTATAATATGGTATTAGTCTAGAATATAGTATAGTATATGGGAACTACCTGGGTTTGAGGACCATACATTTACATATTCATGTCATTTTTCTATAATGGTACTATGTAGATTCCCCTTTGTATCTTGACAGTTTTTGCTATTATGTCACTTGAAATTTGCCTTTTGACCCTTCTAAGGTAGTAAAGATTTTTCATAATGTGATTCTTTTCAAAGATAGTTTGACCCATCTATGCTCAGGAAGGTCATAAAATGGAAAATATCTTTTTGGCCTATAACTTCCTTCATGTGATTTCCATTTGCAGGTTGGGTTTGACCAGAGAAGAGTCACTGCAGCAGAATTCTGGCCAAGAGGAAGCTGAGATCAAGGGTGGCTTGTGTGTCACAGGGGAGGCAATGCGACCACAACGTAGTCCTGCTACACGTCAGCGGGATGGCCACTTCAAGAAACGTTCTAGGCCAGACCTTCGATGCAGAGCCAGGAGAAGTCTGTATAAGAAACATGAACCTGAACAAACAGAAACCACTAAGGAGACAACACCTATGGTGCCAGAGTCTTCCCTTTATAAAGAAGAAAAGGCTGAAACAGACTTGACAGAAGGAGGCAGCTCATGTCTGCCTGGTGTGTCCTCCACAGAATTAAAACCCGACACTCCAGAGACACCAATTGTGACCATGACTGCCAGGATCCAAAACAGTCCAGATGTCTTGGCCTTAGCCTCTACCTCTCTCAGCAGAATTCCCAGCTTGCCCCAGGAGAACATTGACCAGGAGGCAAAGGACCAGAAACGGAAGTCCTTCGAGCAGGCAGCTGCTTCCTCCTTTCCCGAAAAGAAGCCCCGGCTTGAAGATCGTCAGTCCTTTCGTAACACAATTGAAAGTGTTCACCCCGAAAAGCCGCAGCCTACTAAAGAGGAGCCCAAAGTCCCGCCCATCCGGGTAAGGAGCTGTTCAGTAGTTACTTAATATCTGAGTGTTCCCAATCAGGTTGACTTTGATGGGTGTAGAATTTGTAGGGTCTCGTTTGCAGGAAATTAAGGACTTGGGTGCTGTGTATTAGATTTTAATTTTGGGGTCAAGATTTTTTTGTCATTGATGTTGAATGTTAATTTTCTTCAGTATAGCCAGATCCTTGTTTCTGCATTTTCTTGCCATACTGTCATCCATGCAGTAATCCTTATGTCCATCCTTACATATAGCCCTTTCTGTATGTAAAGGGGAATAGAATTCATTCCTTCATCAGTGTGGACTATTCAGACCAGATTATTCTCTAGAGTGTAGAATCCCTTATGTCTAATAGGTATTTT
Organism: Monodelphis domestica; assembly: GCF_027887165.1. Classification (NCBI taxonomy): domain Eukaryota; kingdom Metazoa; phylum Chordata; class Mammalia; order Didelphimorphia; family Didelphidae; genus Monodelphis; species Monodelphis domestica. Next base: position 408,101,050 of record NC_077227.1, on the reverse strand, counting down.
CATCAGTTTAATATTAGACTTTACTTGTGTCATGACTCATATAATTCTACTAGAAATTAAATTTAGCAGTACATCTTGCCAGCCTAGGAGAAGAAAGTGCCTAAAAAGAGTCCTTTTGAGAGAAAGGAGTAGAGAATTTGTTGTCACAGTTATTAGTGATTCTCTTTTGAAGAAATAAAAAGAAAAGTTTTGAGTAATTTATCTTCCAAGACCAGGAATTGTCCAAAGTGTGGGATGAATATTGATTTGACATTTAATAAGGAATCATTAAATTAAAAGGGTTTTATGGTTCTTTTCATTTCAGATTCAACTTTCACGTATCAAACCGCCCTGGGTGGTTAAAGGTCAGCCCACTTACCAGATATGCCCCCGGATTGTCCCCAACACAGAGCACTCCAGCCGGGGCAGAACTGGTGCCAGAACCCTCGCAGACATTAAGGCCCGCGCTCTACAAGCCCGAGCCCAGAGAGAAGCTGCCACAGCCTCCATCGGAGGTGGGGGTGGGCCAGGGGGAGGTGGTGGAGGGAACTGTGACGAAGGAGGCGGTAGAGGTGAGGCTAGTGACCATCCCGAGCACAGGGGAGCCAAGAGGACTCACGGAAGGTGTACGCCAAATCTACAACGAACACAACTATTGCCGCCTGGTCATGTCATAGATGGGGAACAAGCCCTGTTAGAAGGAGAGACTCCTGAAGGAGACTGGCTGCTAGCTGAGAAAGTTGACTTGTCCTCTTCTCCCATTGAGGAGGAAAGCTACATGTTTCACAGGGTTCCTGACATCCTCACAAGTGAGTCAGAAGAAGCTCTACCGCCTTTCACTGTTACTAATGGTCAACCAGATGATGCTATGATCCAGCCATCTTCTGACACCCTAGTGCATGATTGGTTGAGTGAGAAGCCCGATTTGCCTCCTGACATAAGGACTGAACATGAGTCTTGTATCACTTCTCAGAAAGAGGAGAGTGAAGAACAGGGACAGATGGCTCTGTCAGAGAATGATTCTGTTCAGTCTCAGGTAGGAGGAGTTGTCTTAGAAAAATTAGCTGACCAGACTCTGAGTTTGGACTCTAATTCCACTGTGAAGGACTGTGTATATTCATTGGAACCTAGTATAATCCCTGAATTGTTACTGGATGAAAGGCAACAAGATGGACTATTGAATGAAGTAGAACTTAATGACTTAAATCCACCCCCAGGGGAAATCGGTGCCAGCCAAGAGAACTTGAAAGATGAAGCTCTTGTTGCTGACATTGTAGCTCCCTGGTTATCTGTCCCTTCAGATGCCCAGACAGTGCAACAGCAAGAGCTGGATTCTAGGGAAAGCACCCTACCTACAGAACGCTGCAGTGGAAGTGATGAGGAGAAGGTGGTTACTACTCAAACATCGGATTTACTTGGTTGTTACCCTGCTACCCAAGACAGCATTAAGCCCTCTGATAACCTTCCAAAGCTTTGGGAACTCTCCCCCCAAGGAGATATGGCTAGTGTCTGTAAACAGATTGAAGAAGTTCAAAGACTTAAAATGAATGGGGACTGTGAAGTGCTGAGCACCCATAGTGAGTCAACAGACACAGCCTCTGACTTGGAAGCTGAGCTAACTGAAGACAGTGCAGAGACAGATCCAGGCCTCCAACCCAGCACTGAGGAAGCTGCTGGAGGGAAAGGATCTTCAGTTGTGAGTGAGGCTGAGAAATGTGATTGGAATCAATCTGACTCCTCTTTCAAAACTAAAGGAGAAGCATACAAGGCTGACTTGCTTTCAGTAACTTCAGGGGACAAGGGAACTGAGCTTCAGAGCTGGGTGTCTCATGTTTCCAACCCGCTGAAGTCCACTGAGTCTTTGCCACAAGGCAGTTCTGAAAAACAGCCAGGGTCTCCATGCCTTGCCCGCCCTGTATCATCAGTTGAGGCCAACAATCCCCTGGTAATGCAGTTGCTGCAGGGCAACTTGACCCTGGAAAAGGTCCTGCCAACAGCATCTAATTCCTCCAAACTGGAAGCCATGCAACCATTATCTGAGAACATGGAGCAGAGTAGCAATGACTCCTTTGGAGAATCCCCTCCTGATCCTGATCCTGAGACAAATGGAAATGTTGCTGGAAGAAATGGCTCCAGCTCCCCAAGGGCTTTAAGGGATCTGCTTCCACAGGAGTGCCATAATCCTGGGGCAGTGCTTCCCAAGCCCATGGGGATCCAGGCTCTCCCTGACACTCCCCCAAAGAACTCCAAGGTAATCCCAAATTCAGACTCCCCACAGCCATCAGCAAACTTGGTAGGATCTTCTGGGAAACTGGAAGTAGAGTCCAAAGAGAAACACTCTTCCTGTAGTTTTGAAGAACAAAAAGAGTTGACTCTAACCCCAAGTCTGTCACAACACAATAATGTAGATTCATCCCTAGGTAGAAGTCCAGGAAAGCAAACTGCCCCGAGGATACCTCGGTTCTTGTCTCCAAATGTGATCTCCATTGGGCCCAATCAAGTCTGTGGGGCCCCAGTGGATAAAAACTTTGTCGGTGGCCAAGGGAAGAAACTCTTTGGTTCTGGGTTCCTTGGGAACACAGCTGTGGCCCTGCATCATTCCAGGTCAGCGGAACCATTGCCTCCCAATATCCCTACTGTGGAGCCAGTTTTTTCCAACCGGAAGCCAGGACTAAGCAAAGGCACAGTATCTGGAGGAGGAGTCCAGACATCAAGAGCAGAATGGTCCCCAAAGCAGCCCCCCAACTCTCTTAGCAGCATCAAGAATGAGAATATGCTGGCCTGTGGGGGTGGCCCACCCAAAAGTAATGCAGAGAACAGGAAAGCCATTGGCCACAGGCCTTTTGAACTGATGGAGCATTTTCAGGGGATGCCCCTTGTCATGGATTTGCCATTCTTCAAGCTCCCCAGAGAACCTGGCAAAGGGCTCAACCAGCCATTAGAGCCATCTTCCATCCCCTCCCAGCTCAATATCAAACAGGCATTTTATGGGAAGCTATCTAAGCTGCAGTTGAATTCCACCAGTTTTAATTATTCATCTAGCACACCAGCCTTTCCCAGAAGCCTTGCTGGGAGTGTCATGCAGCTTAGCCACAAAGCAAACTTTGCTTCAAACCACAGTGCATCACTTTCTGTGCAAATGTTCACTGATAGCAGCAACATGGAAGAAATCTCACTCAAATGTTCCTGTAGCCTTAAAGCTATGATTATGTGTAAAGGATGCGGGGCATTTTGTCACGATGACTGTATAGGACCCTCAAAGCTTTGTGTATTGTGCCTTGTGGTGAGATAATAAATTATGGCCATGGAAAAAAATTGTATATTTAGTGTGTGTATTTTGATAATGATCTGAAATCTGTACACAGGAAAATATTATTTGTTACAATAGAGACAATATTACACTGAGCAGGAACCATTCCTGCCTTCCCCTCAAATCCATAGTGCTCAAGCCTTCTGTTCACCGAGCTTCTTGAGTCTTCTTCAGAGGATCTTCCCTTAATGGAGGGGATTTTCTAGCTTGATGCCATTATGGAGACTTTGTTACACCTCCCAAATCTAATCCGTGACTCTTAAGAGGGAGCCTGCCCTCCAGTGGGCCCTGTGTAAAAGCTGTTTGACCTTCAGCAGAACTGGTAAGAGACTAGGAGGCTGAGCCCTCTATGAGGGACTAAGTTAGGTTAGGACCTGCTTTGCTTAAAAGGAACAATTTCAGTCTTCCACTCGATTCTTGCCACCTGTTTTTCTGCTACTTTGCAACAAGTCAGCATTTTCCTCCCCTGCTAACTGCCCTCCTGCCCCTCCCCCACCCTCCCAAGCAGAGGTGGGATTTGTGAGCTCCTCAGAGCCTAGAGAGATTACTGTAACTCTCAGCCTTGCCAAGCAGGGCCATCGACCTAGACGGTTTGGTGATTACTTGTAAATGGAGCCGTTTTTGACCCTGGGGGATTTCAGCGCTGAGTGGTAGTAAGTCTTGCCTTCCACTCCTGAGAAACATTTGGAAGTTTTCCTGCCTTGACATCTATCTCTCAGTGGATTGAAGGAATTCTAGACCTGCCTGAACTATGGGTTCCGAATGGGGAGGGAACAGGCCACTTTTCCTGTCTGAGATGGCTGCGGCTGTCTCAAGACTGTGACTTGGGAGTTCAGCATTGTGGCAGATGACTTCCCGCCTCAGAGACCTTCTTCAGGCCATTTTGGACTTGCTGTGAGAGCGCACCTGTGTATGTGAAAATCATTTTACATTTCAAAGCAGTGTGTGTTTCTTATTTTTATATTTTTAACTCTTTATTCTTGGATGTATAAAGTGAAATATTTGACTCTTGTAAGTATACTCTATGCATCTCTAATGTTTTATCATGTATTTATATGTTGTACACAGTACTGGCCAATTCTGTAAATGGATGTATTGTACATAGAACATAAAGGTCTGTTCCCTTATTTTCAGTCTTCAGCAGTATTGCATTCAAATGGTGTTAGTTACTAATTTACATCTGTAGTCAGAGCCACTGTATTCTGGCCCACCCAGTATGAGGGTGGGCTCAAGGAGGCATTTCCTGGCAGATCCGCCCACCCGCCCGGCTCTCACGCTCTCTCTCTCTCTCTCTCTCTCTCTCTCTCTCTCTCTCACACACACACACACACACACACACACACACACACACACACACACATGCAGGTAACTGTGGGCAGACTGACTGTAGGTGCAATTTCAAAGGTCAGCTTACCCACACCTTGCTGAAAGAATACATCTTGCTCCTTTGCGCCTTCTTTTTAAAAGTAGGAATTCTGCAGCCGTGGCTTTCTGTTGCCACATGTGGCATATTTCCAGGAACATCTATAATGAGGCGCACCCTTTGTCATGGACAGTATTAATTGCTGTGGGGCTCCCTCACATGTTTCCCAGGCAGCAAGGAGTATTCTCACAGGTTTGAATTTGGTGCAATGAATTGTAAGGGGGCCTAGTAAGCCTGATCAGCTTTAGGAATGTGGCTGTGTGGATTGGTCTGACCTGACTTAGGATAGTGGGTTTGGGAAGATAAAAAGTTGCTCTGATGGTTTTCCTCCCCAGCCAATTCTTTAGTGAATAGGCTTACCTTTTTGTCTTACTTCATGCTGTTACCCACCTCCCAGTTTTTGTATCCTTTCTTGTTATATACTTGAATATCCTGTTAAATTTCAGTTTCTCCACGTGAATGCTTCTATAAGAAGTATAAAATCTGAATGGCAACAGCTCATTTCATTGAGTCGAGTCAGGGTCATTTACCTGTCGTCTGTCCCTGCCTCATCCTGTTGTCTCCTCCCCCCCCTCCCCCCAATCTGTTGTGGCAACTTTGTGATATATGAAGTATGAGAGAGAAGAAAGTGGTGATTTGGAATGTGGTATTGGCAAGTCCAAGTTGACAATTTCAAAAGCCTGTTTACCAAAGATAGGGAGCAGAGAGCCCAGGCAGTTTGGAGCCTCCTCTTCTCCCTTCTTCCCTGTGTCCTTTGGGGCCACTATATAGTGTACAGTTTGAAACTGGTCTGGTCTGCAGAGCTGCCCAGAGAAAGCACTGCTCTTGTATGTCCCTTGTGGTATTGGAAAAAATAAACTTTCTGTAAAATCTGCATTTGTGGTTTCAATTATCTTCCTGAGGAGTCTGTTTTTTGCAGGGTACACATCTCACTGATTTGGGGGTAGTAAGAGTAGGACTGGAGAGAATACTTCATTGCCTTCTGGACATTTTCCATTAAAAACACCTTGTGATATTGGTCCAAATGCAGTGATCCTTCATGGAACTCAGTGAAGACTAAAAAACTAGAGTGTGTGTGTGTGTGTGTGTGTGTGTGTGTGTGTGTGTGTGTGTGAAATCTTTAAAGAAGCTGTTTGTTGCTATCAGATTTCTCCCCTCCTTAGTCACAAACTGTAAACCCCTCCTTCTGAATTTTGTCTTTACAATTGCAAGCAGAAACTTAGATTCACAGTGCATTCTTCCAGGTAGTGATGAAGGAGATGATTAGTAGGCCCAGCAGAATTGGGGAACTGTTAATACATTTGAAATGATTTATGGGCATTGATTAAAGTCTCTTGAACAATTAGTGGAGGTGCTGAACCTTAGAGTTTTAGGCATGGTGACTGAAAATGAACTAAGCTCAGCTGTAGATTGTGTAGTCTACATACTTGGAAGGGAGCCCACCTTTTCACTCAGCCTTGCAAGTAGGTTTTTTTGTGTTAGTCCTAGCCTGTGCTAATATTTCACAAAATCAATTGATAAGCATTTATGTACCAGGTACTGTGCTGGGTGCTTCACCAGCTGAAACTGCCAGAATCTAATGAACTTATCTTTAAAGGACAAAATTCTATGACTAGATCCTTTCTTGGGAGTTGAGACTGCTTGGCAGTCTAGACATCCAGTTCACAAAGAGGTGACTTGTTTGTATACAGCATCACCCCAAATTCCTTTGACTCCAGCTTTAGTTTGGTTAAGGAAAATTGTCAGTTTAAGAGTTGGCAGTGGGAAGGAAGAAGTGATTTTGCACCATAACACAAGAGCATGTTTTGTTCAATGTATGGAAGGAACTTAATCTTAGTTGAATTAAATGCCTAGCAATTAACTCCTCTTTAATTTAGCCTGTCATATTGAAATAAGCCTTTTAAAAAATTGTGTAGGCAATCTAGTATATGTGAACCAAAATGTGACTTGGAGACTCCTGTGAGATATAAGGGCTTTTCACTGGCTGTTTTGTGGGCTAGCATAGAAATGACTGGTCAATGATAAAGTGGAAAAGATACTACCTGTACTTTGAGTCAGAACTGGGATTGAATCCTTGGATGTTAACTACTCGGATAACCACTGGTAGGGTATCTCTTCTCTCACAGGGTTGTGGTGTGGGGAAATGGCTTCATTAAAAATGAAATCACTACAGAATGTGAGTTACTATAAGGAACTAATTGGGTTTATTCATTACCCTTAGAAATTTGTCACCTGGATGAAGCTCTAACTTAGTGTTATTTCCTTTCTTTAACTAGACTAGGGACTGGAGATAGAATTGTCTCACAGGAGATTAAAGTACCTGAGAGAGAGATCTTTGGACAGAAAATGTTAGATTGCTTATTAGAACCCAAGACTCATCTGGTGACTTAATTGTCCCTCTCTCATTTTATAGAGGAAAGTGAGACCCAGAGAAGGAAAATAACAGTGAAAAAAGTTTAATGGCAGATAGAGCTAGTACAAGAACTCAGGTTTGCCAACTCTCAACCCAGAGCTCTTCCCCCTAGAGGAAGTGACTTTACTATAAAACAACAGGTAATATTAAGTTAGTGTGGGATTGGGTATTTTTTTTTAACTCTTACCTTCCATCTTAATATCAATTAGTTCTAAGACAGAAGAGTGGTAAGGGCTAGGCAATGGGGGTTAAGTGACTTGCCTAGGGTCAGAAGTCAAATTTGAACCTAGGACTTCCTATCTCCAGACTAGGCTCCCCCTACACTGAGCCTTCCTGTCCATGATTATTTAAAGAGAAGCAAATGTTTTCTTCTGTTTTGGCCAGAGCATTTTGTCTTCTGGGTGTCAGTCAACAAACATTTTTTAAATGCTTACGTTCCAGACAGTGCCAAACGCTGGGGATACAAAGAAAATCAAAGGGTTCTTGCTTTCAAGGAACTTATTCTCTAACTGAGACAACATTGCAAAGGCTTGATCATGACAAGATTTTTGCAATGGAAGTGGAAGATAGTCTTGGAGGAAAGCATATTCCTTCATCATAGGTGTAAGGTGAGAAGGGCTTGCACTAATACAATGACCCTGAGGAGAAAAGGGACCTGACAAATGTGAAGGTAAAAAGTAAGGCCTGGCAGCAAAAAAATCGTATGTGTGGGTCAAGTGTGAGTGAAGGCCATCATTTTCCTATTTCTACCTGTGACCTCTCAGTCTCTGTGGCTCTTTCCCCAAGTCATGTACATTTTAGGAGGGTCATTGGCAAGCTGAAGTGGATATTGGGAGAGGGTATAATGGAGATGGGGAAGAGACCTGTGACCATGCTGTGAATCTGGTGAAGAAATTGAATGTGGGCTGGGACCTGAGTGTAAGCTTGGTAGATTTGAAACATCCTTGTGTCTAAGAGGAGTTAGAACTTGTTCCAAGACTAGTGAGAGGCAGCTTTGGGCTCATCCTAAGAAAGGACAATCAACTGTCATGGGCTATTTGGGGAAGACTGTACACTGTCCTTTGAGATCCTTAAGTAGAGACTAGATGATGAGGATATTGTAGCCTGAGTCCTGCTTTAGAGAATGACTGGACTCGAGGTCCCCTTCCAGCTCTGAGACATTAATTTATTGCATATTTGTGCCGTAGGTTGAATTGGTGGTACTCAAAGCTTGCTTGAAAGGCGAAAGAACACACACTGGCCACCAGGTGCAGAGAGGGCACATAATCTGTTTGTTATACAGTGTGTTTATTAAGTAGATTCAGTCTTATATATGATATACAGATTCCAAAGAAAAAGGATTCCACGTACTTATGAAATCAGTGCATTTAGCAAGTAATACCATGGAGAGAACAGCTTGATTAACAGCTCATTGGTCTTTTGTTAAGTGAGGGGGAGGGCGCTGGCCTGTGCTAATCATTCCACAAACAAAACAGAATTCAGTTGCATCACATAGAATAGACACACATTCTAAGAATTAAAATATTAAGCCACACTTACTGGAAAAAACCCACTATATAGAACACAAATAATTTTTATAGAGAGCATTGAGGAGGAAGTCCTCATCTGCTTAAGAAAGCCACATTAAGTTGCATAGGTGCATCTCTGTAAAAATATAATTTAGAGGTGAAACAAGTGATTAAGCAGTAAAGTGTCACCTTTAGAAGTTGGAGTCCTTCCATTGTCTTAAGTGCCATATGCTTGCTATATGAGCGGCTTCCCAAAAGGGGGTTATTTTCTCCTGGGTCCCTAAGTGCCCCAGGTGAGACTGAAGAAACATCTGCAAGTCTTCATTTCTTATTGGTATCAGTCAAACTTTTCTAATAACCTGTATTGTGCCAGAGGGGAAAGGCCTATTGGGTTGTCCCTTGATAGCCGTTCCGACCCAAAGGCTAACTGTGTATAAATAACCTCTGCTTCTCCATCCTTTTATCCTGTGGAGAATTGGACCCACTGAGGTCCTAACAGTTCTCTACCTAGGCCACTTGGCAACCAACGAGTGTTGAACAAGAGGTGTCCTTACTTTGACTATTGCTGATAGACCAACCACAAGACAAAGGACCATGGGCCATCCCATGGGCATTCGGAAAGGAGACGACTTGCTAGCTCCAGAAGTATTTGTAGCAAATCCTAGTTCTGTTGTGGTGAGTTTAAAAAATTTTTATTTTTTTCTCTTTTAGGTGGAAACATAGGTAAAAGAGAAGAGATTTGTGGCTTTGCTAAGCAGATGAGCTGAGTGAGGCGCGTCTGCCTCCTCAACAGCGAGTCTTGCAGACCACACAGGGATGGGGGATCTGTACATGTAAACAGTACACTTTCACTGAGTCCAAAATTAGGAGCCAAAAGACAAAGGTTCACATTGGTCTTAGGTAGATACAGGCAAAGAATTGAGCTCTTGAGCTCGGAACCAACAAAAACCAAAAATTTCTAAAGCACCACTAAATTATATCAAAATCAGACCATGGACGGATTGAAACTGGTATTCTGGTGAAATACTACACTACCTTGTAAAAAGTTTTACAAAAATTACAAATTAAAAGTATATTAACCCTCTGAGTTCAAAGCAGCATTTTGAAAATGGACTGGTAGTTAATCCGCCAGCCACCCCTGGAGTGGTGAGTGGCCCTTTGGATTTGGAATAGCGGGGCTCACCTGTTTGGAAATCCTCAGAATGCTTTCCCCCCTCATTACAACACTGTCCTCGGGAACTGAATAGTCCATGTGTACAAGGTGTGAAAGGTAAGATGAATTTCAGATGGGTTAGACACAGTCATGGGTTTCCCCATGGATTTGATCTTTTCTACAAAGTCCCAAGTCCTGCTCAGCCTCCTTCCTCATCAACACCCACCCTCCTCAGTCTTCCAAGCCCTGTCCCAAACATTCTTGCAGTGCACTGTGGTACTCTGCTTCCATTTGTCCTTTTCCTCTTAGAATCCAAAATGGAGTCTGGAAGCCCTTGGGCCCTCCAGCAAGAATTTAGGACAGTTGGGACATGGCTTTAGAACCAGCCTTAAGGAGCAGAGCTGCAGTTGGATTGGAGACCAGGGCAAACAGTGAACATGTTCTTCAGACCTACAGCTAGAGCAAGCATGCTGGTACTTGGGAGACAGTGAGGAGTATGGGGTGACGGGAGAGAAGCTGCATCTTAGATGGGGGGGAGGGGAGGAGAAGAAGGCAAACCAAGAATCCAAACTTCTGTGACTATACTAGCAAATGGGGTCCTGTTTCCACTTAATAACCTGCTCCAGATTCTGCCATTCATTATTAGGGCTTCGAAACGGACTGCCCCAGCAGGTGCAGGTTAAACCTAGGAGGTGAGGGGAACATGATGGGGAATCTGGTGTCCTTCAGCTACACCGAGAGTCCTGTCTTCTCCCAGTGGCATGTTTTCTGTTAAACCTACACTCTCACCACAATGCTAAGGCAGAGCCGAAAGTGATCTGTTCAGACGGCTTGAACTCAGAAAAATCCAACTTTAAATCGTAGCATATGCTGCACAGTCCCTTGTTGGGGGAACCTCTCCCCAGTCTTCTTTCTCATGTCAAGAGACTGCTAGCTCTGGGATTAGCCTGGTTGCTGCCTCAAGAAGGTGAAACGTAAGCAATGGGTAACAAGAATTCTAAGGCGGCGATTGTCTCAGCCATTTTTTTTTAACATTAAGACTTTCACAAATTGCTTGGGATAACATTTTGCAAAAGGTCTGTTGGTTACTTTGTAGTATTGTTCACACACAAAAATAAATATTTACACAAATTCAAATGTCGAGTGTGTGTTGAGGTGGGGGTGGGGTGGAGGCTGCGATCTGAATGGTGTGTGGTCTGGGAAGTGTGTAAGTGTAGGGGGTGGGGAGAGGCTTTGGGCACTGCAGTTTGTGCTGTCATGTTTATCTGTCTTGGCTGTTTCAACCCTGATGAGGCCTAGGCTGCCTGAAAATCAGTCAAGGAGAGGGCTTATTTTGACAGAAGTGATGTGATTAAAATGACACGTGGGAGCCCTACTGTCCCTGGGAACAGTGTCTTTGAGAGATGAGACCAGACCACCTTCGGCGGGGGGTTGAAAGGCAGAGTCGAGGGTTCCTCATCTTTCGGAAGCCCCTTGCCCTTTGCCACTCATCCAGGGGTCTTCCTGGCTAGAGCCAGGCCATAGGGTTTTGTGCCTGGAAGGAGGAATAGTCCAATCTAGTTCCCTCCCTCCCTTCCTGAGGGAAGCCTGCCTCCATCTTGAAGAATGCTGTAGGAGGGAGTAACCAAGGCGGCCGAGGAGCTGCTTTGGGAGGGAGGGGCTTGATAGACAGCCAAGGATTGCTGGGAAATGTCTGCTCCATTCAGCCAGTTCAGTTGGGCTGAGGTGGCCATCACTGAGCTCGAGAAAGGAGCCAGAAGTCTCACAGGTCATCAGGCAGCAATCGCTGCTCTTATGGCTACTGCACATGTTGCATCAAGAGGCCTTACCGTGGCCCTCTGAGGTCTAAGCTAAGCCCCTGGCTTTAGCAGCACTGGTAGGTATTGCACTGAGCAAAAGGAAGTGCCTATAGGGAGGGAAGAAACCAGGCCAGCTCTGTGGGGTTTTTCCTTCACACTAGGGAAACTGGTCCTAGGAGAGATTCTGTGGCATCTGCTTCACTTCTCTTTTTATGACCCACCAGTCAACTGGGCAGAGAGGGGAGAGGGAGAGTGGGGCTTCCTCCTGACCTGCCTGAAGCTCTCCCCTGGGGCTCCTTGCCTTCCGCGCCCCTGCCAGAGGTTTGTCTTTGCTCGCCTACCAGGGTGGGCGGTGGGAGGGGAGCTTTGTGAAGGAGCTGGCCGTCCTCGGCAGCGGGGAGGGCTTGGGGCTCAGGTGTCTGGCATTTGCTGGTTTAGACTTGCAGGAAGCTCACTGCCCTTCAGTTCTCAGATACCCAATTGGGATTCGCTTCATAGTCAAGGTATGAGGAGTGGGGGAAAGTTGGGGAACAGCCATTCTGAGCAGGCTCAGGGCACATTCCATACTGGGAAAAGCCCATGCCGGAGTGTGAGGTAGAAGACAGATGGTGACCATGTGATGGGGGTTTCGCAGCTGTGGGACTGCCACGGGAATGGGGGTGGCTGGCGTCAGGTTTGCTCTGCCATATAGTGTGTGTGAGGTCCTTCCACTTGGCGGTGCCCGTGCTGAGGTTACTGACTGGAGGAGACTGTTCCTGTAGCAGCAGTGGGGTCTGATTGAGAGCACTGAGGAGTCTAAACACGACAGCTAGTGTGCGCAGTGCAGCCTCATGGCGGCTCATGCCTGATAGGCGGGCTGGAAGCTCCAGGCCCAGGCTGTAGAGAGCTTCTACCCTGTGGCACGAGGCGTGCCCTGCGAGAAGCTGGCCTCGTTCTGTCTCTCCGCCCTGCTGCCCACCCCTCATCGCTGTAGTGATATGGAATGTTAGTTCACAGGAATAAATTCCTTCTGATCAGACAGACACAAACTAGCAATCTGTACAAACACAAAAGAATCCATTTTCAGAAAAATAAATTACTAAGGGTAGAGGAGGAGGAGGAGGAGGAAGAGGGTCCATTTTGTTTTTTTCTCAATAAATATGCAATTCTGCTCACCTAAGACTTGAAAGGTAATTATCTGGGGATGGGATTCTAACGTCAGGGTCCACGAAGGTTATTCTAAATACGGCCGCAGCTCCCAAGCTCCCTGTCAAGAAAGTTCAAACCCCCTCCAAAGCTGCCCGTTTGGCTTCTTCCAAGCAGGTAAGTGCACCTGTGTGGTGAGATTCAAAACAAATAAAAAGTGTCCTTGTGCCCAAAGTCCCAGGTGCTTGGAGTGTGTGGAGAAACAGCTCTTTTACATTCCACCCATTTTTTTTCTGTAAAATGTACCAGCTAGAGGGGAAAGAGGACACCAGGTCCTCAGCTGGGGGCAGCCCCTTTCTCTAGGGTGGAAATTGTCATGTGACTCAGGAGCTCTCCGGGCGCTGGGGTGTCAGTTTTGCTGCAATATGAGGTTTTCCAGTTCGTCTGCAGACCTCAGGAGAAAGGCGGCAGACTCTCGGTAGCCGGCGATGAGCTGCCGCACTGCGCTGATCTCCGTGGGGCTGAGCTGGGCAGTGGCCATGCCCCGGCTGGTGCTGTTGCTAGAAGAGGAGGAAGAGGAGGTGGTGGTGGTGGTGGTGGTGGTGGTCGTCGTCGTGGTGGAGGCAGCCCCACCCTTCATGCTGAGATCTGTAGGACCTGGGGAGGACACAGCAGAACAGGGTTAGCCAGGGAGACTGATGCCCACGGAGTGAAGATGCCCTTGGGGCAGGAAATGAGCTCAAATCTGCTTCTGCCTCACCCTATGCCCCTAGCCAAGTCACTTCCTCTCCCAGGGCCTCTGTGAAGTATGTGATGGGGATGGTGGATGGATTTGGTCCTTAAAGGCCCCTCTTGGCTCTAGCGTCAAGAGGTCATGCTAGCATAGTGTGGGCAATAACCTGAGTTCAAATTGTGGCTTTACCATGCTAGAAAAGCCAGTCTCTGAGTCTTGGTTTCCTCATCTACAGACTGAGCCTCTTCACACTCATCTCACAGACTTATGAGGACAGCAATTTGTTGATCAAAGTGAGATAGACAGAGACGAGGGGTGAGGGAGAGGTGAGCCGGTGCTGTTGTGTTCTAGGTTATACAGACCTTGCTTAAATCCCTAGTAGAAGGTGAATTCCCCGAGGGTGGGAACAGGTTGCTTTTGGTTTTTAATCTTCGTCACACTTCCTTGCATATAGCAGGCCTTCTGAATCATATTCTAATTTCAGCCGGGGGGGAGCAGGAGGCCCAGACATCACCCAGCGGTGCCCAAGCCTCTGCTCTATACTGTTACTTCAGAGCTGGTGAAGGACCACCCCTTTATCTCTGTTCTATGGCCATCGGCCAGAAAGACGTCACCAGGACAAACTTGGGCAGCTCCGCTTTGGTTTGGGGTTTAAAGCAAGGCCTTTACTAGCATTGAGGAAAATTTGGCCCCAAACCCAGTACAAGTTGTTATGGAGCTTGTGAGCCTGCACCCAAGATATGTGCGAGGTCATCAAGGCTGATAAGGAGCTTTGGGACTGAAGAGCACTCTTCTACCACATAGACTTTCTTGCCTTGGGCATCCTCTCCCTGAGCCTGCACCGACCCACCTCTAAGGCTGCTTCTCTCCTTTGGGGTCTTCTCAACACCTACCATATTCATTATTTCTACCCAAATTCTCCCCGTTTGCAAGGGCCCAGGCAGGGAGAATGGCCACCACCGCCGGAAGGGATACAGTCCTATCTAATGCAGTTCCCAGCCAACCTTACTTCTTCCCAGTTGCTCTGACTCCATTTGACCGGGCTGTGCTTTCCTATGTTTTAGCTGCCCTATGGTAGATAATATGGGGAAGTCTGACATCTGGCCCCCATCCTTAGCAATTCAGGACAAAGTAAAACTCTGTCCTTGACGGTAGGGAGAAATGACAATGCCATCGTCACTTCTGGCAGAAGGTCTCCTGTTATCCTGACAGTAGTGACCATCTAGGCCAGAGACGTCAAATATATGCCGAGAAAGAGTAATGGACATAGCCCTAGGAGACCTGGGTTCCAATCATGCCTCTTAGATAAGTCACTTCTCCACCTTCCTATAAAATGAGGGCACAGGAAGATTCTTTTCAACTCCAACACTGACAGTCTTAAACTGGGCTGCCCCAGCGAGGGGAGATGAGATGTCTGGGCATGACAGTCTCAGAATCAGGGCATGTTAAAGGTAGAAGAGGCCTTCAACCGGAAAGTCAAGGCTGAAGGGACCTTATGGGTCATTTTAAAGATGAAGCACCTGAGCTACAGCAAGGATGGAAAATGGCACATCAAGATTCCCACCTGGGTCCCCTGACTCTAAGGCTCATCTGCAAGTGGCTCGGGAAGACATCAAGCAAGCTCAACAATCAACTTGATCTCTGCACCCACCTCTTCCCCCCCCCAAAAATGTTTCCAGATGCAACTTCTCAGCTCTAGGGTAGGGATGGCATTTAGGAGTCTGACATGTGTTAGATTGTAGTAAAAGTTATTTGGGACACCTCTCCCTATACTGATCTTTAACTGTGGAGCAGAACGTGGGGCAGAGGGTAGGAGAGAATCTTTTAGCTCAGTGGGTAGCACCCAGGAAGAGCTGTGGATCCCAGGGGCCAAAGGCAGAAATTCAGAGGCAGCTTCAGGCATCACCCACCAAGAGCGACAGGTCAGAAAGGACACGTTTTTAGAGAAAGACTGAAACCTGTGTCTGTCACAGGTCATAGAGAAAGTAAACAGACCTGAAAAGCAGCTCCTAGTTCTACAATGCCTGGTAAGCAAAACACACATCCTATCACAGGACTGAGAGGTGGGTAATATGATGGTTACCCCCACTTTATTGATGAAGATGACATTCAGATTTGGAGTGGCCTGTCCTTCCAACAATGATGAACCTCAGTCTGGAACTCTCACCAGAGTAGGAAATGGAAAGTGACCAGAACTGGAATTCTCTAAAAGATGGAGGAACTGGAGCCTCTGGGCTAAACAAGAGGGAGAAGGGGTAGGGTTGGGGTCTAGATGGGGGCATATTTAAATACCCTTAAACTAATAAGCAAACCTAATAATGTTGAAGCACCAATAAGAGAATGGATTTGCTCATATTCCCCAGCCTTTCCCTCCATATTACAGTTTTCACCCACAGAGGTCCATCACCTGAGGACGGGGCAAGAGCAGGATTGTATGCTATTTCAGACTTTTAGTTTGTTGTGGCCCTCAACTGTTCCTGTGCTCTGAAGAATTAAGTGCTTTAAGGTTTGCAAAATGCTTTCCTCATAAACCTGTGAGGGATGTAGTGTAAGTAGTGCCATTGGCCTCACCTCTCTCCTTTGCAGATGAGGAAATGACTTGCTACACAATTAGGAAACTGATGAGCTGGGACATATACAGGCTAACTCTGGTCCAGGCTCATTGTGTCCCCTGTGCATTTTCTCTCTTCTACCCTGTCACCCCAAGTCTCTGAACTTGGAATCTAGAAGACCCTGAGTTAAAATCCTGCTCATATTTGATTTATCTTTTTTTTTTTTAAGCTTAAGTTCCAGTCACTTGCGATCTGAAGAGAAACCAGAGTATCTTGCACAATGGGAAAAAGAGTACTGACATCTCATAGGATTGTTGTGGTGTTAGTTATTATGGTGGCAAAATAAGGAGCTCTAGAAAACACGGTTGAGGAAGATAGCTTTCCCTATTCTTCCTCATTGTTTAAAAGCTAGAGAGGGCTTCTTAAGTTTTAAGACATTCTCATTTTTCTCCCATTGGACTGAATTGGATGGATCCTTAGAAATGAACCAAAGCCTATTCTGTGTAGGCTTTTTGGTTGTAGTTTTACTAGGTAGAACGAGCTCTGTAATCTTATGATGTCAATTAAATAAGATAATCTCTCTACAAGATTGTAAACTCCATGAGGGTATTCTTTCCTAAACTTTGCATTTCCATTCAGTGACACAAGATTGATGGAATTCTTCATTTGGGGCCTTTAGTCCTAATCTGCTGTGTGATGAGACATCCAGATGGACAGTGTTGTTGAGTTACAATTGCGCTAGCAAATAACAAGCTTCCTTGATGTTCTCATAGGATGGTCAATTACTATAAAGGTATCTTTATAGACCAAAGAAATTATGAACTGGGAAGAATTTTTGAGCAGAAAGGGTGAAAAGATTTAGGAATGGGCTAGTTTTAGTGCCTTTCATCATTCTACATCTTAAAAATACAAAATTCTTTTTTGAATAACTTGTTTTGATTATAAAAATGACCCTATTTGGTGCATGTAAAGTGGCTCCATGACATAGGAGGAGAAAGACCACAAAACCTGGAGTCAGAAGACCCAGCACCAGAAGCCATGTCTTCCCTTCTCCAAACATCAGTTTCCACATCTATAAAGTAGAGATCATCCAACTTGTATTACTTGCTTTATGGGAGGACATAAAGAAAGAACTTGGCAAAACCTATCATGTCAAAGAAATGTACGTTATTAGTTGAAGCTTCATTAATATTGGAAGTATTACTAGGGGTGGGAAAGAATTTGGGAAGAAACCAAAACAAGTCCTTGAAGGAATTCTTTTTGGCCTGCATATATTTTTCTGTTACCAGGATGGAAGAGGAATAGAAGACTAATTGGAACATGTCCAGAAGAAGGAGACCAATTGGATGAGGGTACTGGAAACTAGGCCAAACAAGGAACTGGCAAGGTCTAATCAAGAGAAGACTTCCAGAAAAAAAAGCACAAGGGATTAGCTTTGTTCTTCATGGCTTGAGGGTGCAGAACCAGGAGCACCAGGTGGAATTTTCTTAGGCAGATTTCAGCTCAATGGAAAGAAAGGATTCCAAACAAGTCCAGGTTAGGTAGTGAGTTTCCAGTCACTGAGAGGCTTCTACACAATTTGTCAGGGATATATCAAAGGGATTCTTGTTCAGATACAGGACTTGATGGGATTCTGAGGTTTCTTCCAACAGAAATTGTCTAACCTTCTGACCATAGGGGAGATCAGAGTAAGCCATTGCATGCTGACATGACATGAAATGACATGAAGAAGAAGAATAGTTCCTTACTGAGGTTAACAATGATGTTTCGGGGCACAGTAAAGACCTGTTAGGCTGATATCAGAAAGAATTACCATAATCTCTTGCATGTCTTATTTTTTTCAGAGGCCAGATGTGTGTGTGTGTGTGTGTGTGTGTGTGTGTGTGTGTGTGTGTGTGTGTGTGTATGAGAGAGACAGACAGACAGACAGACAGACTGACAGACAGAGAAGGGGATGGTGTGAGATAAATAACTGAGATATCTTTCTGAAGTGAACTGACAGTCTGTTACCATCTCACATTCCAAGCCAGGGGGGAGAGCTGGAATGGGACCCTGAATTCTGAGGGACAATGTTGAGGCTCCACTCCATAGCCATAGAAAGAAGCAGAATATACAGATTGGGGATAAAAATTGGTATCCAAGGTATCACCTCATGGTACTTACTCTCCGACAGAAGAATACAAAGGGTGGAGGAATAGTCAGTCCAGTAGTCAGAATCCTTTTTTACAGAAAATAAAATTGGTTCTAAAATTGAGTCAAATTAGCAGGTTGGCAGAGGAGGCCCCCTATAAACTAGTAGAATTAGTCCAGCAATTCCAGAAAGCAATTGGAAACTCTGCTCAGAAAGTGATTAAATTGTCTACATCTGCCCTTTGATCCAGCTATCCTCCTGCTAGGCCTATACCCCCCCAAAGAGATCAGAGAGAAAAGGTCCTCTATGTAGGAAAATCTTTTAAGCATTTCTTTTTGTGTCAGCAAAGAACTAGAACTAAGGAACCACTCATCCACTCCCCAATCAGGGAAGGGCTGAACGAATTATGGTATATGAATTTGAGAGATTATTATCATGCCATAAGTAATGAAGATAGAGACAATGGCAGAGAACCCTGGGAAGACTTGTATGAACTTATATACAACGAAGTGAGCAAAAGCAGGAGAAAAACTTGTACAATAACAATACTAAAAAATGCACAACTATTGAAGACAAAGACTGACGCTAGTAGAGGAATTCTCGATGCCCACCACCTCCTGAAAGAGACACAATGGTCTCAAGAAGCAAAATGAGAGACGTAGCTTGGGTAATGATATTTTGATTGATCTGCATTATTTCATGAGGGGTTTTCCCCCCTCAGGTGGGGGAAGGTGGGAGGGAGGGAAAATAAATGTTTATGAATTAGAAAAATCCAAGTAAGGTGATCTTTATAAAAAGATGATAGCAACAGTCCAGGAGTAAGGGGGTGAGTGAAAAGAAAGGGACAGATTTGAGAGCTATTGGGAAGGAAGCAAGACTTGGCAAAAGATGAGATCTGTGAAGCAAGGAAGAACCTCCTCTTCCCCTGGGGTCCTGCTACTCTTTGAACTTTTTGAAATCTCCCTAAAGTCTGGTCTACTTAACACATTTTATTTTACATTATAACTATGTCTTACCTCTCTGGCTTTATCAAGCACTTCCACAGCCCAAGTTCTTACACTCACTGAGTGCTCAATAAATGTTTAAGGAATGAATGAATGAATGAATGAATGAATGAATGAATGAATGGAAAGACAGAGGACAGGAGGGCTTCCCTTGAAGAATAAGAAACTAGAGCCTTTAGGTCTTAAATGTGTAAGAAGGGAGGGTTTGGAATAGCCCAGAATTTTAGTAAGAAAATATAAGAGGGGGGAGCTAGATAGGTCAGTGGATAGAGAGCCAGGCCTGGAAACAGGAAGGTCTGGGGTTCAAATCTGACCTCCGACACTTCCTAGCTATGAGACCCTGGACAAGTCACTTAACCCCCATTATCTAGCCCTTACCGCTCTTCTGCCTTAGATTGGCTACTTAGTATTGAATCTATAGTCCAATATCGATTCTAAGATGGAAGGTAAGAGACTATATTTTTTAAAATAGAAAGAAAAGAAAAAAATTACTTGAGGATAATGGTAACTTTTGAAAAGGAACCACAGCCAGAAAGGAGAGAACTCATAATCTATGAATAAGAAAACAGCAGGAGATCCAAAGGAATAAATCCCACTTTAATCAACTAGAATATATAGGAATAATAATAGCTTATGTTCTTATAGTACTTTAAAGTTTGTAAGAACTATTATCTCATTTTATTCTCACAACATCCTCTGTTGAAGTGTTTGTAGTGCCTCCATTTTTTTTTGTTTTATTTTTTAAACCCTTACCTTCTGTCTTAGAAGCTATACTGTGTATTGGTTCCAAGGCAGAAGAGTGGTAAGGGCTAGGTATTGGGTGTTAAGTGACTTGCCCAGGAAGTGTTTGAGGCTATATTTGAACCAGGACCTCCCATCTCCTGGTCTGGCTCTTAATTCACTGAGACACCTAGCTGTCCCCAGTTATCTCAATTTTGCAAACAAGTAAATTGAGGTTAAAAGAGGATAAGTGATTTATCCAAGATCATTAGGTAAGTCAGACATAAGCTTACTAATTCAAAATTCAGTGTTCATTGAGAAAATAATAGGCAATTCAGAAAGATGACAGAAGAGAGAAATAAACATGCCTCTCCTCAAAAAAAGATCATGTAAAATCCTCCAAGAGAATTTGTCCTTGTCTTAGATAAGTAAATAATGCATTCTGGGGAAAGGGCCTGAGATCAATCTCTTTGAATAAAGACATTTCACCTTTCTGGGCTGAACCCTTTCTGGGCATACCCTTCGTCCCAGGGTTGTGGGAAGAACTCTCTCAGTGAGCATGGTGGCATTCTTCCCATTCTGAAGTTCTCAGTCGGCTCTAAGCAGTGGGGTTGGCTATCTTTGGATTACAACTAGACTTCCATATTGCTCAGAGACATATATCTCCACTGGAGGAGAAGAGAAGAAGGCACCTCTGCTGTCTACAGTGGAGGAAGAATTATGGATTCCATCCTGGAACAGAGATTCTTCAGTGCAGCTGGGTGGGCTGATTGTCCCCTTCTTGAAGTCAGACAAAGCCTATAGATCCCTTCTCAGAGTAGCTTTTAAACAGCAAAAAGAAATGTTCCATTTCAGACAGCGGCTATGAAAATAAACATGCAATTTTGCTCCCATTCAAGTTCCCAGATCATCTTGAATCTCTGCATGGACGTGCAAGCTAAGAACCTCTGATCTAGAAGGATTTCCTCCAAACAGATGCCAAGTTAGAGGTGAAGTCAATAGCTCCCAGCTATTGATATTGCTACCCAAACCAAATCTCCTCAAGGAGTTTCAACTCTAATAGGAGAGCCAAGTAAAGAAGAGGTCCATACAAGCTACATGCAAAGTAGACATTAGGTAGCAGCGTGGGGTGCCAGAAAAGGTCACCTGAAAAAGGCTTGAGCTCAATCTCGAAAGAAGAGACTCTACAAGGGGGAACTGCACATAAAGAACGTTTCGGGGATTAGGGTCGGCCAGCGCAAAGGCAGAGATGGAGCATGACGATGGAAGAAGAGCAGGGAAATAATGTAAAAGAGCGTAAGAGAATAAGACTGCAGAACCACCTAATACGATAGGAAGGTGCCAGGTTGTGAGCAGCTTCACATGCTAAAAAGAATATCCTGGAGGTAAGAGGGAACCCCTGGAGTTTACAGAGTGGGAGCAGGTAGGCAGAAGATCACACTCGGCAAAAGGTGTCTTTGGGAAATCACTTGAGCAGCAATGTATGGGGCTGATGGATTAGAAAGACTGGAGCGGGGAGGCGGGCTATTCTAATATTCCAAGTGAAAAGTGATGAGGTTTTGAGAATCAGAGTGGTGACTGGGGGAGTGGAGAGAAGAAGATATGGATGAGAGATGTGCCGGGAAAGAAATAGGATTTAGCAGCCAATTGCATATGTGGGATGAGAATCAGAGGTTGGCGAACCTCTTTGCCTGGAAGGACAGGAATGGAGAAGTTTGTAAGAGAGGAGGGAAAAGAGGGAGAGTTCTGTTCTGGACTGGGTGAGTTTGAGATGCTGATAGGACAAAGCCAGTTTGAAAAAGTCCTAAAGGCGGGGTGGGGGGACACGAGGACTAGAAATCAGGCTGAACAGAAGGATCTTCGAATTCTCCAAGAAGATAGAGACAAACCATCCAAGGGAACTAGTGAGACAGACTAAGTAGAGGGGAAAGACCCAGGAGAGAGCTTTGGGAGATTCAGCTCAGGAGAGTGGTGTGACCAGACAGGCAGGAGAAGGACCAGGAAAGAGGGAGGGTGACAGGGGTCAGCAGTGCAAATGCTGCGGACAAATAAAGAAGGCTATGCTCTGAGAAAAGGCCATCAGATTTGGCAAGTGAGAAATCAATGAGAACTTGGGAGGCGGCAGTTTGGGTTGCATGATGAGGTCAGAAGCCACATGGTAGAGGGTTTGGCAGAGTGAGTGAAAACAGAGTAGGCGGCTTTTTTCAAGTTGAGCTAAAAAGAGGAGGAGAGATTTAGGAGGAGAGAATCTAATGAGTGATTTTTAAGGTTGGGAGAAGTGTTGGGGTGCTTGTAAACAACAGGGGAGGAAGTTACAGGGAGAGACTCTAGATTAGAGAGGGAATGTTAATGGGGGTAATTTTCTGGGGGAGTTGTCTGGGAATAGGACCAAGGGCTCATGTGGAGGGGTTGGCCTTGGCAAGGACAGAAACCTCATCATCACCAGTGATGAAAGAGATAGTGGGAGGTGGCATTGGGGGGGATGAGAAATAAGAAGTGGGGTGGAAGAATGGGAGACTGACACAAATGGCTTCATTTTTTTTTTAAACACATACCTTCTGTCTTGGAATCAATACTTTGTATTGGTTCCAAGGCAGAAGAGTGGTAAGGGCTAGGCAATGGGGGTCAAGTGACTTGTCCAGGGTCACGCAGGTAGGAAGTGCCTGAGGCCACATTTGAACCCAGGACCTCCCATCTTTAGGCGTGGCTCTCCATCCACTGAGCTACCTAGCTACCCCCAAATAGCTTCATTTTTAAGAAGTGCTATGAGAGACCAGTTCTGTCCCTGATCTGTGTGCAATTATATTTGCCTACCCTCAAACCAGGGGCAGTGTAGGGGTGCAGTGAATAGAGTGCTGGTCCTAAGTCAGGAGGACCCGAGTTTAAATTCAGCTTCAGACACTTCTTAGCTGTGTGAGCCTAGGCAAGTAATTTAATCCTGTTTGCCTCAGTTTCCTCATTTGTAAAATCAGCCAGAGAAGGAAATGTCAAACCATTTGAGTATCTCTGCCAAAAAAAACTCCAAATGGGATCTTGAAGAGCTGGAATGTGTCTGAAATGACGGAACAACTTCAACCCTCAAAACCATTTTCTTGTCTCCTAATAATTGTAAAGCAGGGACAGCAGACGTCTACAAAGGCACATTTGATGGCAGTTAGAGGATCCCCAGCTTTTCCTTCAACTTGAGTGATCTTGGAAGACACCCTTCTTTTCTCTGACCCCTCAGTTCCTTTCTCTGTAAAATAGGGGATTCAACCAGATGATCTCTAGGGTACTTTCTAGCTCTATTCTATTATCCTCCAACATGATATTATCAATAATATACTGGCTAGAATCAGAAAATATCAAAGCTGGAAGAGAACTAAGAGACCAGCTGGTCCATTGTTCCCATTTTATAAAAGGGAAAATTGACACCAAATGGGGGAAAATGACCCCAACTAGGTTACTAGTCAGGCCTAGGACCCAAGACATCTGATTCTTAGGTACTCCTAGTTGTCTGGGAAGAACTAGGCCCTTTTCCCATTACTCTATGAAATTATTATCATCGAAGAAGAAATTATGATTGCTATAATAATAGTTTGAGTAACAGAAGAATAAAGAGTAAGAATATAATATATATTCCATATAAATAATATAATATACTACATAGTAAGGATAAAAAACAACCAGTGGGAACCCCTAATGTCATAGAAGAAGCCCAGTCTTGGGTTCAAAAGATCTAGGCTTGAGTTTCAGCTTGGCCTCTTTATTGTGGGCCCTCAGACAGATGGGAGGTGAGGAAAAGAGCCTCCCCCTTTGTTGTGAAACAGGAACGGATGAATAAGGATCATCATTGCATTTCCTACCTCCCAGACTAGTTGTAAGGAAAAGTGCTTTGTAAACCTTAAAGGAAGTTAACTAGCAGAGGAAGAGAGGTGATCTTAGAATCTGGAAGGATGACAATGGAACGTAGGTCGTGGAGAGTTCTATCGAGCTAGGAAGGCTTCAAGGATGGATATGATTGGTGCTGGACTCCAGGGGCCAGACCTGCCAAATATGAAGGGACAGCCACTAGGCAGTGGATTTTATTGTTCATAGGAGCTCCTGAAAGATGATAGGGAGGTGATCTGTCTCCATGAGGAGCGTACTCATACCAAGAAAACCATGGCCTCCAAGACTCCTACTATACTTGTAAAATGTTGTTGTGAGAGAGTATGACAACAGGATGATGGCAGCCTCTGCCCTCCTCATTAATGATCTGAAAGCATGAATCAAAAGTAGGTGCTAAAGCCTTGGAGCTATCACTCATCGCTAGAGCTAAGCCTCGGGGCCAAGCCTGTCCCAAGGAGCTACGCTGGGAGGCCATACACACTTCCTTTGGAAAGGATTGAGGAGGCACAGGCGTTAATAGGGATGGGGAAACTGGATCTGGGTCTGCAACCAATGGGATCCAGTCGGGCTGGGGTGAAGGGAACCCTTTCAAAAGAGGATGAAGATTGTTACTGGCTAGAAATCAGAGGACACTTATGGATGGACTCCAATGACCACGGGAATAGAGCCAACAAGACAAAGGGCTTAGCAGCAGTGGAAGGGGCTGGGGCCTGGGCCAGGTCGGGGCTTCCCTTGTTTCACATGATAAAACTATGGTCCAGAGAGAGGAAGTGAATTATCCAACTCTCAGAGTGAATCAGTGTCTGAGGCAGGACCAAGAATTCTGGATTCCTAGTTCAGATCTCTTTCTATCCTATAGTATCAGAGGAAGAAAATATAATAACATAAAAATAAAAGGGTCCTTACAAGAGGTCGGTCTTATCTCTTAGTCTCATGGATAGGCAGGGAAGAAAGAAGGCTGAATTAAGGGCAAATTGCTTTGTTCTAATTGGGCTAAGTGAGCTAATTCCTCCTGGGGCCTCCCAAAACACCAGATTTCATTTTTTGCTCCATGGCTCTCATAGGTGACATGATGCTCCATGATGTGTGTGTGTGAGTGTGTACACATTGAACTTAGCTATGGTGTAGAATGAAAAGCAATGAATTTGTTGTCAAAAGACTTAGATTCAAATCCTGTCAGTGATCTCTTTTGTGACTCTGGATAAGTCACATAATCTCTCCAGGGTTCAGTTTCCTCATCTCTAAAACACAGAAGCTTAACTAGGTCACAATTCTTCAACCTTTTTGTGTCCTAGGCCTCTTGAGCCACGTGGTAAAGCCTATGAGGCCCTTCTCAGAATCCTGCTTTTAAGTGCTTATCAGATTACAAAGGAAACCAATTATACTGAAATGCAGTTATTAAAATATTAAAAGTTCATGGAGCCCAGGTTAAAAACTGCTAGATTAGGTGGTCTTTAAGGAGCCTTCAAGCTTTGATGGTACACTTTAATGTTCTGGTCTAAGGGTCCTTTCTGCTTTAAATTCTCTGATTTCTGCTTAGGATAGGACGAGGCAGCACTTAATAGAAACCCAAGCATGGAAAGGGCTAACTTGGGAAGCACAGGCTGACCAATTCTGGGAATCCTATTTAAACTCCCACCCGTGGTTGTTCTTGTTGGCATTTAACACTCTTGTGCCATGGCTCTGGAAATCAAGGCTAAAATCTGGCCCCTCTGATGAGGACATTTTTCTTTGTATTCTGATGTTTTTCATGCTGGAAGCAACTATAAATTTTGATTGGAGTTTGGAGGCAAGAGAATGAACAATAGGGCCTCAGGAGCTCCCTCAGAATCCCCTCCCTGATCCCCCTGCAATGAAATCAGGACTTTGGGAACTACTGGGGAAAAATGAAGGCTGGGGAGGAAGAAGGTAGGAGGACCACAGGAACTCTGCAAAACCTAAAGTGAGCAAAGGAGCCTCCTCCTGTGAGTCCAGCTCCGTGACCCTCTCCTGGATGTTTCCAGGTTATCCTATGATAAAAAATGGGAGAAGATATCCTCCAGGACTAGAGTGAGCTTCCCACTTCCCTAGAGTAGGTACATACATCTGCTGAAAATCTGCCCCATCCTTCAAGACCCAATCCACATGCTGCCCCCATCACCTCCTTCAGGAAACTCTCCAGCCTCACTCCTTCCCATGTTCCAATCCACTGCCCTTCTGCCATTCACTCATCCATCAGAGGACTCACTGTATGGCCATCATCTGTGTCCCTGCATCTCCCATACTACGGTAAGTGGCTGCTGGGTGGGATCTGTGTCTTCCCCAGGGCCTCCACCCAATTCCTGTATCCATGCCTTAAGAATCCAGTTTCATCTGTGATGGAGCTCCCTCCACTGACGTAGCACCAACCTGCAGCCTTGAGCTGTGAAGCTGGGATGAGCCTCCCTGAACACAGCTGGGCCTTCTCCTTAGTGGAGAAGGTTTCTGAGCTCCTGCTGTGCTGGTACAGCCTCAGGGAGCCTCCGAGGGTCATCCCCGCACCTGGCCAAGGCATTGGGGAAGGATGACTTTCCCCTTTGCACCCAAGAGGCTCTTGACAAATGCTCACTGAGCTAAGTGAAACAGAGGTGGGAAACCAGACTGGATGAGGACATTGCACAAAGTTGTCCCACTTGCTTCAACCATTGGCTAAGAGAACTAAGGGTGTTCCGTATTGGCCTAAAAGACAGTGGGGTCTTGCCTTCTTCTGCTCCTCTGAATTTCTTCCAGGTTTTGCATTTCCCTCTCATTGCAGGGCAGGGAGAACATGCCTGACACAGAACAGTCCAACTGAGGATGCTCCTGGAAGCAGGAGCTTCTCAGAAGAGGGAGAGGGAGGAAAGCTATAGAAACACAGGATGGCTGGGCTGGAAAGGACCATAGAAACCCTCTATTCCAACCCTCTCATTTTTTAGAGGAAAACCAAAAAGCCCAGAAGAGGAAGTGATTTACTCAAGGCTCACAGAGTTGAGAGTAGAGAAAGAGGACTCCAATACAAGTATTCTGCTTTCTAGCCCTGGGTTCTTTTCTATTGCCTCTTCTGGGGTGGGGAAGGAGCAGAGACTGCTTGGCCACTTTTGGCAACTCCCTTTCCTGCCACGGGCATCAGTTTCCCCATCTATAAAAATAGGCATAATGGTACAAACTCCCATTTCTCTATCACTTTAGGGTTTGCCAAACATTTTTCCCACAGTCATCTTAGGTGTTAGAAACAGAGTATAAGCATAGTTAAGAAATGAGAAAATCAGGGCTTAGAAAAGGTAAATTAATTACTCCAGGGTCAGGTCACCTGGGAGTCTGTCTGTCCCTTACTAGCCTTGTCACCTGGATCAAGTCACTTCTTTTTGAAGCTCAAGGTTGCTTTTTGTAAAACAGGGTAATGTTAGCAGCTCAAATTCTAAAACTATCGACCTAGTTCCTGGAACAGAGCAGATGTTTAATTAAATGTTGTTTGAACTGAATTAATCCCAGCTCTGCCAACTCCACTAGACAAGTCACTTTCCCTCCCTGGGCCTCAGTTTCTCCATCTGTAAAATAAAACATTTAGACTGAATGAACTCTAGCATCTCTTTCAATTCTGACAGTCTCTGAGTCACAAGAATTGATCTGAATTACCCTTGCCCAAGCCTCACCGTTACTGTGGTTTGCTGTCTGGAGGGAAGCTGGGGGCTGCAGGCTGCTGCTCAAAGCCCCGTAGCGGTAGCTGTAGTTCAGGCTGCCATTGATGTAGACGGGATCCTGGGCATAGGAGGAAGCTGGCAGTGAGTAGGTTGAATGGGTGATGGCTGCGGAGTCCCTGGAGTGCTGCTTGTCAAGAGCGATTGGCTCATCCTGTACGAGGGGACCAAACTTTTATTAGTTGCAGAGAGGAAAAGGAGGAGCCCTTGGCAGCTTCAAAAAGGATATTTCCCTTTTTCTAGCTTCTGGTTCCTTTGTTACCCCTATCTGTGAAATGAGGATAAAAAGACTAACCATCCCGTTTCCTAGAGGTGGGCCATGGAAAGACTGGTGAGCTGTTGGTGCATGGCAAAAGGGGAGCTATTATTATTACTATTATTCAATCACAGTCCCTGGGTCTACTGATTCCTCTTCACAGGGCACCAGGACCCAGCTCAGAATATCAGCATATTGTTGCTATTTTTCTTTTCACTCCACAGTATTTACCCCTTCTTCTAATCCCAGCTCTTTCAGGCCATTGGCTTTCCATAACCCCTTCTTCATTCTCTCATCACCTAACTGGTATAAACTCCCAGCTGGCCCAGGCCCCTGGGCGACTGGACAACTGGCCCCTCTAGTTTGGATGATGTCTGTGTCCTGCCTCCTGGGCCCACAGGGTAGGCAGGAAGAGTGACTCCCAGGACTGTCTCCCTACCTGGGATGTCTGGTAGATCTCCAGTCGCATCCTCTTGGCTGCTTTTCTCGTTTCACTCTCGCATGCGGCTGCCAGGATGTTTTCAGCCATGGCTGAGGTCAGGTGGGGAGGAGTGGGTCTGGTCTAGGAAAGAGAGGGCAGTTTAGGATGTTATCAGCTTACTGGGATGTCAGCCACAGAAGCACTCTTAGAAAATAGACCAAAGGATGTTAAAATGCTAGCAGGGACCTGAGGAATCATCCAGTCTAAGCCTAAACTGGTGTTTGTTTGTTTTTTCAACATAAAAAAAAACGACTAAGAGAAACTAAATGATTGAAATTCTTGCAGTTCAAGTTGGACTTTGGATGCTGGAACCCTGACACGAGGGCCAGAGCCCTGGGATGAAATCTCCTTAGCTATATCTGAGGACCTAAAAGACAGAGTATCAGGAAGGAGCATTACTACTCCCCCGTCTTTGATGGGGAATAAGGGTCCAGCTAAGGGAAGACAACCTTTGATAATAAAGTGATGTCTGGAGAAGGAAAAGGGAGTGAAGGTGGGAGATGCAGGAATTATATTTAAGAGACAGTATGAAAGGGGGAAAGAGAACATTAATAGTACCAACACATTTCTATAACTGACAAAGCCTCTTAGTCAGTACATCGCTGTAACATAGATGTAAGGAGTAAATTGAGGCTCTAGGAGAAGACAATGTGCCCAGCTCCCACAGTTAGACAATGTTCTACCAAGCCTGGAACCCCCATCTCCTTGCTATACGCCCATTGCTATCTATAAGAAAAGCCTCTATGGTGGGGGGCTAGCATTGGAATTAGGAAAACATCTTTAAGTATCTGCCCATTCATTATTCACCAAGTTGTACTTGGGGAAAGCCAGTGTGCTTCACTTGCTTTTGAGGTAGAGCTAGAAGGAACTGTAGAGGTCATCTAACCTAATTATTTTAAGGAGAAGCAAAAGGAGACCTAGAGAGGGAAAGGTCCCAGGGCTAAGCAGTCCTAAGAAGTGGCACAAGAACCCAAGAACCCTGGCTCCCAAGTCAGCACTGCTTCCACTGTACCAAATCACATCAAAGTACATTTATGACTTTCCTCATCTCTAAATGAGGATAATGCTTCCCCTACTGCAGATCACCTGGGGTCCATGAACTTGATTTTGTGGCTGTTGTTTTGCTCTAAAAATATGTCAAAAACTCTTTGACATAATTGACCTCCTTTGTAATCTTACATATTTTTCTTTATGCATTTGAAAACATTACTGGAGAAGGAGTCTGTTGGCTTCACCAGCCTGTGAATGGGGTCTAGGACAAAAACAAGGTAAGAACCCCTGCTCTACTCACTTCATAGGGCTGTAATCAGCAAAGCACTATAAGAAATGGGGGTATTAATGCATGGCACCTCTCTCAAGGAAAGAGCAGAAGGTCCAAAGGGGAGAGAAGAAGATGGCAAGTGATTGCTGTAGTTTAGAAACAAACAGAAAGGGGGCAGCTAGATGGCACAATGGATAGAGCATCAGGTCTGGAGTTGTGAGAACTTGTATCCAAATATGATCTCAGATACTTCCTACCTATGGCACTTGGGCAAGTCACTTAACCACAAAGGCCCAGCCCTTACCCTTCTGTCTTAAAGTTGCAATTAAGATAAAAAGTAAAGATTTAGTCTCCTCTTTGCATTTTTTCAAACTATTTATTCAATATTGGAAATACTTTTATTTTGAATATTTGATAGAATTCTCTTGAAAATAACAAAATACAGAAAGTAAGGATATGAAAACAAGCAGAAAAAAGGGGAGACAAAAAGGTAGATGAAAGGCAGAGGGGGAGCCAAGAAGGGTCTTACCATTTCCATGCCATTCTTCTTCATCCGACGGCAGGATTTGAGGTAAGTGCGGATGCGTTTGCGGGCTCGCTCCTGGAACTCAGGAAACTGGCGGCTGCAGGACTCTATAATGGCCTGTATCTTCTCCTTGGGTTGCTTGGAGATGGGCACCATCCGGTCCAAGTTCTCATCAACAAAAAGGCGCACGAACATCTGAGCAGAGTGGAGACAGGGAGAGCTGAAGGCAGGGTGACAGGGAGAGTGGGCATGAGAGAAGGCAAACCAGGGAGAGAGGGAGGAAAGGAGGGTGAGAAGTAGGAACCAGGTGAGCAGGGTGAGAGCCAGGATCTAGATTGGGGTTGGAAGGGCCATGAGAGTAAGGGCCTTGGGGCTGAGCTTACGTTGAAGGCCTTGAGGCGCTCAGGGTCCATCCCCTCCGAGTCATTCATCTTATCGTTGTCCTCATGGTCATCATGGTCGTCATCGTCGTCGTCGGCTGTGGGAGGACGGCCCACCGTCAGGTCCTCGGGGCAACCACTGACCTCTGTCTTGATGGAGTCATAACTCCCGGAGCTATATGGAGGGGACTGGAAGAGAGAAAGGGGCGAGGAGGTGGTCATTATAAGCTGCAGGTTCCCAAAGCCCCTGTCTCTGACTCCCATGCACGGGACTGCAGAAATCACCTCGTCCCACCTGTATCTAGGTAGGAGTCCTTCCTACAATATCCCTTCTAAGTAGACATCCAGTCTCAGCCTAAAGAACTCTGGAGATGAGCACTCCTTTAGTTAGTAAACTTTCCCTCATGTGAAGCTAAATTCTTCCTCATTCATCACCCTTCCAAGCCACACTCCACATCCCAACCTTCCCATGCCTCCTACTCCAATCCATGTCTCACATGAGAGTGGATTTCTATCAAATGCTTCAAGGCTGTGATCATGTCATCCTGGAGTTGTTTTCTCTAACATAAGTGTATGTATGATTACTCCCATTTGAGAGATGAGGAAACTGAGACCTGGTTTTGTGATATGCCCCCTACTCAAAGCGTCTGCCTCATATCCATAACTCTATGGGACGCCAAGGGTTGGCTATAGTCCTGGGGAAATCAAATTTGAATTCTGGCTTATCCAATGACTTGCTAGACCCTCTCAGGGCCTTAATTTTACCACGTATACACTAGGGGGTTGTTCTAACTTCCTGAAGAGTTTGTATTCTTGCCCTGTTCTTAAATTAATAAGTGTTTATCCAGTGAATTCACATGCGTAGCAGTGTGAAAAGGAGAGCAGGTTTTCAGGAGATACTGTGGAGGGTTGCTAGAGAAAGCATTCCCGCCACTGGCCAGCCTCCCACTGCCCCTTTTTCCTCTTTTTCCTTTCAGGGTCTTCATTTGGCCAATGATTTCTCCCCCTGCCAGTGGTTGGGCATAAAGTAAAGCATAATTCTAAATTATAAAAAAGGATAGTTCCAAACTGACAGAGCTGCTTCTAATGAACAGAATTGTCTCAATCAGAAAGGAGAACCAAATGGCTCAGGAAAGAGACTGTAAAAAATGACGAGACTTTGTACTTAGAATAAGAGTGAAGCATCGAAGCGCTCTTGGTGAAGATATGAACTGGTGCAGTCATCCTGGATTGCAATTTGGAACTCTGCCCAAAAAGTGACTAAACTGTGCGTACACTTTAACCCAATGATACTGTAGCTTCTAGGCTGAGAGCTCAGAGATCAGAGAAAGAGGAAAAGGTCCTGAATGTACAGAAACATTTCTAGCAGCGATTTTTATAGTGGCAAAGAATGAAAAGGTAAAGGTGTGTCTGTCATTTGGGGAGTGGCTGAACAAATTGTAATCTATGAATGTGCCATAAGAAATAAAGAGGTGGTTTCAGAGAAACTGAAGAGATTTGTGTAAATTGATGCAGAGAGAAGTGAGCAGAACCAGAACAATTTTTGCTAAACCAACTCCATTAAATGCAAACAACTCTGAAAGACTTCAGAACTCTGCTCACTGCAATGATCAGGCATGATTCCAGAGGTCTGATGGGATGAAGGTTGCTGTCAATCTCCTAACAGAGAGAGGAGGGACCAAGATGCAGAATGAAACATCCCCCCCCCTTTTTCTTTTAACTCTTATTTTTCATCTTAGAACCAACATCAGGTATTGGTTGCAAGGCAGAAGAAGGTTAAGGGCTAGGCAATGGAGGTTAAGGGACTTGACCAGGGTCACACAGCTAGGAAGTGGCAGATTTGAACCCAGTCTCTAGGTCTGTCTCTCAATCCATTGAGCCATTTAGCTGCCCCTGAGACATATGGCTAATGTGGGGATTTGTTTTGCTTTACAGTGTTCATTTATTATAAAGGATTTGTTTTGTTTTTTGTTTTTCCAGTTGGTGGGGAGGTGATGAGAGGAAAGAAAAAAAATGAAGAAATAAAATTTAATTTAAAAATCATGAAAGGCTGAAGGGGGAAGTGTGTGTGTGGGGAGTAAGGGTGGTAATGATAATGTTTCCCTATAGGGCTCCATTGGCTCTATTCTCTTAGTACAGGCTGTTCCCACCAGGGAGTCTTTATCTGCTGGATAGGACCCAGGGACAGGATCCACAAATTTACACTTCATGCCTAATATCATGAGTCTGCCTCAGTGCAGGAGAGGGAGAGACCACACTAATGATAACTCCCAACATTTGCTTTTTTTCCCCTCTGGTTCTTTTAGAACTTCAAACAGGCAGTCAGTCAGTCCTTTGGATACAGCAGATAATAGTATAGGACTTGTAGTCAGGAGGACCTGGGTTCAAATCCAACCTGAAATACTTATCAACTTCGTGACTCAGAGGCAAGTCATTTAATTTTTCTTAGCCTTAGTTTCCTCATCTAATAACAGCATCTAACTCAGAATTATGCTAAAAACCAAATGAAAGAATTCATGAAAAATACTGTATAGATCTTCTATAACCAGAAAATTATATAAATGTGAGTTATTGTTAACATGTTAAGAGCAACCCTTTTCTTAGTAATACTTATCCCTGAGCTAGATGGCTCAGTGGACAGAAAGCCAAGCCTGGAGATAGGAGGTCCTGGGTTCAAATCTGATCTCAGACACTTCCCAGCTGTGTGACCCTGGGCAAGTCACTTAATCCCATTGCCTAGCACTTAATGCTCTTCTACCTTAGAACCAATACACAGTATTAATTCTAAGACAGAAGGTAAGGGTTTAAAAAAATACTTGTTCCTGAAGATGGAACTATATTACCTGGATTTGTATTAGTACTATGTACAGAAGAACAAGAGGATATAAGTTGATACATGAGAGTCTGATATAAAATCTCTTTGGCATCATGAAAAAAAAATCCCTCCACAACCTCCCCACAAAAAAAAAAAAGTTTTCTCCTAGGACTATGACTTTCGATCTCCTCTCTAAAGTTACTGACCCAAATTCTGGTTATCCTTCAGAATCCCCTCCTCCAGGAAGTCTTCTCTGCCTACCCAGGGGTCTCTCTCTTTTCCTCCTCCTCATACTTCTTGACTCTTCTCCTATCTGAGCACAGATAGCCCTGTGACAGACACTCGGACTGTCGTCCTTTCCTAGTCATTGTCCTTTGCCTCCTTGGATGCAGGTACAATTTTCTTCTGGTCTGCTGTCTAGGGTCAAGTGCAGCCTCTGAGGCATTTATACTCTGTAGATGGCTTCTCTGTTATGTTGTATGGGGCTAGACATATAGTAGGATCTTGAGATAAGGAGAAGTTGGTTGAATGAATGAAAAAACCAATACATGGACAAGTGAAACACGGGGAAGAAAATGAATGAAAACTGCTGGGCAATTATCTCTTCCAGTGTGTCCACCCGCGCAAAGCACATTGCTACCTGGCCAGATGCTCTTGAGATCTTGATTCTGGCCTGTGTGTGTGTGAGAGACACCTTTCTATTCTCATTCACCTGGCTCATGCTCAAGACCCTCTGCCATGACCCACCAGGCATCAAGGACCACAGAGAGAAGCATACATGAGAATACAAGGGGAAAAAACCACCAGATTTGGCAGGTCATGGGTTTGAATTTTGGTCTTCAACCTGACTTCTGCTTACATAGAAGTGTGGCCACTTGCCTTTTCTGAACCCTCAGTTTCTGTGTCTGTGAAATGGGGTAATAATAGTTGCATTACTTACCTCATGAGGTGGTGTGAGGAAATTGTACTTTAAAGTGTAAACCCAACAGAAATGCGAACTATTATTACTCTGTTTACAAAGAGGAAGGTGCTGCAAGTCCCGACCTATGCTGGCTTTCTTCAAACTCTTTTAGAACCATGGCAAAAACCCCAAACTTGGGAGACATAAAGCACTTGACTTTATAGCCCAGCTTTGTCTAACTGGGTGACCTCCAGTGAATCACTTACTGTCTCTGGGCCTCAGTTTCCTCATCTGTAGAATGAGGAATTTCTAAAATCCTTTCCAACTCTAGGTTTATGGTCAGCTGGAATTCTCTTATTTCCACCTGTCCAGGCCTCTCTATGTCTGTGGTTTCATTCATTCCCAGGCACCCTGTAGAGCAGTCCTTGCCAGTCACATTTCTAGGTGGAAGGGAAAGTCAGTGCCATGATCTCACTACTGAGATAAAATGGAGCAGCTGCTGCCTCTTCCCTTCTGACAACATATAGTACTTACAATCTTAGCTGACCCTTTATAGCACAGAAGCCTCCAGAATATGGAGTTAGAGGATTGCAGATCTCGAATCAGAAAGACCATTTAATCCAAACTCTCCATTTTATGGATGAGGAAATGAGGGTGAAATGAAGACCGCTGAGTCGTAAGTATCGGGCATAGGATCAAAACCCAGATCCTCTAAGTCCTAAGCCATGCCACCTTCATTTTATAGATGAAGACACTGAGACTTGGGCAGGGGAAGCAACCTCAACACAGTCACAGAATCACCTGGTTTTAGGCTTGGAAGAGACCTTTAGAGACCATCTCGTTCTGCTTCCCCACCTGCCCTGCATTGTATCGATGAGAAAACTAAGACCAGGAGAAGTAAAATGACTCACTCAAAGTCATAAAGCCTGGAGTGGCAGAACTGCGGCTTGAGTCCCAGATACAAGTCCTTTCAGAGAGCCTCCCTGGCCTCTATGATTGTCCGAGTTGCAGCTTGTCGACCCGGCAATCTCTTCCCAAATCCTTGTTTCACCTCCCTCCACTCGTGGCCTCTTTCCTGCCTCTGATTTACTCCAGATCCCGATATGTGTGTGGTTTAAACCCTTATCTCCCATCTTACTATCAGTTCTAAGATAGAAGAGCAGCAAGGACTAGACCACTGCCCAGAGCCACCTAGCTAGGAAGTGTCTGAGGCATCTGTGTTTTGACACCTCCCAAGTCTAGCAACTGGTTCAGACCTCAGGTGAGCAGAGCCCCCATTCCCCTTGGTAACCCGCTGTCCAACAACATGGCACTTGCCCTCTGCTCACTCACCAGTGGCGATTCCCAGGATTCTTTTAGGCATGCAATAAGTCAAGTTAATGGTGCATGGGGCTTAGAGGAGGAACAGATCGCTTGGCCAAGCAGAGTCTGGAATCTATGCCTTCTGACTCCCAGTTTGTGGCTAGTTCCTCTCAGTCATTCACTAACTCCTGGAATCCAATGACAGTTTGTTTTCTGGAGAGGCTATCGCCAAGGGCAGACAAACAGCCTCTCTTGTCCCTAGGCTGCAGAGGCTCAGCTGAGAGACTGGGGCAATGGGTGGGTGGGCTCTCTCCCCACTACCTCAGGCTTCCTGCTTAGCCTGAATCAAATCCCTCCTCCCCTTCCAAGCACGCTCCCATTGCAGGGATGGTTCTTAGGAGCTGCCAAAGGTGACTTTCCTTGACCCAAAGGGAATCTTGTTCCATTCATGCTGCCATGAGCTCATCTCTGATACCACCATTGGCTAAGCCTAAATTCATACTGACTAGTTGGAGAAATGGTCATCATCACTGTGATTAGCTCCCATTCGTAAAGCTCCTAACATCTTAGGCTTACAAAATATTACTGCTACTAGATAACATTCACACAGCAAAACACAGCACATTAAAGTTTGTTAAGCACTTAATATATATAATCTCATTTGATTCTTACAACTACCCTATAGGCAGGGGCTATCATTATCTCCATTTTATAGATGAGGTCACAGAAGGATTAATTGAAGGATCACATAGGGAGAAAGATTTGAGGTAGGATTTGAACTTAGATCCTGCGGAGGCTAAGCTGAGGATTCTAGCCACTTTACCAGAAACCTCGTAGGCAACTGAAAATATCCTGAGTTTGTAGTTCAACTTCCTAGAGTTGAATCCCAAGGTTTCACTCTCTGGTTACTTAACCCTGTTGGTCCTCAGTTTCCTCATATGTAAAGTGAAGGGGTTAGACTAGATGATCTCTAAGGTTCCCTTCAAGCTTTAAATCTATGACACCATGATCCAAAGGGAACAAATAGTTTGGGAATTCAGAGGAGGCAGGTGACTATGGAGTAGAGGAACCTTCTTTGTTGGCCTCTGTCCAGTGAAGAAGAGAGTAGCCATGACTTGTACCCATGGCCACTCTGGCCAGTGGCTTGGGGCTGAGGCCTTACTGTGGATTGGGTGACTTTGGGGTCATATCTGGCCGCAAGATACTTCCTAGCTGAGTGACCTTGGGCAAGTCACTTAAGCTTAATTGCCTAGTCCTTACCTTTAATTTGCCTTGGAACTCAATATCATTTCTCAGACAGAAGGTAAGGGTTTAAAAAAACAAACAAACCTTGAAAAGAGAACCAAGAATGCCTGCTCCTGTCACTTTTGTGGGGCTGTTAAAACTTAAAATAAAAGCCGAGGCGGGAAAGTCACTTTTTTTCAAGAATGTACCAGGGACACAGTATCAAATAAGGGGACCTGGACATGGAGTAGGCAAGATAGTCCGCTTCCCTGTGCCTCAGTTTCCTCCTCTGTAAAACAGGCCTGATACTTGCACTATCTGCTTTTTGGGCCATTGAGAAGATTGTGCTCTATAAACTGTGAAGAACATCAGAAGTGTGAGCTCATGACCTCAGTTTTAGCCCTCGGTCTGTCAGTCCCTGTCATCCATTCTTACCTCAGGGGTTGTCTTTACAGCATATTTCACCCTGCTTCGAAGCCCATCAGCGCTGCAGCCGTCTGCTGGATAAGAGGCGGGGATGTGGGAGGGTGGGAGCTTGTCACAGAGGTTGATAGGCTGGTCCTCCGTTGATGCCGTGAAGTCCATGGGGGCAACGGCGCCATTGCCATTCATCTCGGGGAAGGAAGTGTCCCCCTGGGTACTGCTGGAGGTG
Source organism: Monodelphis domestica (assembly GCF_027887165.1). Classification (NCBI taxonomy): domain Eukaryota; kingdom Metazoa; phylum Chordata; class Mammalia; order Didelphimorphia; family Didelphidae; genus Monodelphis; species Monodelphis domestica. The sequence continues at coordinate 408,063,837 of NC_077227.1, read as the reverse complement.
GAGGGGTTCAAAGTCGAGGAGCCATTCCCACTGCAACTCTCTGAGGAGGAGTCATCTGGAACAAGAGGGGCCGGAGATTTAGTGTACCTGATCAGAGCCTCACCCTGGAGCTGCCCATTGCTCCTAGCCACTTTTCCTAGGACTCAGGCATGTCATAAGATCTGGAAAGGAAGCTTAAAGATCATTCAGTCCCCTCATTTCTTAGAGGAGAAAGCTAGAGTTCACAGGGGAAACAGCTCATCCAAGGCCATGAAGCAAGCATGTGTGCCAAAGCCTGTCTGCTGACTGGCCGGCCCCACCCCAGGCGTCCCTAGTTCAAAAGGAGAGGGTGGAAAGGTTCACCCTTAATAAAGAAGAACAAAATCCATGTTCTATTTGGCAAAGATAGTGGTGGGACAGGACCAATAAGAGTAGATGGCTTCTGATCCTTGGGTCTGAGGGATTCACAGCAGCAGGACAGGTGAGAGAAAGAGTAAGAGATATAGAGAGAAAAGAGAAAGAGAAAGAGAGAGGGGTGGGGAAGAAGAAGAGAGAGACACACACAGAACAGAAAGAGGAGGAGGGAGAGGGGAAGAGAGAGAGGAGGAGGGAAAGGGGAGGGGGAGCGAAAGAGGGGAAAGAGAGTGAGAGAGTGAGACAGAGTGAGAGAGAGAGAGGAGGAGGAGGGAAAGGGGAGGGGGAGCGAAAGAGGGGAAAGAGAGAGTGAGAGAGCAAGACGGAGTATGAGAGAGAGAGAGAGAGAGAGAGAGAGAGAGAGAGAGAGAGAGAGAGAGAGAGAGAGAGAGAGAGAAAGAGAGGGGGGGATTCTCCCTTTCTTGGTTCTCTTTCCTTAAAGACCCCACACACTCCTTTCTCCAAGACTCCTAATGGTAGCAAGAAGGCTGGGGCTAGGGGCAGCAGTTCCACTCAGTGAGAAGGTTCTTCACTCTTGTGGTTTTCTCTCCCCCAAACCCAGCGAACCAAACTCCCAGCCCCTGAGTTAATGGACCTTCTGCTCTGAAGACAGAGCTGGGAGGGGCCCCAGGGATGGCCAGGGCTCTCCTGAGCCTTAGATCCAACACTCCCATCTAAGTATTTCTTACAGCGCCTGTCACCATGGCACCTATTAGGGAAATAATGGGAGGCCCCATTAGAGTCTCAGAATTGAAATGTTATCTCCTTTGACAAAGATTCACTCACCCCAGTGCCTTCTTGAACGCATCTTCCTAATAACCTCTCCATGAAGCCCTCTGGGTGGGCAGGCAGCCACAGATCTTAAGTCTTTCTCCAGCACTCTCCCTCGGTTTAACTCAGTTTCTCCTACCTAGCTCCAAATTATTGTCCCGAACCCTCTTGGTCTTGCCTCTCATGGTCCTTCTCCAGCCCAGCTGCTTTCTCTGGCTCACAGCCCCTCACTCCGCAGGTAGAGACAGTCCCTTCAATCCTGTGCTTATAATCTTCCTCCATCTCAGGAGTGCCAAACCACTCCTTTCCCTCCCACACTAGCCCCCTTTACTCTGCACAGTCCTTTTCTTCCCACACCCACCTGCCATTGCATCCCCACCATACACCTTCAAACTCAGCTTCTTCCTTTCTTGCCACCCCCACCCCCTCTACCTTAAGGAGGGGTCCCCATTGTCTTGTCACCCTGGGGAGGGAGAGAGTTAGCCTCAAACGTCCTCCCTCCCAGTTGTCTTCCTTCCCTTGGGCACGGGCCCCTGCCTTGTCTGTCTGTCTGTCTCTCTCACATACACACACAGAGTAATCTACCCACCCTCTGGCTCATGGACACAGTCTTTCTACTAGCTTTCCTGCAAACACAGCCACCCACATTCTGGGTCATGAACAGCTTCTCTGTCTGTGTCGTTCTCTCTCTCTCTCTCTCTCTCTCTCTCTCTCTCTCTCTCTCTCTCTCTCTCTCTCTCTCTCTCTCTGGCACGCATGCACACACATACATACACACATACACTGACACTTAGCACAAACCCCTCCCTCCCTGCTCTGGCTCAGGGAGTCAGCCTCTCTACCTTCTCCCTTACACACCTACCCACAGTGTCAGCTTACGGGTACAATCTCTGACAGGGATGGGGGGAGGAGAGGGAGCTGCCTGTATCTGTATGGACACACCCTAGAGGCAGAGAGAGAAAAAGAGAGAGGAGAGAGAGAGAGAGACAGAAAAAGAGAAAGGGACAGACAGAGAGACGGGATATCCTGGTCAAGATGGGAGTAGTCTGTTCCTCCCTCCTCCCTCTATGGATTCCCTCCTCCTGTTCCATCCTCCCTCCTCACTCCCCCCACCCCAAAACACACAGCAAATCCTTTATTTCACCCAGCAGAGCTTTGCAAGGGCCAGGGATCGAGGACTTTGGGAGCGATTCCTTAAGAAACATCCACGGCCCCAGCCGGGATCGGAACAAAGACGGTGCTGCTGCTGCTGCTGCTGCTGCTGCTGCTGTTGCTGCTGCTCTGAGCCACAGGCAGATGGCGGTCCCCCCCCCCTTCGCTTCCTGTTCCTTGCATCCTCACTCCCTTGGCAGGACAATGGGGGGGGTCAGGCAGCCGGGAGCAGCCTCGTGTCACCATGACATATGGAACTGTGGCGCATGTGCAGGGAGTCCAAAGGTGTATGTGTGTCTGGGCAGAGGGAGTGGGGGAAGAGGGAAGGAAGGGAGGGAGGAGGAGGGGGTGGGGGGAATGAGGAGGAGGAGGAAGGGGAGAAAGAAGAGGAGGAGGGAAGAGGAGGAGGAGAAAAGGGCTCTCTGGCTGCCACTATCAGCTGTATCTTTCCCTTTCCCTTGGGGTGATGGGTAAACTTTAATGAGGCCACTACAGAGAACTTTGTAGGGAAGCCTTGTAGCTGAACAGGGCTCTGGCAGTCACAATGGGGATACCCTGGGCTCAACATAAATCCATATTCCTCCCCCTTCTTCCCCCCTTGTGTAAGCTGTACCCATTCTGGGTTCTTAAGCTTCCCTCCCCCTACACCCTTCCTGCCTGCTCCCAACCTTGTAAAACCTCCCTTCTTCCTCTTCCCTTCACATTCCCATCCCCCCTGGCTGATCGGATTAAGCAGCCGAATGTGGCCAGCCGGATGCCCACCACTGGCTTTAAGTGCCCCCACCCTTCTCCATCCTCCTCCCCCACTCCAGCTAGCTGTGGCAATGGGTATCCTTTCTGTTGCCTTGTATCCCTGAAGGAGAGAGAGAGAGAGAGAGAGAGAGGGAGAGAGAGGGAGGGAGGGAGGGAGGGAGGGAGAGAGAGAGAGAGAGAGAGAGAGAGAGAGAGAGAGAGAGAGAGACAGAGAGAGACAGAGAGAGACAGAGAGAGACAGAGAGAGACAGAGAGAGACAGAGAGAGACAGAGAGACAGAGAGAGAGACAGAGAGACAGAGAGAGAGAGAGAGGGAGGGAGAGAGAGAGAGGGAGGGAGGGAGGGAGGGAGGGAGAGAGAGAGGAGGGTGGGGTCCTATGGTATATTAGTAGCCCACATTTATGCAGTACTTTGTCATTTATGAAATGCTTTTCTCACAACAATCTAAGGGGTATAGCATAGCATGGGTTTGTGGGTAAAGCACTAGGTGTGGAACCAGATGACCTGGGTTCAAATCTTTTATTCTGCTTCTCATCTGGCCATGTTCCCCTACACAAATCGTTACCCCTCTGGGCCTCAGTTTCTTCTTTGTAAAATGAAAGGATCGGGTGAGATGATCTCTAAGGCCCTCTCTCTTCCACTTCTCAACATTCTTATCTTACATAACACGTCAAGGTCAGTGGACAAGGCATCCCAATCAATTTTTATAGATGAGGAAACAGTTGGGGAAGCTGGAAGATTTATCCCCCTGCACATAAATGGTTGGGCTGGGAGTTGAACTCAGGTCCATAGACTCCATACCCTATACTCTTAGATGCACTCCATGAGGGGACAGTCTGGTCTACCTTGCTGGATCTCAAACTGTTATAGAAAACCACCTCCCAGCTCTACGGCAATTAAAAGTTTACTGGGAAGGAAGAAAGGAAAAGGGGCTCACAATGCTGTGAGTCATGCAGTGAGTATAAACGTGAGCTGACAATGATAACAACTCACATTTATACATACTGTCATCTCCATGGGACTGTTAGGAAGATAGCACTTTGCTAAATCTTTGAGCACTAGAGAAATGGGTGCCATCATCAGAGCTCTTCTAACAGTATTACCACCCCACAATCCTGTGCTTTACATACAACCAAGCAGGTGTAAATAAATCCCAGCTAAATGCCAGACTAGGAATCTTGTCCTGCGGACAATGCTGGGGGCTTGGGATTGGGGTGAAGGGTCTAGTCTGCATTGGCATGCTTGGAACACATACAGACATGATTCTCTTCAACTCCTACTTTCCCCCTAGCTAAGGCTGTGTGTATCTGGGGGTTGAGGGGGGGTGTTTCATCTGCTGGTATCTTTTCAGGAGGGAGATAGCCTGCCTTTTTTTAAGCATCAGGATGGCAGAGGTATTCACTGCTAGGAGATTCCATCCCACTTCCCCACCTTCTAGGGTCAGCCTAGGCTCCCTGGGGAGCCTCAGGCCCCCCCTTCATCTTTCCCCTCTTGGAAGGATTAGGGAGACTTACTCTCCAGCTCACAGGCACACGCAACACACCAGGGCTGGAGTCAGCCTGGGCATCGCCACGGCAACAGAGTGGCTCCTCAGAGAGTGGCCAATCAGGGGCCTCCCCACAGGCCAATTGGAGATAACCCAGACTGCCTGTCAAATGAGTCCTAGGGACCTCTCTTTGCTCTTGGAAGGGCTAGGAACAGACACACCCCCTCCTCCCAATAGCCTGGACCACCCAGGCCAAGCCCTGAAATCTGAGCTGACTGCTAGGGGGTGGGGTGGGGGACAGGAGAGCTTCTCTAACTGAAGCATCCTCAGATCGCCGAGCCACTGATGGAGAGGAAAGGCTGGGGAGCAGGGAAGGTACCTAGCGCTGGGAGGAGAGACTAACCTAGAGAACATATCTTGCTTCCTCCGCATCCCCTAGACCAAGCCCCTATTCATCCTTCAGGGTCTGGCTCCAGAATCACTGACTTCAAAAAGCCCTTCCTGAATGTCCAAAGCTGCAGCAAGCTGTTTTCTTTCCCTGAGCTCCTGAGGCATTTACGGTCTGGGAGCAATGCCCAACTTCCCTACTAACTGTTTCTCAAGTGTTAATTTAGCTTTCTCTTCCTCTCCTTGCCCCAGCTTCTGAGCTCTGAGGGGGTATGAACTGTGTTACAGGCATCACAGCATTTCTAGTGGCAAAGGATCGTAGAGATCATCAGTGCAGCCCTTGAATTTATGAAGAAGGAAACTGAAGTCTTGGAGGTTAAGTAACTTGTCCATGGTCACATTGGGAATTAAGTAAGTAGCACAGGCAGGATTAAAAACCAAATCTCTGACTCCAAATTCAGGGTTCTTTCCACTCCCCTGACATGGACATTGTTTAATTAGCCATGACACAGAGTGATTGCATTCATCCCACTAGCCTCTTCTACTGCTATTAATAGTAACAATAACACGAGACAGACAGCAAGGTGGCTCAGTGGATTGACAGCCAGACCTAGACCTGGCCTCAGACACTTCCTAGCTGGGTGACCCTGGGCAAATCCCTTAACCCCCAATGACTAGCCTTTACTGTTTTTCAATCTTAAAACCAATATAAAGTATTGATTCTAAGATAGAAATTGAGGTTTTAAAAATAATAACAACAACAACAGTAATACTCAAACCAACAAAGGAACTCAGTTCTAAGAATGGTTCAAAAACAGAATATGGATTAGCTTTGGTGGAATAGAAGAATAAGTATCACCTTAATACCCATTTCGAGGTTTGTGATGTATGGTGGTCTGGGTGACTGTGGGGGTGGGGTGAGAATGGGGAGTGGGGTGCAGGGCTGCATTTCTGCCTTCTAATCCCTCTCACTCTGAGATCCTGAGTCCATATATATGTTACAAATGGCCTTATAAGCTTGATCTCATTTGATAGTAATAGTCCTGTGACATAAATAATGCAAATATTATCATTCTCATTAACAAGAAATGGATGTTTATAAAGGTTAAGTGGCTTCCCCAAGATCATACATTGGCAGAGCCAAGATTCATTCATTTATTCATTCATTCATTCATTCATTCATTCATTCATTCATTCATTCGACAAATGTCCTACGTTCCAGCCAGCATGCTAAACACTTTACAAATATTATCTCTTTTGATCCTCACAACAACCTTGTGAGGTTGGTTGTCCCCATTTTACTGTGGAGGAAATGGAGGCAGACAGAGGTTAAGTGACTTATCCATGGCTAGTAAAGTGTCTGAAGCTGGATGTGAACTTGGGTGTAGGGTCAGTGCTCTCTATCCTCTTCACCAACCAGCTGTATACATGGAAAGCATATATCTAGAAAATAAAATTGTCTATATCTGGATGTATGTATGTATTATGGAAATACACACACACAGACTCAAAACAGGAACAACTGGGGAGGGGGGGATGAGGACAGGTTTCCTTTAGGAGATGGCTTTTGAACTGAGCTTTGAAGAATGTTAGAGATTTCAGAAGCTGAAGACAAGGAGAGAATAGTTCCAGGAGAGTAAGATACCCCCCCCCCAAACCCAAGCCCAAAGGGTAGATGGGAGATGGTGCATCATGTATAAAGAACAGCATGGTAGTCAGGTAAGACAAAATGTAGAATATGTTCAGGGTAGTTACATGTAACATGCCTGGAAAGGCAGGTTAAAGCTGATTGGTAATGGCTTTCAAGCCAAATAGGGGAATCTTTATTTTAGATTACAGGCAAGAGTGAGACCCAAGTACTCATCCTCCGACTCCAGAGTTCTTTCCCTTTACACCATAATATCCCTTGATAGGGCCTCAGCAATCCTGTCTATGACAAGTTTTTCAAAAATGCCTGATGTCCCAGGTGACACACTCATTTATTCATCTTGACTTCCCACAGTCCTTCACTTTCTTCTATGAGGACTCTGTCCAAATGTGAGCCAGGGAGATTTGGTTTTGAATCCCACCTCGGATCCTTCCTAGCTGAATGACCTCATATTAGTCACTTGCCCTTTCTCAAACTCAGTTGATTCACCTGTAAAACAGGCATCATCATAATAGATGTTGCTCTTACGTTACAGGGTTATTAGGAGATCAAATGAGATAATACACATAAAGAACTTTACAAACCTTAAATGGTTCTAAAATATTGACAGATAATAAAGGCAATAATAGTCCTAATGAGGAAGTCATCATTCTGGACCAAATGGGAAGATCTAGTGTGGGCAAATAGCCATCTCTCCCACCGAGGTAGAAGAACAGACAAAATGGCCAAAGTAAAGTGCTTTCTAAATGGTAAAGCACTCTGCAGATGTGAGCCATTATTCTCATTATCTCAGGGAGCAGGGAAGACAAAGACGATCCTGGACCTGAGGCAGAGAATCCAAGAGAGGTGGACAAGAGAGGGCTCATTTGATTTCTTGGCACTGGCAAATCCAGAAGTGGGACCTGGACCTAACTCCCATATCATCCCCAATGACTCCTGGCCCTTTTTTGCCACTCAGGGTGTCGAGGACCTTGCTGTCCACCCCAGCCTTTGGTCTTCCTGAACATGGCAAATATTTCCTTCCCAGGATACTGTAACTTCTTTGGGCCAGGAGCTATCCTTGGACTTTCTTAAAGCTCTCCTTGCTTTGTACACATGGTAGGCATTTAAGAACTATACACTGGATTGAAATGAATACTGATGAAAATAAAGCATGGGATTATTCCCAAAGTTTCCATCCCTCCTCTAGCATGAAGGATAGGACCTAGTCCAGGGCAGATGTTTAATGAATGTTATAATGTTAAATGTTCTAACAATGAAGGAGCAGCTGGGTGGCTAAGTGGTCAGAGAGCCAGGCCTGGAGATGGGAGATCCTGGGTTTAAATCTGGCCTCAGACATTGCCTAGTTGTGTGACCCTGGGCAAGTCACTTAACCCCCATTGCCTAGCCCTTTTTGCTCTTTTGCCTTGGAATGGATACTAAGTATCCATTCTAAGACAGAAGGTAAGGATAAAAAATGCTTAATGAATTTAATATACTAGAGACTGAGAACCAAAGGTAGGATACTGGTCCTTCATTCTACAATACAGTACAGAAGTCTGCGGGAGGCATATGGATGTCCTTGTTTTCTCCAAAACTCAGTTCAATTGTTGTCTCTTACAGAAAGGGGTTTGTGATCTCCCCCTTCTTCCCCAGGATTGGGATGTCCCATTCCATTTTTTTAAAACCCTTACCTTCTGACTTGTAATGGATACTGAGTATATACTATCCACTACCTCAGCCTAGCTGTCTCTCTTCCCCATTACTTTGTATTTATGTTGTTTAGATTTTGTATACATGTGTATATAAATTCCTTGAGGGGAAGGATAATTTCAGGCTTGTCATTTTATCCTCAGCATCAAGCACAATACCTGGAATTCAAAAGGTATTTATAATGTTTGTTGATTGAGTGAATGATCAATTAATTGGGAGAGATAAAAAGTTCTGATAAGACACAGCCCCCAAGTCCAATACAGGTTACCACTTAGCAGAGGGAAAGAAAGACCCATACATAAATAACCCTTATAACTAACATTACATGATAAATGCATTAAAGGGGGCAGCTGGGTGCCTCAGCCTGCAGATGGGAGGTCCTAGGTTCAAATCTGACTTTAGATACTTCCTAGCTGTGTGATCCTGGGTAAATTACTTAACCTCAATCTCCAAGTCCTTACCACATTTCTGCCTTGTAACCAATACTTAGTATCAATTCTAAGAGAAGATAAGAGTTTAAAAATAAAACAAAATAAATGCACTGGAGAGCACTGTGAGATCTAAAAGGAAAGTTCATTCGTTGCTCACAAAAATGGGATCAGAAAGGCTTCATGGAAAGGCAAACATTCATGCTTGGTTTCAGAGAATGACTGAGAATTCACCCAGTGAGGAATGAAGCTCAGATCTCACGGATTTTTAGAGTAAAGGGGAGGCAATGCCTTGCACCAACATGGCAGAGACACATTTGTACATGTTGCAGCTGTACCAGCTCCACCTCTCTTTATCCTGGCAGAAAAGTAGCCTAATGCCTCAAACGAATGCCATTTCCTGCTCTAGTTCAGTGTCAAAAGAGACACTTGAGGGGGCAGCTGGGTAGCTCAGAGGATTGAGAGCCAGGTCTAGAGATGGGAGGTCCTAGGTTCAAATCTGGCCTCAGACACTTCCCAGCTGTGTGACCCTGGGCAAGTGACTTAACCTCCATTGCCTAGCCCTTACCACTCTTCTTGCCTTGGAACTAATACACAGTATTGATTCCAAGATGGAAGGTAAGAGTTAAAAAAAAAAAAGAGACACTTGATGCCCCATTTATAAGAGAAGTTCCCAAGGATTCCTGCATCTCTTTTGCCTCAGAAGGCTAAGCTAGATAACTTTTGAGTCCTTGCTCACTAAGCCAGCTTCTCCAAGGGTATCAGAGTCTGCTCAATGGATCACAAGGCAAATCAGTTCACCTAAGTTTCATTTCCTCTGCTATAAAATGATCACAATATTTCTGTATCAAACAGGGGACTCCATGAGGGCAGGGCCTTAGCATTTTTTTTTTGCCATTCTTTGTATTCCCAGGGCCTGATGACTGACTGGCAGACTTGAATTTCCTCTCCCAGAGAAGTTCTGCTAATTATAGACAATCCTGAATTAAATGTTGATGGAATCTTGGAGACCCACAGTTCTCAACCCCGGGTGAATCCATGGATAGATCCTGGAAGAGCAATAAAGTTGGATGGGGAAAAAATTACTTATTTACACTATCTTCTAACTGAAATTCAGCATTTCCTTCAACTACAAACTTAGGCAACAAAACATTGTTCTGAGAAGTGGTCTGTAGGTTTCACCAGACTGCCAACAGAGTCCATGACCCAAAATATAGTAAGAGCCCCTGATTTTTATTAAACCCTTATCTACCATCTTAGAATCAATACTGTGAATTGGTTCCAATATAGAAGACTGGTAGGAGATAAGCAATGGGTTTTTCCTGCCAAAAAAGAACAATGCAGCGTTTGTGGTTAAAATCCTATTAAAAGAAATCATACCTAGATTTGGGATTCCCACAAAATTGAACTCAGACCATGGAAGTCACTTTACTCCACTCAATATTAAATGAAATTTATAAAAATCTAGGAATACAAGCAACTTACCAAAAACCGATTAACATCAAAAAGTACACCATACAGAAACAATAGTGACACATAATGTTTGAGACAACAAGATCCCAGTAGTCAAGCATAACACAGTGAGAAGAAGACAACTTTCCAGCCCAAAGGAAAAGATTTTAAACCAGCCCAGAGGAAAAGCATCAAGAAAAGCTGCTAGAGAGAAGAAACAAAGAGAAAAAGCTGAAATGGACAGCTAAGATTTTGAACTTTGTACATTTGTTTATACAAGAAGAGGACAGATGGAAAACAGGACTTATATGTAAGACTGAGAGCAGCAAAAGCATAAAACAAAATGAATTTCACATATTAGGGAAACAGCATGCAACACTATATAACTTGGAAGAAGAGATCCATTAATCAACATGAGAAGTGGAAATCTGAAGAAACTTGATAAGTATTAATTGAACACAACACTATTAGACACAAAGCACAAAATCACACTGTCATATATTGGGAGATCTTGTTTAAATAAACAAGTGTCTGAAAATGTATTTATGCAAAATGTAAATATGTATATAGTTAGTTCCATAAGGTCTTAGGCAAATAAAAAGATCAATAAATATTTCCATTTGACTGTCATCAAGATTGTGGAACTATGTATGTTATTGTATTATATGTAAAGAATATCTATAGATAATGTATATACTATAATTAGGTTAGTAACATAGTGATAGGGTTTGTAAATATGTAGCATAGCATGTATATATGTTGTATATAAAATTAAGATTATAGAGTAGACTAGGGATTTAGAGAATCGTTATAATAAGTAGGGAATAGATTAGGCGTAAGTTAAGTTAAACATAGTATAGACAGTTATACTTAGGAATATACTCAAGCTGCATTTACAGGTAGTAAACTTTTAATTGTTTATTGTAAAGCTGATGTTGAAATTGTGTTTAATAGAAATATATATAGATAAAATAGTTTGCAAATAATAATAGATAAATAAAATAGGAAAACTGTATTAGTTTGACTTCGGAAGAGTAAGTAGTATTAGCACTAAGATTCAAATTTCTTTTTAATGGTTTTGTTCAAACATTTATTGTACTGAATTTATTATAAAATCCCCAAACTACCCTTACCCAAACTTTCCTGCATAAAATTTTTGAAGTTCTTCCTTTTTTTCAGGCTGCCTCTCGGTTTAGCTTCTATTTCTAAAATATCCATGTTCTTTGACTCAGAAATCCCACTTCTAGGCAGAGATCCCAGTACCTAAGAAGGTCAAGGACAGAGAGAAAGGTCCCATACACACCAAAATATTTATAGCAACACTTTATGCAGTAGGAAAGAACTGGAACAAAGTAGATGTCCATTGAATGGGGAATGATTAAAGAGACTGTTGCAGGGGCAGCTAGGTGACTAAGTGGATAGTGAGCTAGGTTTGGAGATGAGTGGTCATGGGTTCAAATTGACTTCAGACAGTTCCTAGCTGTATGACCCTAGGCAAATAACTTAATACCAACTGCCTATCCTTTACTGCTCTTTTGCCTTGGAACTGACACTTAATATCAATTCAAAGACAGAAGGTAAGGGTTTGAAAAAGAAAAAGAGTGTAGCACACAAATGTGATAGATTATTACTGTACCATAAGAAACAATTAATAAGAGGAATATAAAAGCAAAGCAAGATTTATATGAAATAATACAGAATTAAGGAGAACCAGAAAACAGTTTAAATGACTACAGCAATAAGAATGAAAAGATAAAAAAATAGTAAGTAGTGTGATTATATGGTCAAGTTTGGTCCCAAAAAAGAGATAAGAAAATATACTTCCCCTTTTCTTTGTAGAAATGGGGGACTTTGAATGAGGAACATGCCCTATACCATCACACTCAGCTGATATATACTGGTTAAGTTTACTGAACTGCTTCATTGTTCCTCACTTTTTACATCTTTGCTATAAGGGAAGGGTTTTCTAAGTATAAGGAAGGAAAGGAAATAGTTGGAAAAGAAAGTGATATAAAAACCAAAAGATATCAATAAAAACATTTTAAAAGTTAAAAAAATTGATTCCATCTCTGAAGGACGTTGTATACCTTGGGTATAATGCATGGCTGACTAGTCTGTCTTGACAGGTTGACAGCTCAGCGGAGCCTGGCTCTTGGCTGTCACAATCTTTCTGCCCTGCTTTCACTTCTCAAGGAGGTCTGTAGTCAAAGATTTCCCTACATGAGACATCACTTTATACTACTGAGGTGTGTTCCTGAAGCATTCTGCATATGGAGAAATTTTGTAAATTTAAATCCTAACTTATACTAGGAGAAACTGATTCCTAAAAGGTACCCTAAGTTGGAGCCCATTTAAAGTAAAGAACAACTACTCTTCACATTTCTATTAAGCTCAAAGTTTTATATAGGACTTTTATCACAGCAACCTATAAGAACATGGAAAGAGTGTAAGAACTGGAGTTGGAGAAACTAGGTTCCAAACCTAATTCTGGTACCCAGTAGCATGTGAACCCTGAGCGAGGCATTACATCTCAGCCTTGCCATCTATAAAAGGCAGGAGTCAGACAGGATTCTTTCCAAGGTCTCTTCTAGCTCTGTCATTCTAAAATTCAAGTTTCCTTCTGGCTCTAATTCTGGGTTCTATGATCTCCAAACTGTACATTCTGTGTTCGAAGGGTGCCTCTGGCTCTGGGTACTATGACTGTTTGGTGGTGTGGACAAGGTGTCAGACACACAGGCTGGCCCACAATATTCCCAAGTGCAACCTGAACAAGTTTAAAAATTATGTGGGAAATATTTAACACAATAGATAAAAATACAAAGCTTAGATAAGATTACATTTTAAAACTAAGTTAACATGTGGCCCAGAGGGATTAGGAGCTCTCCTGTTTCTGTTTGAGTTTGACACCACTGATGTGGAAAGTCATCCCAGAGCCTATCTGTTTAGTACATTTGAATTCTCTTACAGCAGGGTGAGGCACACAGGTCTACCTGGGCAAGGTGTTGAGAGGGACAAAGGGCAGAAGCAGCAAAGCTCTGATCTTCACCGGGAGACAAGTGAGGGCATGCAGATCACCAAACTGAATGATTCGGACATTTCATGTCATGGCTGGGCTGGGAGGTGGAAGAAGATAAGCAGAATCAAGAAAGGCTTTTGGAACAGTGACTTTTAAGGACTGTTAGAATAGTCAGGAAGACCTGGGTTCAAATCCTGATTCTGACATGAATATGTATTATTGCTATTTGGTGGTTTCAACTGTGTATGACCTCATGACCTCAGTTTGGAGTTTTCTTGGCAAAGATACTATAGTGGTTTGCCATTTCCTTTTTTAGCTCATTTTACAAATGAGGAAATTGAGGCAAACAGGATTAGGTGACTTGCCCAGGGTCACATAAATAGGAAGTGTCTGAGGATAAATTTGAATTCAGGTCTTCCTGATCCAGCATTCTGTCCACTATGGTACCACCTGACGCCACATGAATTGACTTTGGGCAAGCCACATAATCTCTGAGTTCCAAGCAACTCTCCAAAACTTTGAATTGCAAAGCTGCTGCTGAGCTGTATCTCTGGTAGAGAGAGTTCTCTCCGGGGAAGGAAGCACATTTAAGATACCAACACAGAGCCTATTCTTCACTGTGAAGGACCTGTGGCTTTAGTCACACTCAGATCTTCTCTGTGAATATAAATCACACCCCTTTGCCTTAGCAGATGGTCTTTTAGAGTTTCCATGGCCAATAAATTAATCACCCTGTGGCCAAATGTCAATGAACTTCTTTGTGGAGCTAGAGTGGCTCTCAGACAACCTATACTAAGTCCCTCCTGGGATCTTTGGGTACAACTTCCTGAACTTATGGAGGCTCTGCCTGGTCCAACTTGTGAGATCCCTGAATTCCCTTCTACCCCCAGGGAAGGCTTCAAAGAAGGGTTGCAAGAGAAATAATATCACATGGTGAGTTCATTAGAGTTCCAGCAGAAGAACATGAACTTCCTGATGGAAAGGGCTGTTCTTTTTCTGGCTTTCTATCCCCAATGCTAGGCATATAGTATTGTGGTTATTTCAGTCTTGTCCAATTCTTTGTGACCCCATGCTTCTTGGGATGTTAAAAGATTGCCTTCCCTTTGATCCAATCATACCACTGCTGGGTTTATATCTCAAAGAGATAATAAGGAAAAAAAAACTTGTACAAGAATATTCAAAGCTGTGCTCTTTGTGGTGGCAAAAAACTGGAAAATGCGGGGATGCCCTTCAATTGGGGAATGGCTGAACAAATTGTGGTATATGTTGGTGATGGAATACTATTGTGCTCAAAGAAATAATGAACTGGAGGAATTCCATGTGAACTGGAACACACTCCAGGAAGTGATGCAGAGTAAAAGGAGCAGAACCAGGAGAACACTGTACACAGAGACAAATACACTGTGATACAATCCAATGTAATGGACTTCTCTACCAGTAGCAATGCAATGATCCAGGACAAGTCTGAGGGACTTTATGAAAAAGAACGCTATCCACATCAAAAGAAAGAACTGTGGGAGTAGAAATGCAGAAGAAAAACAACTGATTGATCACATGGGTCGATGGGGATATGATTGGGGATGTAGGCTCTAAACGATCATCCTAATACAAATATTAATAATATGGAAATAGGTCTGGATCAATGACAAATGTAAAACCCAGTGGAATTGCTTATTGGCTATGGGAGGAAGGTGGGAGGAAGGGAGGGAAAGAACATGATTCATGTAACCATTGAAAAAGAGTCTAAATTAATTAAGTAAACTTAAAAGTAAAAAAAGAAATGCTTCTTGGATTAAACTGAAGAGGGTGGATTCAGGGTTAGGGGCACATCTTTGGAAGGAGAATGGACCCTAGGAAAACTTCAGGAAAAAGGGAGAATTTTAGTAATTTTAGTAATAAAAGAATGGATAGAAATTCAACCAGTAAAGAAAAGGAGAGAGGAAACAGGAAAGGAGCAGCTGTGTGGATCAAAGGATAGAGAGCCAGACCTAGAGCCAGGAGTTCCTGGGTGGCCTCAGATACTTCCTAGCTGTGTGAAGCTGGGCAAGTCACTTAGCTTCCATTGCCTAGCCCAGTATGGTTCTTCCGCCCTGGAACTGATACTAAGAATTGATTCCAAGACAGAAGAATGCCATACCAAGTTTAGCTCTAAGAATGGGAATAAGAAAGGCTGGAAGGAGCTGATTGCAATAGTCCTGGTGATTATGGCCAGCTCCACTAGCTTCCTTCTTATGATATGGGACGGGGGGTTGCAGGAGGAGGGTAGGAGATTCAAGAGATATCACTCATGGATGTAGAAAAGATAAGTTTTGAAAACTGATGAGCTAGGAAAGATGGGGAGAGGGAAAAGCCATTCATTTCAGATATCTTGAGGATGATCCATATCACACTTCTCCCCAGGTTCATACTGTTGAATTAAACTCATCACAATACCAAAAATGACAGAGGATAACCATATAGCAATATAAGTTTCACAAAGGTGGTTTGTAAAACACACAACATACATGATCTCATTCAATCTTTAAAATATTCTTGTTTTTGTATCAATAATCACATGAAAAAATGTTCTAAATCCCTCCTGATTAGAGAAATTAGAATCAAAACAACTCTGAAGTACCACCTCACACCTAGGAGATTACCCAATATGACAATAAAGGAAAACAATAAATGTTGGAGGGGATGTGGCAAAATTGGGACACTAAATGCATTGCTGGTGGAGTTGTGAGTTAATCCAGTCATTTTGGAAGACAATTTGGAACTATGCTCAAAGGGCTTTAAAAGACTGCCTGCCCTTTGACCTAGCCAAACCATTGCTGGGTTTGTACACTAAAGAGATATTAAAAAATGTTTGTACAAAAATATTCATAGCCACAAACTTTGTGGTGGCAACAAATTGGAAAATGAGAGGGTGTTCCTCAATTGGGGAACGGCTAAACAAACAGTGGTATATGATTGTGATGGAATACTATTGTGCTGTCAGGAATGATGAACAGGAAGATTTCTATATGAACTGGACAGACCTCCGTGAGCTGATGTGGAATGAAATGAGCAAAATCAGAAGAACATTATACACAGTAACTGAAACATTTTGGGATGATCAAATATAATCAACTTTGCTACTAGTAACAATGCAAGAACCCAGGACAATTCTGAGGGATCCATGAGAAAGAATGCTATCCACATCAAGAAAAGAACTGTGGGAGTAAAAATGCAGAAGAAAAACGTAATTCATCACTGGTTTATATGGGTATATGATTTCAGGTTTTGGTTTTTAAAAGATTACTCTATTACAAAAATGAAAAATATGGAAATAGGTACTGAGTGATAATACTTGTACAGCCCAGTGGAATTGCTTGTTGGCTCTGGGAGAGAAGTGGGAGGAGGGAAGGGAAAGAACATGAATCATGTATCCATGGAAAAATACTTCTAAAACTTAAAAAATAAATAATGAACAAATAAAAATTTAAAAATAACATATCCTTGCTTGAAAATAAACTAAATAAATAAAATATCCTTTTTGGGTTAACTCCTTGAGTATTGTTATACCCATTTTATGGATGAGGAAAATGAGGAGGAAACTAAGGTTCAGTGAAGTAAACTTGCTTTTGAATATACATGCTGGGATTAGAACACAGGACTCTCCAAACTCCACAGATCAACACATTATCACCTCTACAAAGGTTCATGTTTCTTGTATGTGTCATAAATATATATATATATATATATAAATGCTTACCTTCTGTCTTAATATCAATCCTAAAACATTAGAGCAGCAAAGGCTAGGAAATTGAGATTAAATGACTTGCCCAGGGTCAGCTAATTAGGAAGAATCTGGGGCCACATTTGAACCCAGGTCCTCCTGACTTCAGGCCTGGCACTCATGTGGCATAATCTTTAAAGTAGTACCAAGATCTTTGAAAGCAGGATAGTATGGCCACCTGTCAGGATATCTCGTAAGGATCTGTAGATCACAGAATAAGATGGAAGGGCTTTAAAGGTGGTTACTTAAATTACAGAGGAGGAAAGAGGGGCCCAGTGTTGTGAACTGCCCAAGCTCACATCAGTTGTGAGAATGCTGCATTAATAGAACCCTTCTCTGGTATGGACAGAACACAGACAAGACAGATAATGAAGGACAAGCCAGCAAGCTGCTAGAATTAATGGAAAGCTCAAATCTTCTGACTCCAGAAATGGATGTTCTCTGAGCTAGATCACACATCCTTCATGCTTTAAAAGCAGGCTGGGTTCATGAGGCCTCCAAACCTTACAGGGAAGAAACAAAGAATTTTAAAAAAGAAAAAAGCAGTTTAGCAAAACCAGCCAATAATATGCCATCAGTGCCTGGTAGTGAGTAGGAGATGCCACAAGCCTCATTCCAGACCTCTGCAAAGGAGGGAGGGAGGAAAATAATATTCTATTAACATTCTATTGGAAGATCCTTCCAGCTCTGGAATTCTATGCTTTTAAGTTCCTTTCAGCTAGGTTGATGTTCCTAGATACCCCTGTCTTAATAAATGACAATGGCTTCCTATTACCTTTAGGACCAAGCAAACTCCTATTGTGCATTTAAAATTCTCTACCACCTTGCCCCTTCCTGCCTTTCAAGTTTGCTTCTATGTTCCTTCCTTTTATGTATTCTGGATTTCAGTCATACTGGTCTACCTGCTATAGCTCACACACGACACTCCATCTCCCACCTCTGCACCTTTGCTCTGGCTTCTCCTTATTCTTGGCTCTCCTTTTGTACTCCTTACTCGTAAACTCTTTGGTCTCCTTCAGAACTCACTCAAATACTACCTTCAACATGACTTCTTTCCAGCATCCAGCTGCTTAGGCACTCCCTCCAGAAATGACCCTGAATCCATTTTGTACATGGATGAATACTTTTTTTTAGTTCTGGGAGAGCAGGGACTTTCATGTTTATCTTTGCATCTCTAGTATCTAATGCAATATCTGGCACATAGTAGGCTCATAATAAATGTTTGCTGGTGCATGATCAATGCGGAAATATGTTTTGCATGATGGCACATGAATCGCCTAGAACAAGATGCTAGAACAAATAGTTTTAGAGAAGGGGGAGAGGAGAGAGAAGGGAGAGAACTTGGAACATAAAATTTTACAAAATGAATGTTAAAAATGGTCTTTACATATAATTGGGGAAAAATAAAATATCATATTAAAATGCTAATCAATGAATTAATATTTCTCGATGCCCAGCAACACAGCATCTAACCTAGTCTGGGATTGTCTGGGTCAATGCCGAAGAAAACGAGAGCAGACTGAGCCTTTATTGCTGAAGTCCTTGCACAGCTTTCTTCAAGGACCCATTGCAAATGTCATGCTCATGGTGGGAAATCCAGGAATCTGCCTTACTGATAATATTCTAAACCTCAGAGACAGAGCAGTAAATGCTCCGAGGCATCTCCCTCTCCTGGCTTTTTAGAGTGCTGCAGCAGCACCAACCACAGCTAGCATGCCTGGGCTCAGAATACAAGTCCAGGCTCTCTGACTCCAAAGCTGGTCCACTTTCCATCACACCACAGAACCAGAATGGGCCAAATAGAGAACTAGAAAGGGTTCTAGAACATAGAATTTCAGAGCTGAAAGGAACTTTACAGGACGACAGATAGAATGCCAAAGATACTTGTGCTGTGACCTGAATTAAGGGTAGTTTATGGCTTCATTACATCTCCATAGCTAAGAGCTAACTCCTCCAAAGTGTTTCAGAAGCTGCTCCTTAGATCATCCAGGGGAATTTCAAAGACAGATCAGAGCCAGATTCTCTCCCTTTTCTACACCAACTTACTTCAAATCTAGGTTGATTCAGGGAGAATCTTTCTTAAAAGTATCTATTCATTTTCAACATTGGTAAATGAAGTTGGGTAATGAAGAAGAGAGTGAAAATATTTCCGAACTTGGGCATCAGTTGGCATAGGTTCTACTTCTAGCTTTTTCATTCACTCTATTTCTTTCTTTTGGGGGCTTTAAACATTTATTGGTATCTTTTATTTTTATATCACAATTATTTCCAAATACATCCTTTTGCTCCCTGCCCAGATAGACCTTCCTTATAACAATGAAGTTTTTAAAAAACCTCACTTTATGTTTTAGTACCAATACTAAGACAGAAGGGTAAGGGTTAGGCAACTGGGATTAAGTAACTTGCTTAAATTACTTAAGGATCTCAAAAGTATGAAGTATCTGAGGCCAGAACTGAACCAGGATTCTCCCAATTCCAGGCCTGGCACTCTAGTCTCCCAACTTTTCTGTAATGATGAATTCTTTAAAAGAGGGGAATTTTTTTTCTCCAGCAAAAACAACTAATACAACAGCAAAGTCTGACAGTATATTCAGTATTCCACATCCACAGCATTCTGCCTCTGAAAAGATGTAAAGGGAGAAAATCAGGATCTTTCTCAGCCTTAGTTTCTCCCTCTATCAAATAAGCAGGTTACCAGATGATCTCTACATTCCTTTCCAGCTCTAGCATGCCATGTTCTAAGCTCTCATTCAGGATTGGCTTTCTCCTTAAATAACAAGATACATCAAATGTGCTGAAAACCTAAAATCATATAAATGTCAGCCATGACAACAATAATGGTCTGTTGGTGATGAACCCTTCCAGCTCTGACATTCTAGTTTACAAAAGATAAGGTCCCTTCAAGCTCCAGAATTCTAAGTTCCAAGACAGGAGAGTCAAACTCAAGGCCCAAGCCACAAGCCTATAAAACTTCCTTTAGCCAAACCAGATTAAAATAGAATCGGGAAGTATTTAACAAAATGAATGAAAATACAATATAACATAGATAATGTGAATTTATGGTTTTCTAAGTCAATATGGATTTTGATTTAACACCACTGTTCTGAGGCACATAGAACATCATAAGTTCTATTTTCCATGTTTCCCTCCACTTCTGTGGTCCATTGGAAAGGGTTCCAGTTCTGGAATGTAAAGACCTGGGTACAAATCTTAGTTCTGTCACTTACTTCTATGTGAGCAAGTCACTTGATCTCTCTAGGCCTCAGTGACCCCTAGAAAATGTGAAGGGTGAGCAGAACTAGATCTCTAAAATCTCTTTAAGCTCTGATTCAAAAATCCTTTGTCCCAATGAGACTACACTCTAGTGTGTAAATGTTCTAAGGACCTTTTCAGTTCTAACATTCTGCACTCCAGGGTTCTTTCTAGCTCTAATATTTTCTGTTCTCTGGCCCTTGAAGTTGCAGTGAACTTGGGAGTCACAGGACCTGAGTTCAAATCTCAGCTCTGTCACTACTTGAGTGACCTTGGACAACATACTTAGCCCTTCTCTGTATCTCAGATTCCTCATCTGTAAAAATTATGAGTTTGAACTAGAAAGACTTTAAGTTGCCTCTGGGAATCTAGCTCTGTGTTCCTATAATCCAAGATAAGTTTTAAAAGAAGCTGCATGGATCCACATGACCTACAAGAGATCTGGGGGTAAAAATTATAAACTCATAGAAATGTCTGAGGGAGTCCAGTCCTCAGAGGAGGCCAGGAGTGGAGGCAGAGGGTAAGGAGGGAGGAGAAGAATTCAAGTTCCTCCTACCTAGCTTTCCCACAAATTAAGTCAGACTCTCCCCCAACGAAAAAAATCCCAAAAAACCAACCCCCCCAGTCATAACCACTACCCCATCAAACAGTGAAAACAAGTCAGTTCCTTCATTCACACAAATGACGTCAGAATCAGATTTAATCCTCTGGTGGCTGGGATTTTCCGGGCACATGGTTCTTTCGTGACAGACCCGCCCAAACCTCTGGTCCAGAAGGTTAGGGTTGTAACCTGAAGCTCTGCTTACTAAGGCAGTGGACAAAGGACCAGGGACCTACTGGACTCCCAAACCTGCACCCCCTGCCTGACTCTGTGTCCCAAGGCTTGTCTGATTGCCCTTCAGCTGCCCCTGGAGAGCTGGGGCCAGGTACCTGGTGCTAATGGTGCCCATTTCCTACTTCTCCCTCTCCCTCCCTGCCCCCACACATATTCTGCCCATGCCAAGCTCCTCTGGGCTGCCTTCTTCCGGCCAGACATTTGGCTTTTCTCTTCCCACTAAGCCACTTGCACCATAGAATTGAAAGCATGCTGGACTGGAGCCCCAGCTCTGACCACCTATGAGACCAATGGACAAGTCTTGGGTGATGGGTCCTAGTACAGGAAGGGATCATGAAACTGTTCCAGGCTAATTGACTCATTTTACAGATAAGAAAACTAAATCCTAGGGAGGGGAGATATTCCATCCAAGTTTTTCCCTCTCTGAACGTCAGTTTCCTCATCTGGAAAATGGAATAAGAATAACATTGGAACTGCATCCCTCGTGAAAATGTTATCAAGTATTTTATAAACCTTGAAGTCAGTTGACAAGCCTGGTATGTGCCAGGCTTTGTACTATGTATTCCCTGAGGATTTAATGAGAGGCACAACCATTAAGTCCCTACCCTCAAGGAGCTCTCATTCTACTGAGGAAGACAATATGGGAATATCTAGATATATACAAGACGTACACAGTCTACACGAAAGGGAATATCAGAAAGGACGGCCCTAGTAGCTGAGGGAGACTAGGAACGGTCTCCTGCAGAAGGTGGATTTAATGAGTCTTGAAGGAAGCCTGGAGAGCTAAGAGGCAGGGCATTCCAGGCATGGGGGATATAGACTTTGAGATGGAGCATTCTGAGAGGATCATCCAGTAGGCTAACATAGAGGATCAGAAAGTACATGCAGGGGAGGTAAACCAATAGGAATGTGTGTCATCTTCTTATCACTCCCAGATATGTCCCCACCTGTCCCTCTCTATCCTCAGACCAGCCTGCCAAAACATCCCTCAGCTTCCAAAGAGCAGGCAAAGGACCTTTGGGATGAATGGCACCAGTCAGACAAGAACCAAAGCTATTGCCCCTCTGAGACCTCACAAAAATCCCCCCTGCCCACCCAATGTGTGAGAGAGACTTGGTCCGGGGCACAAGGCCATGGAATGGTTGATAAATAGTGTAACCTGTAAAGCTGTACCTTCAGAGTATTCAAAATAGATCCAGTCCTTCCAACTGGGTGAGCCAGAGAAAAACTTTCACCACCTGCTCACTGGAATATCTTAGGGCAGGGAAATGGTGCCATTAATGTCTCTTTTAACTTAGGGCAATGGGCCCTAATTCAAATAGGGAATTAAAGATGAATGGGGGAAATTGTTCCTCCCTCTGTCACGTCTCCAGAGCAGAGACAAAAACCTCTTTTACCTCTGAAAACAATGACCTTATGTAAAAGCCAGCAGAGCTGCACAAGCATGGCTCTGTGAGATCTATCAATTGCCCAACCACCTTCCACCAAGAAGCCCCCGAGACTTTGGAGGGCTCCCCACTTCTCTACGAATCCGGCACCAATCTGAGAAAGGTCAGGACTTCTTTTCTCAGGAATTGGCCCTCTCCCTGTCTGTCCTCCCCACCCCTTCCCTTCTCCCTACCAAAGGAAGCTCTTGGCTTTGGGAACCTTCGGGCAAGCAAGGCCTATAGAAGTTTCTTCTTTCTCCAGCTCAGCCTTTGAGAGGGGAGGGCTGAGAGTGGTAAGGAAGTGTAGATGGGAAGGGCTTGAGAACTGGTCTCAATCCAAGCCAGGTAGCACCAGCCACAGCCTGGAAGCTCAAGCTGACTTCCTGGCAACAGCCTTCAAAGGCTGCAGGGGAGGCCAGAAGGGGTGGTGGTGCAGGAATAACCCTCCCAGAGCAGCAGGGAGGGAATGGGGCAGGCCTATCAATAATTCACTCACAAAAGAGATGCGAAGTGGGAGGAGGGGAAAAAGAAAGCCTACAAATGAGCTAGGTCAAGACAGAGTTATGGGAGGGAAGGGGGCAAAGGATGAGGAGAAGGAAGGCCATGAGTTCTGGGGAGGTAGGGAGGAGGGAGACATGGCAGGCTAAGCCAAGTACTGCCTGCTATGGTAGAAAGAGCTACCTGAGGAGTCAGAGAGAGGATCTGTACCGCTCTGTGGCTCTTCTGCTCACAATCCCCTTACATGACCATAGGTAAGTCCTCCTTTCCTGGGTTTAGCTTAATCTTTTGTAAAATGATGGGGTAGAACTAAATTGGGGTACTTCACCTGGAGTCTGAGAGCTTGTTTTTGAAAAATATATATTTTAAACTATATTTCAATGCAATTGGCTTCCTTTGTGATAGCATTTTATGCTTCTTAAAAACATGTTTTGGAGCAGGGGTCCATAGGATTCCCCAGATTGTGAAAGGGATCCAGGATGCCACAACAGATTTAAGATCTCCTGGATTCAATGATTTCTAGGATCCCTCTCAGCTTTCAATTTATTGTATTAAAGGTGGGGAATTCCAGGAGTCCATACCATTCATTTTCAGAATTTTAGAGAAACCACCACCACAATTCATGTCACCATCAATAGTTTAAAAGCAATTTCTTCCCAACAACCTTGTGAACTGGAAAATAGGTCAGTCAGAAAGCATTTATGAAGTTCCTACTATGTCCTGGGCACCAAGACAAATGCTGGGGATATAAAGAAAGGCAAAAGACAGCTCTGACCCTCAAAGAACTCAGAGTCTAATTGGGGAGTCGATGTGCAAACTAGCATATACAAAGAAGCTATGTATGAGATAAATCAGAGATGATTAAGAGAGGGAAGGCACCAGCATTGAGGGGTATCAAGAAAGACACAATGCGGCATCTGGGTGGTAAGGGTTATTTAGAAAAAAAAAGACAAGACATACCACAAGTATTTGTAGCCCCATTTCTGGGAGGAAGTCATTGAAGTTCAGAGAGGTTATGTGACTTGACCAAGGTCACACAGGTAGAAAATAATGAGTTGAGTGTCAAATGTGGGTCATCTGGCCAAATCTAATGCTGCTCCTCGTCCTCGTCCTCGTCCTCATCCTCCTCCTTTTTTTCTCAAGAGTTCTCACAGAAGTCAGCTGAAATACTCCCTCTCTCAATCATGGTTCCTAGACTTAGTCCCAGGGGATTCTGCTCTGTTCTAAATTTTGGGAGCTCATCCTTCAGACAAGTCAGAACCAAGTTTGTTATGGTGATGTAACTAGGGATGTTTTGGGATGTTTACATAATGTGACAATCTGAAGCACTCTGAGCTCCTAACAGGCCTCTTATCTATTTCTTCATGGAATGGAGGGAAGGCTGGACTCAACCTTTCAAAACTATGGGAGAATGAAGGAAAAGGAAATGATAATATAGCAGGGTGTAATGGAAAGAATCTGGGACAGGGAGTCAGGAGACCTGGGTTCTAGTCCCAGTTCTGAGTGAACTCTGGGAAGTCACTTCCCTGGTTTGGACCTCAGTCTACCCAGATGGTCTCTAAGATATCTTCCAATTCTGACATTGTACATTTCTAATAATTCATGTTTGGGGTTTCTGAGGTCCCTCCCAGCTGTAACATTTTATGTTCTATGTAATAAAGTCCCTCCCAACTACCAACATCTCATCCTCCTATTCCAAGACCCTGTCTAGCTCTAGCTTCCCATGTCCCACAGCTCCTCCTGACATTCTGTGATCCCATAACCAGAGAATTTGCTAGAGAAAGCCAGTGGCCTAGCTTGGGACTTAGCACATATAACACCTGATCCACTAGGACATGCCTCCTTGGGAACCAAAGGAAGACAGGCCCATATTTTCAAGTCTGACAGTGGCTTCACATTTTTGGTCTTGGAAGAGTGGGATGATGTGTCAGAAAAAGGCTTGTATAGGAGGTTGTAGCTGAGCTAAACCTGTGAAAAAAGCTACTCATTTCAAAAGGGAGAGGCTGAAGTATTCTAGACATAGGGGACAGCCTAGGCAAAGCCACATAAGTGGGAGATGGAATGTCCACATGGACTGGAATGTCACATATGTGATGAAGAGTAATATGAATTAAGTCTGGAACCATACTATGAAGGGCTTTAAATGCCAGGCTAATGAATTTGAAGTTTATCCTATTGGCAGAAAGATGCTATGGAAGATTTTTGAGCAGGAGAGTGACATAATTAACTTGTGTCTTATGGAGATTATTTTGGCAGCTGTGTGGATGATGGATTGAAGAAGGGAAAGAATGGAGATACCATTTAGGAGGTTACTTCAATATTTCAGGCAATGGGTTTAAATCTGGCCTCAGACATTTCCTCATTAGGTGACCCATAGCAAGTCACAATTGCCTAGCCCTTATTGCTCTTCTGCCTTGGAACCAATATGTGGTAAGGTAAGGGTTTAAACAAAAATAGTCCAGACAAGAAATGATGAGGGGCTGAACTAGAGGGGGTGGTTGTGTGAGTGGAGAGAAGGGGACAGAAATGAGATGAAACAACGCTTGGCAAATGATGGATATGGGGAGACAGGATGAAGGAGGGGAAAGAATTAATGAAGACTAGATTGTTGCAAACCTGGGTGATTAGATGGAGGGTTGGTTTTAAGAGAAAGAGGAAAATTAGGAGGAAGGATAAGTTTAGGGGGGGAACATTTGAGTTCTGTTTTGGGTATGTTGAGTTTGAGATGTGTATGAGACAACCAGAGAGATGTCCAGAAGGCAGTTGGTGAAATGGGGAGAGAATTCAGGAAAAAGATGTCAGCTAGATATGGAAAACTGACAGTTTCTTGTACAGAGATTATAATAAAACTCACGGGATTGGAACTAGAGACAGAATTTCAAATTCTTACTTCAGTCATTTACTCTAATTCTCACTTTTCTGAACTGAACATCTACTTGTTGGCAAACCTCACTCTAGTATCTAAAGTTTCTTCCCACCCTTTGCTCTAACTGTCAGATCATATCCGGTTTGGGAACTAAACAGACCAGCTTCCTATGGCTCTCCAACATCACATTCCTGTACAACTCCTGGGAAGGGTCCAGATGTCTCCACTACTCTCAGGAAAAAGCTGTAGGCATATCCATGAATAATATCAACTGTATCTCAGTGGGTCTCAGGTTTCAGGAGCACCAGGGGCTATTTCTTCTTTTTCTTCTTGGAGGAAGTAGAAGGGAGTCCTCAGAAGCAAACCTCTCGACCAGACCAACTGCATCCTGAGAGCCCCAGCTGTGCTACAGGCAGCCAGAAGTACCCAAAGATGGCAATGGTTTGGATATATCTTGTGGTGGCACAAGACAGGCAAACACATCATCAGGACTTAGAAGTAATAACAACCATAATAATTTACAACAGCTCATCTTTATAGAGCATTATATAGTTTATAGAATCCCAGGCAACTAAGAGGTTGGAAGAGGCAACTAAGTTTACCCATTCCTAAACGAGGGGTTTATCAATCTAAGGCAGTCCATTCTACCTTCTGGATAGCTCTGGTTGCTAGGAATTTTATTCTTTTTTTACTTTTTTTAACTCTCACCTTCTATCTTAGAATTAACACTATGTATTAGTTCCAAGGCAGAAGAGTGCTAAGGGCTAAGCAGTGGGGCTTAAATAACTTGCCCATGACTACAAATTATCTGAGGCCAAATTTGAACCCAGGACCTCCCATCTCTAGGTGTGACTCTCAATCCACCAAGTTACTGGGCTGCCCCAAAGTAATTTTATTTTTAACACTGAACCAAAGTTGGCCTTTCTGCAACATGTAATTATTGTTCCTACTACTGCCTTAGGAGGCCATCTAGAATAAAGCTGACCTCTGCTCCATATGGCCACATTTGAACACCTGAAAACACCTATCACTTCCTCCATCCCAACCTCTCAAGCCTTCTTTCTCCCACTATTTTCACCATAGTAACCTCATGAGAGAGGTAGTTCAATTCCCCCCTTCCCCCCCCACACCCTGTTTTATTGGGGTCTGACTTGGGAACATACCAATTATTTAAAACTTATAACATCCCTGATGATGAAGAGCTTTTTTTGGGATGGGTACCTAATTCTAGATCCTTGCTTTGTCACCAACTTACTGGAGCTGTTCTCTCTCTCAGGGCCTCAGTTTCTCCATTTGGACAAGTGTTTGAATTATTTTACTTCCAATATGGTAAGAAGCACATAAATTATACGTATCTCTTCCACATCAGAGATGAGGGGCACGTCAATCCTGAAATCTGGAAAACTGGCATAAGATTTTTTGGCCCTCCCTTCATCCCAGAGAAGTCTGGATTTTTTCTTTTTCTTTTATGGAGTGTTTCTAATATCTTACTTTAAATATGGGTTAAGTATTTGGTCTTGGCTATATAATTTCTAAACTTTTCCTGTGCTCTCAGCTGGCCTTCACGTGTTGTCTGTGGCTTCTGCAAAACTCCTCCAAAATTCCCCTTTCATTTCTTCATGCTGACCCACAACATATCAAATCAAACCACGATGGGGAAAGTCATGATGTGGAAGGGATCCCATATATGACACAAACAACTCTTTTCTACTTCTAATTGGAATACCTGTGTCAATTTTTAAAAAATCTTGGGCCAACTTACCAGTTGCCTGGAATTCCCCTAAGTCACCTCCCTTCATGACCAAATCTGGGTGCTCAAGAAGTACACTTCTGGGAATGAGGGGCTCACTACTTTCTGGAGTAGTCCATTCCATCATTGGATAGTTCTCTGCCTCTTGGAAAATTCTCCTTATTGAGCTGAAATCGGTCTCCCTCTAAATCCTATCTAATGGTCTTAATTCAATCAATATTTTAAAATCAAGTCATAGTTCTGGGCCTGGAGTTACAAAAGCAAAACCTGAAATTGTCCCTGACGTCAAGAAAATTACATTCAAAATTGCTAAGACTATATTAGACGAATCATAATAGAATTAAAAAATTAAACAGGCATCAGGTTTCACACATTTCTGAAACAAACGAGAATGATTTCTCCCAGGTTGCAACCTCAGGGATGAGGTGGGCATTACAGACAGGCTCATACTTCACACCCACAAATTCTGAATCCTCCTCCTGCTCTAACATCCTATAACTCCGACCCGACTCCTGTTCTCCAGCCTGGCTATTGCCCCCTACCCCCAACATTTATTTAGCAACATTGAGCAAAAAGGCTACGAGGGCGTCCAACATCCTAAAATTACTGTAAGGTTGCCTCCAACGGGCTTCGTGAACAAACCATCCTTTACTGTGGGGACACTGGAAACAGGCAGCCCCTCGGCTAGGGTGATTTCTCAAATGCACAGTCCAGTAAGGGTAACTGCCTAGGGCTTGGGGGTGGGGGTTGGGGCTGGGGCTCAGTTCTGTTGGCTAACTTCCCAAGGAGGTGTTAGGTTTCCCTGTTCTCCTTTGTTAAGATGAACAAACCTCATCAAGCCCCAGACTCAGATGTCCTCATCCCAGAAGCCTGCCCTCAACCCCGCCATGGGTCAACATCTCCATCTGGGAAGCCCCAGCACAATGTGAGAGAGCACTGCCTCAGTTGGGTTGGACAAGGGGAGGGCTTTGTCCGGCTGAGCTGGGTCCTGGGCTGGGGGGATAAAGGTATCTCCCTGTGCTGTCTCCTAGGCTCCTCCTCTCCTGGCCTGCTCTCCCAGACTGGGACAGCTCCTTATTGTGTGAGCTGCCTGCAGGCTCAGCCTGATGGACATTTTCCTGTTGGCTGAGGAGAGCCGAGCTCCTGGAGCTGCCCCAGAACTGGAGCCATTTCCTGGGGCTCCCTCCTTGACTTGGCTTTCCTTCCTCCTCCCAGGCCTCTAGAGGAAGAAGAGTCTTTCTCCCTCAACTCGCCTGTTCCTGGGGGGAAAGAGGAGGGAGGGCTGCCCAACAGCACCATTTCCTCTCCATCCGGCTTAGGCTTTTAAAGTTTTGACTGGAACAGTATGAAGTAAACAGGCCTTGGCTCAAACTGGGTCACGATGAGGGGGAAAGAGACCTGGAATTGGAGGGAGAGGGTCTGAGTTTCAATCCTGTCTTTGGTGTTTACTACCTGGTTTAACCTTATAGGTACAACTCAGGGTGTTTTACAAACCATAATAAGTGTGAACTGGGAAGCTAGGCATTGCAATGGATAGAGCACTGGGGCTACTTAGGAAGACTTGAGTTCAAATCATATCAAACCAGACTGGGTTCAAATCTGGTCTCAAGATATTTCTTAGTTGTGTGACCCTGAACAAGTCATTTAACCATTTAACCCAGTTCCTGATCTGTAAAATGAACTAGAAAAGGAAATGGCAAACCATTCCAGTATCTCTGCCAAGAAAACACAAAATGAGGTCAGGAGGAGTCAGACACAAACTAAACAACAAAATTATTACTCTTGCTGTTGTTTTGATTGTTGCCATTACTTCTTACCATATGTCTTAGTATCAATTCTAGGACAGAAAAATAGCAAGGGTTAGGTAATCAGGGTTAAAAGTGACTTGCTCAAGGTCACATAGCCAGGAAGTATCTAAGGCCAGATTTGAACCCAGTCTGGTCTCCTCTTTTCCCATCTTCTTAGTGGTATAGTTCAAAGCTATCTGCTGTGTCCTGAGTGAGGGAAGAAGTGATAGTCCCCACCATGTTCTGCCCTGGTCAAATCACATCCGTTGTATTGTATTTCAGGCCACAGCTTTGAATTTTAGGTAAGAAAACAGCAAATTGGAACATATTCAGAGGAAGATGATGGAGATTGAGAGGAAGCTCAAAATAATATTATAAATGATGGTTTCTAAAAGAAACTGGGGATATTTCGTGGGGAGAAGAGGACTTGGGTTAGGAGGAAGGAACATTACAGTGGTCTTCAAATAACTAAAGGGCTAGAATGAGAATGACACTGTTTGGTGACAGAAAGGAGAAATGGATTAGACGTGACTGAACCTAGAGCTGTCCAACAACAACTTGGCCTGCTTTAAGAGACAGGGATGTCCGTGTTACTGGATATCTTCATGAAGAGACTTGCCAGGAATGACAGGGGATAAATGCTGGCCCTACACAGTAAGTCAGAGTAGATGCTTGCTGAGGTCCCATCTAGATCTATCTACTAATCCTTTGGGGACTAATGGGATACCAATGAAGTTCAAGGAGGAAGAGGGGGAGCAGAGAAGAGTGGAGAAGGGCGGAAGGGCTGTGGGATGAAATTGAGAGAAAGCTCACCTTGTTGACTATAAATATCTGTATCAGGAAAACCAAAGATAAATACAAAGTCTGCCATGATTAAAGGGCAGCAGATTTGCCCTTAAGGGAGGCAAGGCTGAAGTTAAGAGTCAGGGCAAACATAGAACACTAGAAATAACCATAGAACTCTAGCTTAGAGACACTTGCTTTATACCACTCTGGAGAGGGAGGATTCAGTATTTGCCTTCTGGGGCAAACTATGCAAAGAGAAATGCTTTTTTTCCTTCTTTTTAAAACCTTACCTTATGTCTTATTATCAATTTTTAGTCAGAAGAATGGCAAGGACTAGACAATCAGAATTAATTGACTTGCCCAGGTCACACATCTAGGAAGTGTCTGAGGACAGATTTGAACCCAGATCCTCCTAACTCTAGACCAGGTATTTTATCAATTGTGTTACCTAGCTGCTCTGATGGAAGTGGATCTTAAGCAAGTTTTGGCATGATGATGACAAAAATAGCCCCCTTTCCTCCTTTTTGAGGGCTTTACACCTACTAAGACCTTCACAGCCTTTTGGAGATAGTTAATACAAATCTCATTAGTTCCATTTTACCAATGAGGACTCTTATGTGACTTGCCCTAGATAACAGACCAAATAAATGGTAGAATAAGGGAAAGAACTCATGTAGCCTATCTTTAAAAGCAATGATGTACAATGACAAAAACAAACCCTAAGAAAAACTAATTATAAACCCTAAAATGCTTTGGGAATGTGAGCTGTTACTACTGCCTATTGAAACATGTGCTCTAATACAAATGATCTCATTAGACACTCCCAACAATCCTTTGCTTCTTAATATGAAGGACTGGGCCACCAATTTCCCAGTTATTGGAAAGAGGTTCAAGAATGGCTCATCCCAGCAAGAATTGTTAGCTGTATTTCTGAGATTTGAAGGCTCCCAGGATTTAGAACAATAAGGTGTGCAGTGATGAGCTAGTCTGTCACTCTCCTCTTTTTACCTTATATTCAAATGTCCAAAATGAACTCATCAGCTTCCCTCCTCCCTCACTTTCACAACCTGCCTGCTATTTTTGTTGATGGTCACCACCATTTCCCAGGAATCCAGGCTCAAAGCCTCCAAGTCATTCTTGGTCTCCAAGACCTGTTGATTCTATTGTCATGACATCTTTCATATTCATCCAATTATCTCCCACCAGGAGAGCTCCATACCTCCCAAGAGTATATGTCTATGTCACTACCCAAGTCAAAAGTTTCAATAGAAAAACTGCAAAGTCCTGGCTTGTCATTTAAGGCTCTTCCTATTCTCTTAATACAAATTCCTTCCAACCTACTCTCCAGACTTATTTTATATTACATACTTTCATGCACTCTATATTCTAGCTAAATTAAACTACTACTTATGTCTCAAATTCAGTTTACCATCTATCACTCCTATTCATTTGTTCAAGCTATAACCAGTACCTGGGAGGAATTCCTTCTTTAACCCACCTCTCAGAATTTTTCTCTTTCTCCCAGAATTAGCATAGGTACCACCACTTCCTCTCTAAAGCCTTCTCTAATATTCCGTTTGTTAGTGCTCAAATTTTCTCAGACTACTTTGTCTAGCTATCTCCTTTACCCTTTGCTCTACTTGGGTACACGTCATCTTTTTCCCACCTCCATTCCAAAGTCAGAACCCAAGATCCTTTGTACTTCCAATGCTCAGCATGGGATCTTACACAGGGAAGGTGTTTAACAAATATTTGTTGAATTATTGTTTGTTGAATTAAATGAAGAGTAGTGTATTGGAAGAGAAGGCAGAAGGTTGACTCAAAATCTGAAGTCTTTAAGGAAAGGAACTAACAAGAATTAAACTGGGATGAGATGAAGAGACAAGGGATTTATATTGAAGGGGAAATTACTGATTCGACAAGCCTAGAAGTTTGATCTAAGCCATTGAGAAGTCTTGAGAGGTAACAGCTGTTAACATGCCAGTACTGAGGTGGGATGGGGTTTCTAAAGTTCAGGAGCCCATATTAGTCTATAAGTGGGCCAGGGAAGCAACAGGTCAGGTCAAGGAATTCTAAAATAATAAGAATTTGCAGGTAGCAAAAACCTGTCCCAGCTTCCTTTCTTTTTACAGAGGAAGAAACTGAAGTCCAAAGAAGGAGGGGTAACTGGCTCCGGGTAGAATCTGGCTTAGCCAGGACTGGAAAACTCTCATCTGTGGCTTCAAGAAACTGTAGCATGTACAGTGACCACCACCTTCCTGGCTGATGGGCTAAAAAATCAGCCTGAGGGCAATCAAGAGGCCTCAAACCCATTGGTGAATTAGGGGCATGTCTACTCCAATCCTGTAAAGTCTTTCCCCTGGTGTGATAGGTGGATGAGAAGGATTTACAGCCAAGAAGATGGCTGAAGCAGGCCCTGTAGAGCTCTTAGAGCTTGGTCAGACACCAGAGAATCCAAGGTTATCCACTACAACGTAGGCCATTGCTAGACCCTTTGACTTTAGTCTTGCCACAGGACTTTGATCCTCTGGAAGAGAAAGTGAGACTGATGACTTTGTACCATTCTACCTCACTTAAATCCAGTTCTTTGGGAAGTCAAGACATCATCCCATGTTGACACTGGCCATTTTCAAAAAATGAAGGATGAACAGAAACTATAGCTATCTAGAGGACTGGAAGGAATCACATCTATGCTGAGAAGTTTGGAAGGAAACTGGGGAGTGGTAGGAGAATGCATGGTACAGAAATTCACCCTTCAAGGGAAAGGACTAAGTGTCTAATGATGGCTTCCTATATGCCTCACACTTTAGTGTCTGAGTCTAGGGCAGCACCTGTGGCCCAGGGCAGCCTGGGGAAAGAGGTGCCTATGGGCTTGAAGTGGATAAATGAAACCACAACAGTACTGTAAATACCAAGCCCTGGGCCAGGCTGAGTCACAAACCTGTTCCCCAGGTTACTCGCTCTAGAGTCAGATTTGTGTTTCTAAGTGGGAAGGGATTCCTGCCCCTCTTCCTGGTTGTGCCAACACCACTCTGCCCCACATTCTACTGCAGGACAAGGTTTAGATTTAACCATTTTGCCAAGACCAGACCCCACTTTCTGTTCTCTAAAGAAGGACTGAATTAGCATGTGGGCACGTTATGGAATTAACAGGCTCATAGAGTTGGGTCTTGAATTTATGGGCCAGATTGGGTAGGTGGATCTCTATCACTCTTTTACCAACAACTACAACATACTTCCCCAGGGTGTAGAGATTTACAAAGCACTTTCCTTGCAGCAGCTCACTGAGAAAGGAAGAAGTACTTTTCAGTACTTCCATTTTACAGATGAGAAAAGTGTTGACTTGTCTAGGATCACTTGGCTATATGTTTTGATGTTGGCATTTGAACTCATGTCTCAAGAGTCCAGGGTTCATTCTACTTCAGCCACAATACTTCTCTGCCTTTTATATCTCCCTCTTGGATCTTAGCATTTGCCCTAAAGCAAGTTCCATGAGACTGCTATGCTTTCCAACTAGAGAAAAAGCCTGATGGACTTGGAATAAGTGAAATCTGAGTTAAAACCCCACCTCAAGGGGCCATGAGGTAACTCAGTGGATAGAGAGTCAGCTTGGAGTGGGGAGGACTTAAGTTCAAATCTGGGCTCAGATACTTCTTAGCTGTGTGACCCTGGGCAAGTCACTTAATCCCAATTGCCTAGCCCTTACTGCTCTTCTGAGTTGGAACTGATAATCAATATTGATTCTAAGACAGAAGGTAAGGTTAAAAAAAAAAAGCCCACCTGAAGTACTCATTAGCTATTTGACCCTGGGCAAGTCTTTCCACCTCAGTAAGCCTCCATGCTTTCACCTTCAGAATGGGACAATAGCAGCATCTACCTTCACAAAGTTCTTATGAAGATAAAATGAGAGGACACATATGAAGCAACGCTGTCTCTCGTTACTATGATAGCACAAAGAACATTGGAATGGGAAGCAGACATCCCAAGGAGAAATTCTAACAGAGTCCTTTACTAGCTGTGTGATCATGGGTGAGACATTCACTACTTTGATTTTCTGTTTCCCCATCTGTCAAATAGAGATAATAACTGCCTGCTGGTCAAAGGACTGTTCTATGGATCAAAAAGACAATCATATATGAAGACAATGTGTAAACTGTGAGGTCCCAAAGAAAAGAGTGTGAATGGATTTTTAGGAAGAACAAACCACTACATTTACTAATCTCACACTCTACCCTTACTAGCTCTTTTTCCAGAAGTGAGCCAACTGCTCTGAGCCTCAGCTTATTCATCTGTAAAATAGGAGTCACTGGAAATCTCTAATTAATGTATGTGAATCACTTTGAAAACCCCAAAGTACTATGTAAATCCAGATACTGTAAAATATATTAATTTTTTAAAAATATTAACAGAAATAAATAAAAGTTAACTTCAAAACTAGAATCCAGGATTAGGCTCTTATTTTCTTTGGTTAAACTTAAAATCCCCACAGTAGCAGATAGCAAATATGGCTGCCAAATAGGAGAAATCACAGTTGAAGAAAAGCTCACAGCATTTTAAATCTTGAAGGAAACTTTGATACCATCTAGTCAGAAACTGAGTCCCACAGTCAGTAAGGGATTCGCCAGAGTTAATAAAACTAGTCAGTAGGAGATTTGGGATATAACTATAGGAGCTCTTCCTCCAAATTTAGAGGCATTCTAGTCCAGGGGATTCAAACACAACACTCCTGAGTGAAGCCAAACCAAATCTAAATAGACTTGGGGGAAAGCTAATAAAACAAATAAAAATACACTAAATCATAGATAACATTACATTTGAAAAATAAGTCAATATGTAGCTCTTAGGGACCTGAATGTAAGGATTAGTGGCCCTGTTTCTATTTGAGAGAGGTTGACATCTTGAATGTTCTGGTCCATATTGGCTTCAAGCTAATGGAAAAAAACTTTTTGACCCTGAGCAGGAAGTGGCTCTGGTTATGTCCCTAAGAAAAAGAACCCTTGGAGTAGACTGATATAACTGATGCAGAATGAAATAAAAGGAGTCAAAAAAAGAATCCACACAACTACAACCATGTGAATGAAAAGGTGAGCAAAATGAGGTCAGATTCTGGCAACTGAAAAGCCAATGAGAACTATGCTACTGGCAGAGAGGTGGGAGGCTACTGGGCCACAGTGGGGTCTACCTTATCTGAGGGGGTTACTGTACCCTGGTGTTTTTGCTTCGTTGTTTTGTTTTGGAGAAATTTAATTTGGTGAGGAAGGGGAAGAAGAGTAAGTGTCTTTTTTTTTTCTTCCAGAAGTGACTTATATGTAAACAAAAGAAATCGATAAAAAGATTTTGGGGGAAAAAAAGTTAAAATCCAAAGAAAAACTGGATTTCAACAGAATCTGCATATTTCATCCCTATCCCATAACATCCTTGCAGAGGATGGAAGGATGCCAAACCCCAAGCCAGGTCAAAAAGATCCCAGTAAAAGGCCCCTAAGACACCCTAAATATGGCAAGTCTGACAGCACCCAGCATGCCCAGCTAAGCCACCTGAGACATTTCTTCCCTTCCTGGGGAATTAAGTTAGCCCTAGAGTTTTCCTCTGATCTCTGCTAAGGCTCTGACTTCCTGTCAAACAACTTTGGAGGTGAGTAACATCCTCTCCCCTCCCCCAGTCATCCTTTTGGGAAGCAGGACCTCACATTTTCCGGTGCGGAAGCTGCTGAGAGAGGAGGTCTGGTGAATAACACCCAAAGGGAAATAGAAGGGAGGGTGTCCTCCCCACATCCCCATCTTTGTGGCACTGCAGCTTGGGGGTCTAGAAGAACTTTGTACCTCTTGGGAATCTAAACTTCCCCAGGACACTGCCTCTTCTCTCCTCCAGAAGTAGAATCTCCTAAGATGTGGGTTGATATCTGTCACAACAAACCCTTGGATATAAAAAAGGTTCTGAAATGGGAGAAACTATTGTGATGAGATGAGGAAGAAGAAATCGCTCCCAGTTTAGGGTAGAGGGAAAGAAG
Organism: Monodelphis domestica; assembly: GCF_027887165.1. NCBI lineage: Eukaryota > Metazoa > Chordata > Mammalia > Didelphimorphia > Didelphidae > Monodelphis > Monodelphis domestica. The sequence goes on along the minus strand of NC_077227.1, from coordinate 408,027,688 downwards.
AAGAAATCATGAAAGGTTTCCTGGAAGAAGTGGCATCTGAAAGCTGGATCTTAAAGGATGGGTAGGATGTCAACAGACAGAAGCAGGAGGGTTATATGATCTGTATGAATGGTGTGTATAGGCAGACATTCACAAATAGACACAAAAGGGATCATCGAGTCTGAGAAAGGGATTGGGAGAGCTTTATCTGGAGATTATCCCACATTCACAAACAACTCAGCAAGGTGAACAGGAGGAGGAGTCCATGGTGAACAATGTATTCCAGAGTAAGGGTTCCCAAGGAAGTTATAGGAAGCCATTAAATCCTTTTTTAATAGCACTTTCAAGTTTCACAAAGCACCGTCCCTACAATAATGACACGAGGAGTGCTGGGATAGTTAGTTATTCCCATTTCACAAAGTCAAGAACTGAGGCTATGCAGAGAAAGCCTCTTGCTTAGTCAGACAGCTAGGAAAAGGCAAAACTAAGATCAGAACTCACAGCCCTCAAGTCCAAGATTTGATGCCTCTTCTGTCCCAAAGATACAGTCCAATTACATGCTTGGGAGGAAGGAGAGTAAGAAGAACTCTATATGCTTCCTTCCTAATCTTTTTTAGTACTGCAGACCCACCTACCCAGGCTACCATCAGGCATTCATTCAGAAGGAACAGGATCACAGACAGCAGGTATACTCTGGAGAACGATTTTGTTGAGCTTGGCTAAACAGAGACCACAGCCAGCCCCATATATGTCTATATTTGACAATCATTGATTCAAAGGGCAAAGCCTTCTCCTTGGAATCACTGGGACTGGATTTTAAATCTTTTCCTTGTTACCGATTTGTTCCATGTCCTAGAGTTCCTTACTTCATCTTGTCTTAAGGAGTCATAAATTTTCAGATGTTTGTTTTCTCATCAAGAAGATGGGTACATTGTAAAGCTATTCCCTTCCACATCACAGGGTTAGGGGAAGGAACTCCCTGCAATTTCTGCCCTTCCCTTTGTACCAAAGAAGTCTGAATTTTTTTTCTTTTTCTTTTGTGAGGGGGGTTTATAGTACTTTATTGTAAATTTTGGGTTAAGTATGCATTTCTGAGTTTCTAAACTTTTTGGGTCATCTGTTATCCTTTATGGGTCATCTTCAATGTTTACAAAACTCCTCCAAAATTCCTGTTTAATTTTTTTATGCTGATCTGTGATATGTCAAAAGCATGATGAAGAAAGTCATGATGTGGAAGGGTTAACTGCAGTCTCCTTCTCTCCAGGGCAGTTCAAATTCTCCCATTTGGTTGTCTTATTGTCACCAAACAAGTAAGACGGAACTAAGAAATTCTACAGAGGCAGCATAGGAATTAATAATGTCTAAAATGCTCAACTCAGAGCCAGGTAGACCTGGTTACAAATCCCTCTCACACTCTTTACTAGTTCTAAGACCATGGGCAAGTCATTTCACTGCTTTTCTAACAATCTTCTGTAAAATGGGGATAATGACACTCACAGATAATAACACAAAGTATAAGCTTCAAGGTATTATATAAATATTTATTATTTTTAAATTTTTGTTTATTATTATAGTTTTATTATTTATTATGTTTGTTTAAATAAGTTATTATTATGATTTGCTTTGATGGATCCATGATTACAGTTTGAATCCTTGCATTGGTACACATAGGCTGCCCATCCATACTATTTCCTTATGTGTGATTCTTGTGCAGGGTCTTCCCAAAAAACCTCCAGAGAGGATCTCCCCAGTAGACTAATTCTCTTTATATTTCATGGGTATCAGCGCTTGCTTCTACATGACCACTGCATCCATTCCTGTCATTTGTGTCTAGGTGTTAGCTCCCATTTCTATAGTTGTTGGATTTTTTTTTTTAATTCACAAAGTACTTTTCTCATGACAATCCTGTGAGATTACATGGATATTGTCATCCCCATTTTATAGATGAAGAAACTGAAGTCCAGGAAAGGAAAATGTCATGTTCAAGGTCACACTATTAGCAAGCAGAAGAGCTGGCAGGGTTTGGACCCAGGTTTCCTGACTTCAAATCCAACCTTCTTGGCACCTCATCACACAGACTTCTCTAGAACACCAAACTCAATCCAATTTGTTTGTCCTGAGCCACATTGCCTCATTGTGGTGATGAGAACAGCAGCAGCAGCTAACATATATCTCACACTTTAAGGATGGTAAAGAACTCTACTTAGGCTAGATCATGTAATTCACTTAAAAACTCTTTAAGATATCAATTTAATATATGGGGAAACAAAGGCTGAATGAGATTAAGTGACTTGACAACCCAAAAAAAGAAATTTGCAAAAATACTTCCTTTTTCCCCTTTGCAAGTAGTTGGAGGTGAGAGTCCAAGGATGTAGAACACTATATAATATATATATATATGTACATATATATATATATCAGATTTTTTGCAACATACTGATTAGTTTTATTTCCCCCCAACACTCTTCCCCTCCCCCTTTAAAAATTCTTCATTATAAAAAGTATCTCTCTGGGAGTGGGAAGAGAATAGATGCAAAGAGGAGTCTCAGAGATGTAAAAACAAAAGCATTCAATAAAAATATATTTACAATGGATGCTTGTTGAATGAGGGGAAATGACTTGTCCAGAGTCGAACAGCTAGTAAGTGTCTGAGGCAGGATTCCAGCTCAATTCTTCCTTCTACCTACTAAGATACCAAGCTGCCTCCCACAGCGGTCCTTGAATCTACAAACCAAGAGGGAAGACCTGGTAAAGTCCCAACCTGTGGACCATGGGGCTAGGGCATGCTCCCTTTCTAAAGGGTTCCCCCACATGAAGGGGGGGAGGGGGGAGGAGTGTCAGCACACTATACACAATTATGAAGTGGGATCTATGTGCCTGAAGTTTGGAAGTTTTACTAGATTAGTAACTCCTGATATACCCCAGGGTCCCTGCTTATAATCCAAATCCAGCAGGGCAGGCTGGTTCCGGCAGGGCAGAGGGATGGATGGCTTAAAAAGTAGGTGGGCAGGACAGCATGAGGAAAGCTTGTGCCACTGGATTTTCTGAGTGGCACAGTTCAGAAAAATGGACAACTCTGGGCTGGGAGGACTCTTGGGGATGTGGCCCACCCCTCTCTTTTCACAAAGAAAGGTCCAGAGATGTTAAATAAATTTCCTAACGTGCCACAGAGGGTGAGGTCTGGCCAGGATTTGAACTGAGGACTGTAGCCTTCCAATTCAGTGCTCTTGCTAATAGAGACTGAGCCTGTGCTCAGACTCAATCCTCCTTTTCCCCTGAACAGATCACTCTGCAGCCTCCAGAGTTTTCAGATTAAATAACTAAATTGATTGTCAAGCAGTAAATGTCATCTACCCAGCTTCTCCTTCCTCTCTCCCTTTGCCGAGACTTATCTGCCTGCCTGCCCCCATAAACAACCCCGTCCTTTTAGCCAGTCAGTCCCAGGCTGCCCTCCCCTCCACAGCAGAGGGCTAGACAAGAAGGGAGGAGGCAGGGGGTACAATGGACAGTCAGTTCCTCGGAGACTGATGGCAGGGACTCCTCTCAAAGCCAGAGAGTGGGGCCAAGGGCTGGAGATTTTTATTCCCTGGTCCAGGTGACCAGGAAGAGAGGAAAGGTTAGACCTGCTAGTGATTCCCTTGGCCTAAGAGGATCAGTTTCACTGAGCTGAGGGAAATGAAAACAACCAAAGGAGTTAGTATTAATATTAAATAGCAGGGGCGGGCAGCCTCAGGGGTTCAGTGGATAGAGTGCCAGGCCCAGGGATGGGAGGTTCTGGGTTCAAATTTGATCTCAGACACTTCCTAGCTGTGTGATCCTGAGAAAGTCTCTTAACGTTCCCATTGCCTAGCCCTTACTCCTCTTCCACCTTGGAACCGATATTCTGTAGATGTAAGAAGAGGGTAAAGGTTTATTTTTTGTAAAAATTAAATTCTTCCAAAAAAGGTGATTGATAATTGTGTTTGTAAATAATTCTAGAGACAGCATAAACAGCGAGCAGAATGCCAGATGTGGAGTCAAGGAAGACCAGGTTCCAAATGTACTCTGATGTTATTAGCTGTGTAACCACAGGCAAGTCCTTCATCCTCCTGAGCCCCAGGCAGTTCCAAGATAAGAAGTCATGGACGGGTTGTGATCTATGTCAGCAGAGGGAATAGGGAGTTCCTGAGCCAATGAATTCACAGGTCCTTGACATAAGTGATGTAATAACAACATGGGAGGTGGTATGGTTGGAGTGGTGGAAAGAGCACTCACTAACTGGCTGTACCAATTAGTTGTGTGACTCTAGGAAAGTCATTCAACTTCTCTGAGTGAACCTCAGTGTCTTCACCTAGGAAATGGGGATAATAATGTTTGTATTAACTCCTTTTATAGGGTTATCCTGAGGAAAGTGCTTTGCCAACCTTAAAGTACTCTAGAAATTATAAGTCGGTTAAAGTCTCTTCAGGCTTCAGTTTTCCCTTTGGGAAAATGGGTGTAGTAATTCTTTAGTAAACTTTCAACCACTAGAAAATTGCAAGCTAATATTTGGGGGAACTTTCTAAGATGTAATCCATTTTTAAGGTTCTCATTCTTTCCTTTTTGTTGTCCCTCCCCCCCATCAGAGCCCCATGGTCAAGCGGTTCCTCTCTCTGGACTAGGGAATAGAAATCTTCCAAATGTGAGAAATCTTGAGAAATCTAATGGTGGTGAAGAGGGATCACACAGAGACAAACTCAGCCCTCCAACTACCTTGGATGGTGAGGACTCAGGATATTGATAAGCCTGTCCAGAGCAGGTGACAGCAGTGGGAGGGATGATAAACTCTATGTATGGCTCTCTCCGGTTAGCTAAGCAACTCCATGCAGGATGGAGTACAAGCCTCATTCCCATTTTACAGAAAAGGAAAATTCTGAGAGGATTCATCTAAGGTTACACAGCTAGTTAGTGTTAAGAAGTAGAACTTGAATCCAGAACCTGGGCCGACCCAAGGCTCTTGTCATGAAGCACAGCTCCCCCAATGTGGTTTTCTTTTTGATGGCACGGACTTCCGGCCCCCGCAGGGCACCCAGCTGTTTCAGACTGTGGGAGCCCCTCACGGCAAGGCCGAGGCCCATGGCCGGGGTAGGCACAAAAGCCCTTTCTTCCCTTCAGTGCAGGGCAGCTCTCTCTAATTCTAGCCCCGCTCCTCAGAGAAACACCCACCAGACCCTCTCCAGGCTGGCCTGGCCTGGTCATTTCCAGCTGCCTCTGGGCCACAGCTTCTTGAGACAAAGAGGGATTCAAACTTCCGAGAAAAACAGCCCAAGAGTCAAACAGCACCAAGTCTGCCATGGAGATGAACTTTGACCCAAACTCCAAGACATCTACCCCTTATTTACTTTTTAAAGCTAACACATTTCACAGAGTTAACATTACACCCCTTTTTAGGCCCGGTGCCTCCTCCCACATTCCGGGCCTCTGACCTTCAACCCTTCCTAATTACCTGCTCAACACCCCCAGGTCCCTGCTGGAGCCTGGGGCTGAGCTCTTCACCCCTTGCTGCCTAATACATATCCCATCTCTTGCTCACAGATCAAAAGCAATGCTGGAGTGTACCATGACCCCAGATGCTTTGGCTACAACCCCCACATCCTGGGTCTTCTCAAAGCTTTCTCCAGATGCCAAACCCTCAAAGCACAGCAACCCAGTGTCTCCCCCGGGTACGAGTGAGCCCTGTGTGGGAGATCTAAAGCTGGGGCTTTTCTGAGCTGCCTCAGGAACTCACTTCTGACACTAGCTCTGCCAATGTGGACCTGCCAGGGAGACTCTCCAGATGAATGAATGCTTCTCTGCTGTTTCCCATAGTCCTGGTCAGGCCCTTGAGAGGTCTAAAGGTGCCCAGAGGCATCAGATGACAGTGCCCCATGGGAGGATCAGAGTATACTGGAGAGAAGACCTAGATTCGGAGATAGAGGATACAGGTTCAAATCTTGGTGCCAGGAACAGCTGGGTGGCACAGTAGATAGAGTACCAGGACTGGAGTTGAGGTCCTGGGTTTAAATTTGGATTCATACTGACCCTGAGCAAGTCATTTAACCTAGTTTGCCAAACCCTTGCCTCTTTAGAACTTATACTAAGACAGAAGGTAAGGGTTTAAAACAAAAAAATCTTGGTTCTGAAAATTACTTTGTGCAACCTGAGAGAGGTCACTTCATAGTTCTCTGGGTCTTGGGGTTTCTCATCTGTAAAATAAGGGGTAGGCATGTCATAGGTCCCTTTAGCAATCTGATGAAGTCTATAGACCCTTCAGAATGTTTTTAAATGCATAAAAACATAGGATTCCAAAAATCCCAATTTTATTGAAATATGGCCATCAAAAATCTTTTTTCCAATCCCAGGTGATGGGCCTCGGTTTAAGGACCTCTGACAAAGCTGACCCAGAGGAAGGCTTTTTCTGGCCCTGAAAACCTCAACCTCCAAGATCTTAGCAATAAGCTTCCTTTACCATCCTCTCAATACTTGTTGCTACCATCCTCCCAACAGATCTTCTTTATTGTTTCCCTTTAACTTTATGGATACCTTTTGTGTTTAAGATCACAATCATTTCTGGTCCCACTTCATTCCTCCTATCCATCCCCATAGAATTAATTCTCCCTACTAATAAATAAAAATGATTAAACAAAAACACCTCTTAAAATGATCACACCTGAATATGTGCCTAATATTAGATGCTAGCAGTTCCCCACTTCTCTGTTACCTGTGCTATTCTCCTTACCTTCCAGTTCTCTTGCCCAATCTCCCTATCTATTCCTGTTGTCTTTACAGGACAACTCAAACTCCACTTTCAAGAAGCTTTCCCTGATCCTTATTTCAATAATGATCTTCCCCTTAAACCTCATAAAACTATTTTTGTACCACTCTAATGCATTTATTGTGTTTTAGAGTTATATGTGTGGAGATCTTATCTCCTTGCCAGTCTGCAGGTTCTATGAGGGCAGGTATCACATTTTGTGTAAACTTTGACTCTTTCCTGGTAAAGAACCTGGAGACTTGTACACAGAAGGTGCTTAATATGTTTAATGGACGAAGGAATGCTTCACTGCTACTGACTGCAGCTTGGGGGTGGTGGGTGTGCAGGGAGAAGATAAAAGAGAAACCTTAGAAGAAAGAAGAGTGATTGATTCCCTTTCATCTGGGCCTGGGCCCAAATCACAGCATTATCATCACAAAAACCTACCCAAGATTGTTTAACTTGGCCTTCATCCTATTGGTCTTCTCTATTCCAATATGGATAAAATATAAACTCTAAAGCCAGGCATTGCAAAGTCCCATCTAATCGGGCTCTAACTTGTCTTTTCAGTCTCTTTTCACTTACTGCTCCTGTCAAACAACTGGGATCTGTTCTCTCATCTGGTCCTGTATCTCCCTCCTTCATTGCCTTAGTACAAGCCATCCCACCCACCTGGAATGCATTTGATTCCTCCTCATCTCTTCATATCGAAACCCTTCTATTCCCACAAGGCTTCCCTCCTCAGATGTCACTTCCACACAAGACTTCCCTCAGCCCTCCAGGTAAGATGGTTCTCTCTCATTTCACATTTGGCTAGGAGACACTGTCCAGACCTCTCCTTTGCCTCCACCCTTTCACTTTTGACTGTGTAACACTTTTTTTTTTCTATATATGCCATCTCTCTTATTAGACTAAGCAAAGGCTATGTCATTTTTCATCTTCATATCCTCCACATAGAGTACAATGCTTGTATCTATTTATTAAATTTTTATTTAAAAATTGATTAAAGGTCTGTTCAATGGAATCAGTAATCCCCTGCCTCCCGAGACATCCCCTTATCCATTTTGGATAGCTCTAATCATTGGGAGGTTTTTCCTTCTAGAAGGATTAGAAGCCAGGATTTAGGTATATTCCTGGTGACTCCTGGTTCACTCTTCAGGATTTAAAAGGGTGTCTGGATTTCCTAAGCTCTCAATATTCCCTGGCTAGGCTAAGGACACTGAAACCCCTGCCACTTGACTTTGTCTTTTCTGGAGCCCAATTATTCACTACAAAGACCAAAACAATTCCAGACCTTCCCCCCTCCCCATCTTCCCTGTATTTAGGGAAAAGCCACCAGCTTGTTTTCCCTGCTGTGACATAACAGCCAAATTGGGCAAGAGAAGATAATAGAATATATCATAAGAACTTAGAGGAACCATATTCCCTTATTTTAAAGAAGGAGGAGCCAAAGCCTGGAGAGGGGAGAGCAATTTGATCAAGGTCATACAGCTAGGTAAGAGCAGAGTCAGGACTAGCACCCAGGACTCGCTGGTCCCAGTCCAGCTCTCTTCTCATCCTACCAAGCAGCTTCTCAGGCAAGTCTACAGGCAGTTTGCCTGCTGTGACCTATGGATTCAGAAGCTGCCCTACCCCCATTTCTTAGCCTTGAAGAAATCCCTCCACATGGCAGGCTGGGCTAGAAATTGCTTGGCGCACACAGACAAACCCTACCAACAGAGCAGACTTCATAATCTCAGATCTTAATGTCAACTGAAGAGTCCAGACTCTCCTCCTGCCCCCACGCCACCACCCAAGGGGCCCCAGCAAGGGAAGCAGGCACTCACCGTCCTCCTGGCTAGGGAGGTTCTGTGGGCTCCGCATCCTCTCGTCCTGGCTGGGGCTCAAGCTGGAGCTTAGATGCTGATCAGCTGACATCCATGTGGAGTCATTCATATCAAAATCCTCGCTGCTCACGGAAGTCTCATCCTGGGGGTAATAATAATAATAAAAGAACAAAGAGCGTTACAGAGGGAAGACTGAAATTACTCCTCATATACTATCCTCACCCCAAGACAGCCTCCTGGGCCAAACTAGGGGCCACAGACATTGTGGGGGACAGGCACTACCCAAGCCACCATCACCCCCCAGATCATCTGGTGGCAGGAGCCATGCTGGATAACATTTCCCCCAAAGAAGTGACCGGTGTTCTGTTTCCTGTTTGAAGACAGAGCTGAGGAACAGCCCTGCCTGTAATTGAGGACAATTACAAGGATTCACATCCTGGAGAGGCGGATGGCAGGACTCTGGCTCTTACCCTTCAGAGCCTGGAGTCAACACCAAGCCTGAAGCAAGCCCTGTAAACAAGCACCACCCTGCCTCCCCACCCAGCCTCGGGAAGAAGGCTTAACTTGGGCTCTGGGCTAAGGAAACAGGATGCAGAGAGCCTCCGCAGGGTTGGGAGTCCTGAGGTTGCCTGGGTCCCTTGGGCTGCCAGCAGCTGCGTGGAGAGCCATTGCAAACCACGCTTGGCGACACACCGCCAACTCCCATGCAGCATAGATGGAATTCCTTTCTCCCACTCCCCCAGCCAAAAAGACATTTCTCTCTTCCTCCTTCCTAACCTTTCCTGGGTTTCTGAGATACAGCTCTTGGATAGCTTCCAGAGCCAAAGAGGTCAGCCACAGAATTTTAAAGAAAGGAAGGGGGTGGTTGGCTCCCAGCTGAACAAAAACAGAGGGTCTGCAAAGAGGCCAGGGAGGTGAGAAGAGCCTCCTGGATCCATCCTTGTAGACATGCAGTAGTAACAGGGAGCTTTCTGGAGAAGATCAAATGTTATGGCCTCTTTCTGGGCATTAGGTCCCAACTAGTGAGCAGCTACCAAAAGCACAAGACTGTAGAACATGGGATTTGGAACAAAAAGAGGCCTTAACTAACCCCTTTATTTTGCAGACATAGGTTCAGAGGCCCAGAGAGGTTAAGTGCTTTACCCAAAGTCACACAGGTAACAATGAATTAGCAGTGAACTAGGACTCAAAACCTCCCCAGATCTTTCTAATTTCAAATTCAAATCCCAGAGCTCTCTCTTTACCATAACTACGCCATTCCTGTCTGAAAAACCCTAGGAAGAAAGCTACTGAGCCCCAATTCCTTATCCTAGAAGAAGGATTTTCCTTCCAGGCCATCTTCTTTGAAAAATAAAACAGGAGGTTTCAAAGCCATCAACAGAATGTTGGGTGGATATGGGGAACCTCGGCATTTTTGGAGTTTCTCCATACTCAGAGAGCCTGGCTACATGTCCCTCCACTAGTGAAAAAGATACAATTAATACCAACTGTGTTCCCATGGACAGTCACTTCACACAGAGGCTGAATCAGTCAGGCACTTTTTTTTTTAACAGTTACTAAACATCTTAAAAAACTGATCTGAACTTTCCTTTATCCCCTTCTTGATGGCAGGCACAAAGGAGGGAGAGGTAAGTGAGGAGGAAGAGCAAGACTTACTCTTTCCCTGGATGGCTCAGTCCTTGGAGGGAATTGTATTATTGATTCAACTCCCATTCAAATCCCATCCTATTCATTCATTAGGCTTGGTAAGAAATGCAGAGATGGTCTCCTCCAACTCCCTCATTTTATAGATGGGAAAATTGAGGCTGAGAGCTTGAGTGACTTGCCTGTACATAGTAAAATGGTGGTGGTGGTTGGTGGTGGGGAGAACCACTAGATTTGGACATGGATTGTCTTTCAGTTTTGTCTGACTCTTCATGACCCCATGGATGGTATGGTCCATGGGGGTTTTCTTGCCAAAGAGAAAGAGTGATTTGCCATTTCCTTCTGCAATGGATTGAGGCAAACAGAGGTTAAGTGATTTGCCTGGGCTAACATAGCTAGTAAGTATATGAGGGCACGTTTGAATTCAAGTCTTCTGGACTCCAGGACCAGGGCTTTACCCACTGAGCTATCTACTAGCTGCCTCTAGCTGTCCATGGGGTTTTCTTGACAGATATTGTAGTGGTTTGCTATTTCCTTCTGCAGTTGGATTAAGGTAAATAGGTTTAAATGACTTGCTTAGGGTTGCCTGTCTGAGGCTAGATTTGAATTCAGGTTTTCCTGATTCCAGGACCAGTGTTCTATCCATTGAGTCACCTACCTGCCTCTAAGCTATGTCTTAGCTGGACTCAGATTACTTGGTTTCAAGTATCAGTTCTGCTGACTACCTCTGTGGTTTAGGATTAAGTTCTTTTCCTCTTTGGGCCTCAGTTTCTTTAAAAATATATAGACTGGATTTGAGGTTCTTCTAGATCTCACAAGACAAAAACAAACAAAAAAACGAAATAGTTCCTGCCTTCAAGGAGCTTATATTCTACTGAAAGTAAAGTCAAATTCCATTCAAACCTAAATCCTATGATCTTTGACTCACCGAGCTGGGAATTAAACCAAGGTCTCTAGATTCCCTTTCTACTAGTATGTGCTAAGAGACTAGGAATATATGATTGTTGTACAACCCCAGGAAAGAGTCTAGAATAGATACTCCCTTCCCCCCTTTCCCTCTCCCTCCCCCCCCAGTCTTTCTAGTGAATCTCTCAACCGCACAAACTCAGACTCTCCCCCAAAGAACAACTCTTCCCCGAAAGTGAACATGCTGCCCTTTCATGAAAATGTTCTCTGAAATCATTATGCTCCTTTCAGACTTCTAGTCATACTCAAGCACTCTTATTTCACCCTTTTGGCCCAGCCCTCAAGTGAACACACTGTTCAGCTGCTCCAAGGAGTAAGACCCTGACCTAGCTTTGAATAATAAAGTGTGTACACACACACACACACACACACACACACACACACACACACACACCCTGCCAGCTCCTTCCCTCTGTGCTCATCACCATGCCTGAATTATCTCTTGATCCCCAAATTAGGAGAATCCATGAGGATGGCTGCCTTTTCTTCATACTATTCACTGCTATTTCTCCCTAGTAGTCTCAAGCCCTTCCATCTTGTGCTGGAGAAGCTCCGATTCACCCAAGGAGGACCTTTTACAAAGTGTTTCTGAAAGGAGCTGCTGTAGAGGCCATGGTTCCTGTTACATAAACCAACATTTCTGAAGAGCCTACTATGTGCATGGTGCTAGGCAGCACAAAAACTCTGAGAATCTGGAGCTGCAAGGATCCTTGGAGAGTAGTAGCCAGACTCCTTTAAGGAATGCCCCGACAGAGGCAGCAGGTAAAGAGCTGGGAATTAAACCCAAGGTCTCTTGAGTCCCTTTCTACTAGTGCATGCTAAGATACTAGGAATTTCCAGTTCAATCCAACTCAGCCAAAGTGTGTATTAAGCACTCATTGAGTACAAATCGTGGGGGACACAAAAGATAAAAACAACAAAAATCAAAAAATCTCTGCCCTCAAGTAGCTTATATTCTATTGAAAGAAAAGTCGTTTTCCAAGAGAGTCCCTTTGGGGACCATAAAAAAGTGAGTAACCTCCCACAAGCCAACCCAAACTGGAAACTGTGCTGGCCCTTGTGACTATAGTAGAAGTGAGTCCAAAGGCAGAAAAAGCACCAAACTTGGAATCACAAAAGTTGCCAATGCCAACAGTTACTGAATGACCGTGGACCAGTCATGCCATGATTCTGTACTTGTTTCCTTCATGTAATGGTAAAATTGGGACACTGCTACCAGCCCCTTAAAGAGTGAGAGGAGCAGCTAGGTGGCTTGGTGGATAGAATGGCAGGTGTGGAGACTGGAGGTCCTGGGTTCAAATCTGGCCTCAGACACACCCTAAGTGTGTGACCCTGTTCAAGTCCCTTAACTCAGATTGCCTAGCCCTTGCTGCTCTACTTAGAATTGAGACTAAGGGTAAGGATTAAAAAAAAAAAAGGAGTGATAGAGAGGTTAAGGGCTTCATTAACCTTGGGGCAGTACAGAAATGTGAGTCACCATTCCCACTGTTGTTGTCATGCTGGACGTTATCTTTCAGCAGTGTAGCCTAGCGCTGAAAGGCGATGCTTATGCTGAGCTACAAAGAAGATTTTTCCTGGATGTTTTGGAATTACTGAGAATCCTTACAATGGGAAGTTTCAGAATACACTATTAACCAAGAAGTATTTATTAAATACCTACTGTGTGCAGAGCCCGATTCTTAGTGCTAGGAGAGATACAATGGTTTAGCTAGAGCATTAGTCTCTGACCTCATGGAACTTAGACGAAGGAGACACTAACAAAAGTAAACTATAATCCATGCTGCTGCGTATGTGCTTCAGAGAGGTGCAAAAGTAAAAAAGGGAGTACGACACAAGACTCTAGGGAAATAGAGTCTAACGGAGGGAGGGAAGGAGGCAACGTATGACATTACAGAAGACTTCACGGAAGAGTTTAACATTGGATTTAGTCTGTAGGAATAATTTACCAGGCCAAGAGGTGGAAGGCTTGACAACCACCTTCTGCTTCCTATCCAGGCTACTTCCTGTCTCTCTTTTTAAATGTGCTTTTGATTCTACGTCTTTCAGGAAGCCTTCCCTATGCAGCCAGGTTAGAGAGAAGAGGATTGTTTCCCCTAACTATCCCTTCTTCTCTTGTAGTCCATATTGAATTTCTCGAGGGAAGGAGAGAAGGGGAGATATAATGGTTGTTGCTTTAGAAAGCAAGACACTCTGGCTAGACTCTACTTAAGCTCTAGCTTCCTCAGTGCCTACAATACACTCCTTGGCCTTGCATTCAAGGCTTTCATTCATAGTTCTAAATTATCCACATCCTCTAGCACAAAACTATTATCTTTGCCCCAGCCTTCTTGTCTCCTCTTCGAGGGCAAGGACCATACCTTATACTTCCCCCATGTTCAAAGGAGTACCGATTATAGTGGTTCATGTTTCTAGGGTTCAGAAGGTACTTTCCCTCACCACGACCCTGAGAGGTAGGTAGTCCAAGGACTATTATCCTCATTTTACAGATGTGGAAATTGAGGTTCCCATAACTGAAGGGACTTCACATGAGATAAGACCAAAACAGGAAGTAAAGTATCAAGGTCAAGACCAGAGCTCAAATCTGGGTTGCTTTTCATTTCACCATTCTCAATAGGTAATTACTGAAGTGGCTGAACAGAATTGTCCTGTAAATGCAGGAGTTTTAAAAATGCATTGATTTAATCTTACAAGTTAAGGGATCCAATCTGCTTGGCACAATTTTCTCCAAAATGGGGTCACGTGAAAACCCAGTCCCCTACTCCCACACCCCCCAGCATTGTAGTACAGCCAGCCAAGCTTCCTAGCAATGCCTTCCTTGTGCCAGTTGAAATCTCTCCCAGGAATGGGTGTTTTAGCCCAGTATGTCCCCAAGGTCTTCAATTCTGATCCCAGGAAGAGATTTTGCAGCAGGGATTTACTGGAGAGAGCCATCTGCCTCAATCACTGGTGTGATAAGAGTCGAAGGAGCCATATCATCAGACCTGACATCAAAAGAGTCCAGCACCTGACCCATCTCTGAGTCTGACTAACCCTGGGACTTTGAGCAAGAAAGTAATGGCTCCACAGGATTGAAATTTGTCAAGGGTTGCTGGTTAGTCATTTCAGTCAAATCCAACTACTTGTGATCCAAATTAGGGTTTTCTTGGCAAAGATACTGGAGTGGTTTGCCATTGCCTTCTACAGCTCATTTTACAGATAAGGAAACTAAGGCAAATCAGGTTAAGTGACTTCCCCAGGATCACACAGCTAGGTAGTAACTGAAACCAGATTTGAACCTGGCACTCTATCTACCATGCTACCCTAGCTGCCCCATTCTGTCAAGGGACTCTAGTGATAGTATTGTCTAACTCTAGCCCTTAAAAGGAAACTGAAGGGGCAGCTGGGTGGCTCAATGGATTGAGAGCCAGGTCTAGAGTTGGGAGTTCCTAGGTTTGCCCATTGCCTAGCCCTTACTACTCTTCTGCTGTGGAACCAATATACAGTAGTCTTGATTCCAAGACGGGAGGTAAGGGTTAAAAAAAATGAAGTAAAATAAAAATAAAAGGAAACTGAGGCCTAAAGAAATCTGTTGGTTTAGCCAGGATTATAATAGCTAGTATACAAACCCAGGATTTCCAAGTCCAAATCTTCTACTATGCTATGCCATATCCAACTCTAATCAAAGGGATTTTGCCTCAAAACTTTCCATGAAGTATGGAAACAACAGAGGAATCCATGAAGTATGGATGTCAGAAGGAGTAGATTTGGGTTCTGGTCCCAATCCTGGCTGCCTTGTGATCTTGGGTAAGCCACAGATTTGTGGGACTGGCTTGGACCCTGAAATTGGTCAAGGAGCCCCTCTCTTTAATCTGACCAATAAGGAAATTGAGGACCAGGGAAATTGTGACTTGCACAGGCCCCACACTAGTAAGTAGAAAAGTTAAGATTTAAACTCAGGGTTTCTAACCTCCAATTCACAGTACCTAAGTTCTATCTCCCAGACTCTGAACCTCAATTTTCACCCCTGGTAAAATGAAGATGATGCTTCCACTCTCTACTTCATGGTGCTGCTGTAAGAAAGCTGGGTAAAGGCCACTTACGTGACTCAGTGGATAGAAAGTCAGGCCTGGAGCAGGGAGGACCTGGATTCAAATCTGACCCAAAATACTTCCTACCTGTGTGACCCTGGGCAAATCCCTTAACTCTGATTGCCTAGCCCTTGCCATTTTTCTGTTTTAGAACTTATAGTAGATAGAAGGTAATGGTTATAAGAAGAAAAAAAAAAGCTATGTCAAACTGCCAGGGAGAATACAAATAGGACATCATTCAAGAGGTGCCCCTCCAAAGGCTTGGAGGCCCTGGAATTGAGGGACCTACTTAAACTAGAGATCAGAGCCACAAACAACACACCCAAGGGTGGGAGCCAAAGGAAACACTGAGGTGAAAACAGAAATGGAACCTGGATTTTAATTCCCTTAATTATTAACCTAAGATTTTTGGAAGCTAGTTTTCCTCTCCTGCTTCCATTGTTAGATTTTATTTTTTTTTACTCAACACTCATACTGGGCTAGGGTGTGCTTATGTTTTAACAACAGCAGATAACTTCCCTTCTGCTTATTAGCTCTCAATTGCACGAGGTGTCATTATGCCAAGGAAGTTTATACTCAGCCTGACCTGAGCAGAATTGGGTTGATTTTCATGTAGGAGGGCAGCGGTTTCCAAGTCAGAGGACCTGGAGTGGAACTCCCAGCTCTGCTGCTGGCTACCTGTATAAACTTAGGCAAGCCACTTCCTTTTCCTGGCCTCAGCTTCCTTACCAGCAAAATGAGGTCCCTTGTGACTCAAAAGGCTATTGATCCTTAAAAATCATTTTCTACTATTACATTTTGATCAAACCCATCTACACCCTGTAAGACAATATTGTGCCTACTTCCTGTACAATGGAATATACATTCCTTGAAGGCAGAGATTATTTTCTTTTTTTTGTCTTTATATCCTTAGCATCTAAAATTGTTCCTGAAAAAAAGTGTTTAATTAATTCTTGTAAAAATGGATGAAAGGCTTTTAGTGTTTGAGAAAGGTGCCTCTAATGTAGAGTCCATTTTCCCTGCAACTGCCTGCATCAGTTCATCAGATTGATTACACATATGTGTATATGTGCACATATACATATATGTATACACATGTATTTACCTAAAAACTTAAATTGTAGTGAGTCTAATCATGGCTCCCATCACCCCCTGGTACCCTGAGAATGAGGCAACCTCAGCTAATTGCTCAGGTAATTATCCGAGTGCACTGTTCCATACCCATAAATAACTCAGAGAAAAGAGAAAGAAAATCCGCTCCACAAATGAAAAGGGGGGCCCACCTTTCAGGCCTTTGTGGGGCCATGATTCAAGGCTATAGTAGGTTCTTCTGAGGTTCTAGCTTCACAAGTTGGGGCCTAAATTCTTTTTCCTCCTTTTTCTCAGGGGAACCTGCTCCACTAATTTCTTCTTTCTTGTAAACAAACTTCAATGAAACTTTCATTAGAAAATAAAAGGGCGATCAATTACCTCTCAGCTCTTTCTCCTCAAGTCAATCTTCTTCCTTTAAGTGGCACAGTGGGAAGCACTAGACTGGGAGTCAGAGGATCTGGTTCTAATCCTGCCTCTACTACTTTCAAATTCTGTGATCTTGGACAAGTCACTTTACTTCTCAGCTTTTTTTCATCTGTAAAATCAGAGTTTTGGAAGAGAAGGCACAAAGTCCCTTGGATTCTGAGAGCCTATGGGGCCATTGTACAATCCTGAGGTTGGGCCTGAGCACAAAGCTTCCCTGGGAAAAGGGAAATTATGATGGGGAGGTTTCCCCTCTCACCCCCCACCCTCACTTTCCTTGGCCCTTAAAGAAGCACACGGTAGAGTGTGATGAACAACACTGAATCTGGAATTTAAGAAAATGGGTTCACATCTCAGATCTATTACTTAAATCTGCTATGTGAGACCCCAATTTCTTTGCTTGTAAAATGTTGGGGTTACTCTCACTGATCTCCCAGGTGCCAGCCAGCACCCAAACCCCAGCTCCTCAGTTCATAGGACACCTGGTAACAGCATGTGATAACAGCTGCCCTGAGCCATCTGCCTGGCATCTCCCTCCCACTCCTTCTGCCCTCCAGCATTCCAAAGCCAACAGTCTCCAGAGCCCGGCAGGCAATAAAAACTCTACCGCCTTCTTTTCTGACAAGGAAAGGGCCTGAACCACTAACACTGGGGTCACAGAGCACTGGGGCCAACTGCTCAGGAACTCCTCACCAGCCAGGAGTGCAGTCGCAGGGACGCACCCTCCCTCCCACTGGAACCAGGATTTCACTCTGAGCATGACACAGGGGCAGGAAGGTGAAAGGGAAGGAAGCTAAACCCTCCCTGTCTCCTTATCTCCAGTCCAAAATTCATGGGCATTTCAGTCGCTGCTCCATTTTTTTTAAACCCTTACTTTCTGCCCTAGTAACAATTGGAACACAGAAGGACAAGGGCCAGGCACACACACAGAGTTAAGTGATTTGCCCAAGGTCACACAGCTAGGAAGTATTCGAGGTCACATTTGAACTCAAGTCCTCCCAATTCCAGACCCAGTGCTACATCCACTGAGTCACCTAACTGTCCCTAGTCTCTGCTAATTTTCAAACAGCTCAACATAATGGAAAGGGCCCAAGACAAAGACATGGGACACCTGGAGATCTGGTCTTGGCTTTGCCAATAATTCATTGTGACCTGGGAAACAATAGCTTTCCACCCTCTGGGCTTCAGCTTCCTTCTCTTTAAATTGAGGCAAATGGTCTGGGTCAGTAGTATTAATAGATCCCTGCAGGTCACATGGTCACTTAGAAAACCACAAATTGACACTCTCTATGTTGTAGCATATTTTTATTTATTTTATAAAACATTTCCCAATTACATTTTTAGCTGATTGGCAGTTTTGCTGACAGTGTGAGTTTGACACCTGTAGCCCAAGTCATCGGATGATAGAATTTAAAATAAGAGACAGTAGAGATCTCCAATCCCTCTCCAGAGGAGGAAAGGGAAGACCACAGAGGTCAAGGGCTTTACTCAAGCTCACAGAGAACCAGGATTTGAACTCAGAATGCTGAGCCCCAGATCTCGTGTTCTCAACATTAGCAGTGGGGAGGGGGGAGATCAGAGGAACTGGAGTATGAATACAGGCTGTGCAAATGACTACCTCTGTGGTATCAAGCAAGACACTCTCCCAACCCCCAAGTTACTATTAAATGAATGGGTCAGACATATTCCCTGAGGTCCCTTCCAGCTTCAACTATAAGGACTTAGAATTTCTACGGAACCTTCCTGCTCTACAATTCCAGGACTCCATAGGGTTACCCTTCCTCCTTGGCACACAAACCCCTCACCCAGGACGTAGAGGGGCCCAGGGCCTTGGCAGGTGGAGCACAGAGCACACATCAAGCAAAATGGTGGCTCTTTGGGCAGGATAGGAAACTCTCCCTGTGACCAAGGCTTGTAAATACAGGCAGGTGCTATCAGTAACCTGATTATTTTACAACTGGGGTCAATTTCTCTGGAACTGGGTTCCTGGAGCCTCTGAAGTCAGGCCATTTATATCCTCCCCGCTGTGGGATCCTGGCTCTTGCCACACACGATTTACTTTCCAGGCCTTTTCTGAGAGCTGTAACTCTATATGCTCCACTTACTTTGGGCAAAGGGGGAAAAAAGGGGGGGATTTGCTTGGAATTTAATGCAATCAACCTGTAACCCTGGGTCTGAGAGTCCTGGGTGTGGTTGGCGGTGGGGGGAATGAGGGGAGGGAGAAGAGGTATTTCTGAGGTAGGCCAAAACAAGTCTTTCTTTCTGTATGCCTCCAGTCAAAGCAGGGATCACTGGGAGTGTATGAAACAGGTTCCATGAGCAAAAACCACAGATGCCATATTATGGTATTTTGTTTTGCATTAAAGCTGTTAACTTCTCTTAACCCAGAATCTGTGCCACCTTCAGTTGCCCCAGCAACAGCTTTATCCACACATCAAGATCATCATCATCCCAGGATTTAAACTGGGAAGGGACCATCTTAGTTCCCCCTCCTTTCATTATAGAGGCCAGGAGAACGATTTCCTCCCACCCACCCATGTCTCTTTCTGTCTCTCCCTTTGTTTCTCAGTCTCTCACCACTGGACAGCACCTCCCCTTGGTCTCTACCAGCCTAGGCCAGTTGCAAGAAATTCCCTAGTAGAAAGCTCTCCTTAACCTTGTCTCCATGTCAGCAAACATTAAGCACAGCCTTCTGAGCATGCCAAGAAGGTATTGAACCGCATTTGACCCCAACTTAACCACTTCTGCTCATCAGCCAGTTCATCAGCCTGGCTGACTAATGGAAGATGGAACAGATCGGCATCAAAGGCAGAGGGCTTCAAATCCTGGTCGTGAAGGCAGCAGATCCCACAAAATCTGGTACAGCACTAATTAAACAGAAGAACAAATTCATTTTTCTGCCCATTGGGACCTGGAAGATCCTAAAACTGCCTTCTTTGGTGACAATCTAGGTTGGTGGGCATCTTTTCTGCAATAGTAAGGAATTTCATGCCCTGCTGATAACATACCCCCTTTATACCACTATCCCTACAGACATACACTTATGTGGGAACAACACAGAAGAACATACAAATAATCTATCATCTATTATATTTTGAATACATAGATACACAAAAAGTCATTCAGAATTTACAATCTGCCAGAAGAGAGAGCACTCCCATCAATAAGAATGCAGATGCATTGAAATGTTTTCTTTCTTTCACACATACACTCTTTTTCTCAAACACACAAAAAATATACATACACTCTATTAAAAATATGGCTCCTAGGTGTTGGAAAGGACCTCAGAGCTCCCAACTCAACTGAGAATTCCCTCTTCAGAATGTTTGAACACCTCCAGTGACTGGCAACCCAAAACTTCATAGACTGCCTACTCTGTTATTGGACAGTTCTGATCACTAAAAAGTTCTTCCTCCTAATGCACTCCCTCCCTCCTCACCTCTGACCTGATCAGACTTTCTGGTTTCTTTCAAGATTTAGCTTAAAAACCAACCAGATACAATGAAGCCCATCTTGGTGCCCTCCCTGATGCTGTTATTGCCTCTTTCCTTGCTCCCCAAATAAACCTTGTATCTATTTTGTATATATTTATTCTCTCCCAGATGGATTGGAAGCTCCTAGAGAACAGAGATTTTCCTATTTTTGTTTTTATATCCCTAGAGCCCAACTCTATGACTGGTACACAATAGGTCCTTAATAAATGCTTGTTGATTAAAAAAAAATTACCTCTTTATAATTTTTACTCTTCCTCCATCTTCCTGCAGCAAGAAGAAGATATTTAATCCTTCTTCTCTTGCTAGCCTGTTAGACATTTTAAATTGGGAAGCATGCCCTGCCAATCTTCTCATACACAGTACACTACTATAATAACTCAAAATAACAAAAAACCTAAGATGTTAAGAACAATTCTACAAACCAAACTGCATGTTTTCTAAGCAAACAAATTAATAGTATTCCAACTCTCATGCTATTATTAATAATTGCAATAATGATCAACAACACATTTATGTAGCCATTTAAAAGGGCTTTGCTCCCACTAACCTGAAGCCGGTAAGTAGTATTATCATTTACATTTTATAGATCAGGAAACCAAGTCTCTTAGCAGGGAAGTGATTTGTTCAAGTCAGTGATGGAGCTGGGACTTAAACCCAGATTTCCTGATTCCTAAAGTTGAGAGTTTCTCTTGTACATAAGAATCAAAACAGTGAACACTTTACTGAGATAGTCTGCAGGGACCGGATAGATTGTCTATAGTGAGGAAGTGGTCAGTGAACCCTTATGGAATAAATGAGGTCTTCAGAAGGTTTTCTTTCCTCAGAAGAGAGTTGGTGCTAACCTACCTAAGATTTCCCATGAAAGGAGATCTTGCCTTCGGGGAAGAGGATCAAGGAGCCAAAAGTCCTTAAGCAAGGAAGGGCACACTCAAAATTTAATATCTGCCCCAGGATAGGGAGAGATCTGGGATATCAACCTTCAATGCTGAGAAATGCCTTTGGGTGCAGTGCTCTCGCTGTTCAACATCGAGGTGCTGAATTGAGTGCCGTCTGACCCCACAGGACACACATACCAAGCAACTGGGTCTATTATTGCCAGAGGGTGATTGATGAGGCCTGAAATCTGTTTTGGAAGGCACTGTTCTTCAAAAGCCAGTCTTTAAGAATCTCACATCTGGATAGGCTACATTTAGTCCATTTTACCTCTACAACACCCCTGACAAGGGTATTATCCAGCCTCCCCTTAAAAGACCTTTCATTAGTGTTTAATACCTCCCAGGACAGATCATTCCATTTTTAAACAGTGAAGAAGTTGCAATAGATCTTTGGGTTACAATACAAATGTAATTTATTATTATTTAATTCGTTATGCCATGGGTTCTTCTTGTAATGATAGAGATCAAGATCCCTCTATGTTTTACTAGATGTTTTCACAAGTAACTATTGTAAACCAAAAGATGTCATACTCTAGGGCAGCCAACCTTCTAGGGATGCCTCTCTTTCCTTAGCTAAGCTGAGTCTCTGGCAGCAACTAAGCATATAGTCCATCATGGTTTTGTACTTGGTCTTTTCTGGGCATGTTCCTCCCTTCCACAGATTTACAAGACCCAGAGTTATCTCTGCAAGAGGGAAAAGCACTGGAGAAGAGAGTAATCACCATCATCAGTATTAGGAAAGTCTTTCTTTAACTGACCTTAAATCTGCCTCTTTACTTCTTTTAACCATTGCATGTAGTACAGCTATCTAGATCCAAGGAAAACAAATCTAATCCCCCTTCCACAAGATAGGTCCTCATTCCTGACCCTAGGACTTCTTTTCTAAATGCATCCTCAGTCCCTTCAGTTGAGCCGCACTCACATGCCATGCCTTCTATATAATTCTTATCCCTGTTTTCTCCTGAAGCTTCCACAGAGGATTTACCCAATACAATAAAGGCTTTCCTCTTATTCTCAAGTCTGCCAATGAACACTTGAGCTGCCCATCTGTTGTCTCTCTTCTTTGAGATGAGACTAGCCTACCTCTTTTCTGCCCATCCACGTTCTTTAAGCAACCATTCATGAGCTGTTATTGATAACAATAACACATCCTTCTAACAAACAGCCCTTAAACTATTTGAAGATATTCAAGGAAGTCCAAATGAACCAAGAGTAAGACAAGGGTTTGATATTATCCAAGGAAGAAACTTTTCAGTTTGATGGCTTTCAAATCAAGAAAAAACAGTACTGGAGGCTTAAAACAACAGTGAATCATTTAAACCATTATTTACATAGGTGGGTTCCACTCATTGACCAATGAAACACCAGCATGATGCATTAAAGAACTGTAGAAAGACAGGACAGAGATGGGGACTTAGAGACCCTTTAGCAGAACCTCTTTATTTTACAATGAGGTCCACAAAAGGGAAATGACTTGTCTAAGGTCACAGGGCCATAAGTGGAAAAGGTAAGATGTCCTATATACAGCTCATGTAAATAATCATTCCATAATCATTGAAATATATGGAAATCAAGAGAGGCTACCCACACAGCCTTCCTCAAATCTTATATCCCAGCTGTCCAGGATTTACAAACACCTATCCTGCTGCTAGGGCACAGGGGGGTTCCTTGTGAATCTGGAATAATCAGGATATTACCCCCAGGGAGATGCTATTTCAAGAACAATCCTCCACCAGAAATGGAGGAAATCACAGAGTCCAAACACCATTTCAGGTGAAATCAGGAGGTTATTAATCTCCCCTGAACACAGACAGAAAGAAAAATCAATGTTTTAGAAAAAAAAGGTTCCATTTGAATTAATGGGTTTGTGGCTCCTTCATTGATCTGTTCCTCCTCACACTTATTTTTTGTGCTTTTGTGCACTTAGGGAGGAGGAGTGAAAGGAGGAAGGAAGGGAAAAGGAGAGGAGGGAAGAGGAGAGGGGAGGGGAGGGGGAGGTGCTCTTGATAAGGAAAAGGACGATCTAACCTTAACCTTTCTCCAGGAATAATGCTAATTAGAGAGGCTTAATGAGAACTTCCCCTGGAAGCCCAGCTCCAGAGGGGTAGGAGATGGTCTGAGGAGCTGCAGCTGCAGCTCTTGGGGTCTCAGTTTTGAACAGCAGCAGCTGGAATCAAAATGTGGATGGGATTTTTTTTTCCGATGGAGAAGGCTTCCAGCCCTGGAGGTGTAAATCCACCTTAAGAACCCATCTTACAATTCTTCCAATTCCAGCAATTTCCATTCCCCCAGAGAGGCAAAACCTCCGCACTGCCACGCCCCCCCTCAGTTCTTTAACAACCCGATTTCTCCCCCCCAATACCGAGACCCTTTTAATTTAGGAAACAAACGGGCAGACATCTGCCCATCAAGTCACCACCCACCAGTGAGTACCATAACAGGTTCTCTTAGCTTTAGTTCACCTGAACTGGGCGGGTGGGCAGGCAGGGAGGTCTCAGGGTTAAAGCAGCCCCATGCTGGACAAGAAGAACTCCCCAAACACCACCTCAACTCCTTGGCTAGGGGACACCCAAGTCCCTCTCAGAGCTTCCTCCGCCCCGCTCCAGGCAGCCACTCACTCCTTCCATCCCCCACCAGCAGCCACTTCCCCTCACACAGAGGCAGACCTGGAGTGGCCTCCCAGCTCCCGGTGCATCCACCCTCTCTTCAAACACCTTCCACAATCTCCGAACAGTCCTTAACTCTCTAAGCGCCGACAGAGTACTAGTCCACTAGTCCCCTACAAAAAGTGTTCTCCTTACAATACCTCTACTGTGCGCACGATCGCAGCCTTCCCCACTCCACTCCTTCCCACTCACTCTCCATCTCCGACGCGGCATGGACCCTTAGCTCCGCTTGTGTGTGTATACACACACCACGAGCCCCACAACACTCTTTAAACAGGGGTACACACTCCCACTTTCCCTCCGCTTCCCTCCCAGCTATCTACTACACAAGCAACACATTCCAGTCCGAGCGTCGACTCTGCCCAGACCTGAGGAACTGGTCACCCGGGGGTCCGGGTCCCTGGCCCACCCCCCCGCGTGGCGGAGCCCAGTCCTCTCCCCCATACACATATACACATACACACACAGTCCGGAGATGGGGTGTGTGTGTGTGTGTGTGTGTGTGAAGGTAAAGCGCAGCCACCTCCTCCCCTTCTTTCCTCCCCTCCTGGAGCAGGAAGCCCTCCCCTCCATCGTCATCGTCCTCCTCCCTGGGACCCCTAGTGTCACCCCCACCCCACCCCCTCCCGAAGACCCCCCCCCAACCGCAGCTCAACGGCCGGGGCCGACAGGGCTCGGGGGGCCGCGGGGCGGGGACTGGGGGGGGGGGGCTGGGCTCCGTACCTGGGCGGCGGCAGCGGCGGCGGTGGATGGGGGGGAGGGAGGGAGAGTGAACGGGGGAGGGGGCCCAGGCCGGGCGAGGAGGAGAAGGAGGAGCAGGCGACGGCGGCGGCTGCGGAGAGTGAGCCGCGGTGACAGCCCCACAGCTGCTGCTGCTGCTGCTGCTGCTGCTGCTACTGCTGCTGCTGCCGCCCGGGGAGAGGGGCTGGCACCGCCGCGGCGCGTCACTGCCCGGCCCGGGGGGCGGGGGCGAGGAGGGCCCAGTGCGAGCGGCGCCGGGGCCGGCCAGGGAAGGGGGGGGCCACCGGGCACCGGGGGGAGGGGCCAGGCACGGGGCGAGGGGGGGCAGGGTGCACGAAGTGGGGGCGGGGCACGGGGAGAAGAGGTCCGGGGCACGGGGAGGGGGAAGTGCAGTCAGGAGGGGCGGGGGGAGATGCTCGGCACGGGGATGGGGGAAGAGTGTAGGGGGGGTTGGGGGGGCTGTGCATTGAGGGGGGCGGGGCACAGGCAGTGGGAGGTCCTAGGCACAGGGAGGGTGCACGGGGCGGGGCTTAGGTGGAGGGAGGTCCCAGGCACGGGAAAGAGCCTGGGAGGTGGGGGGGGGGGTGCATTAAGGGGGTTGGTATGGAACCGGGAGGATGCACAGAGGCGGGGGTGGGACGGGGGAAAAGAGGGGGGTGCATTAAGAAGGAGGCGTGGCGTGGATGGAGGGAGGTCCCAAGCACTAGAAAGAGGGGAGCAGTGCCGGGAGGGTGAAGCGAGGAGGGGCCGATAGGACTGAAGATACTGAGGGGAGGGGGAACTATGAGAGGAAGGAAGAGAAGAGGAGGTAGAGAAGGATAGGAGAAATAATAACCAGGTAGGGGGAAATGAATAGAAAGAAGCCCTGAGCATCGAGAGAGCAGTGATTAGCAGGAGAGCCTTTAAATGGAAAATGTTTCCATGAAGATACGACGAGGAGGAGCAAAGATAAACTGGGCCCCTCAACGGATACAGGCTCCAGTGGTCAGTTACTACATCCAGGGAGCCCACACAGTAAGGAGTGAGGGCTGTGTAGACACTGTTTCATGGAGGGAAAAGGGTCAGGGAATCTTGTAGGAGTAGATAGCACCCCAAATCTAAGGGACAGTCAGCACCCTTTCTGTAAATAGCAAGATAGCCTACGACAGCTTCAGACAGAACCAGACCGAGCCAGCCTGTCCTGAACCCTGAAGCATGCCCCTAAGAGAACCTCGGCATTTTTATCAAAGGGCAGTAAGGGGAGATTCCCCCGTGTGTGTATTGCTTGGTTAGTGGTCTCATCTCCGTGTTTCACAGACACACATTTCACAAACACCCAAAGAGAGCTCACTCTACCACTTGGACATGCATGATACTGGACTTTGAAAACTAGACAGGTGAGTGTTCAACCGTACCCCAATCGGTCGCCCTGCCCCATCCATCTCGAAGCTGCCCTGCCCTGACTCCTCCTCTCCTGGCTTCTATAGACTCCACACAGCCTACCCCACTGTCCTCCTCTCCTCTCCTCTCCTAACCCCTCCCACTCTCTCCCTGTCACACAATCTTTCCTCTTTCCTCTTCTTTCCTTTGTCTCTTTTCAACCACGCAACTTCACACTGTTTCTCAGCTATCCTTTCTCGCCCTCGCTCCCCCCAATGTGGATCCGACTCTGCATGAAAGCAGTAACTCACCTGTTTTTACAACAGCTAACACCAACTCCCATTGTAATAACAACTCCCATTCATATAGTCCTTTAAGGTTTACAAAGCATTCGCCCAGTTCAGAGGCTTTAGAACAAGAAGGTACTTTAAAGGCTCTCTAGGTCCTATTAACCCCCGAATTTTGTAGGGAAAGGCACCTGGGCCCAATGTGGTAAACTGAATAAAATTCCAAGGTCACATAGGTAGAGAATAACAATTAGGATTCAAATCTGTCCTTTACTATTAAACCCAGGGCTCTTTTCCACAATACAATGCTGTTTTCCTTATTATATTTTGGGGGAAGACAGATGTAATATTCTAGGTTTTATAGGATTTAAACCTAGAAGGTACCATAAACCATAGAACATGGAATGTCAGAGCTGAAAAGAGCCTGAAAACAACAGCAAACCAGACCTGTGATTTCATTGGTGTAGGGAGCTGCCCAAGAGGAAAGTTGGGTAGAATGTCCATAGTGGGAGGGAAACTTAAAACAGAATGTTTGGTCTAAAGGGATCTTAGGATTTACCTAGACTATTCCCTTCACTTTACAGATAAGGAAACAGGTTCAGAGATGAGTGGGGGAAAAAAACAACCCAATCTTTTAAATTAAAAAATAAAGAGGTTAATTCTGCCCTCCCCCCCCCCAATGAAGAAACTGAGACACTGAGAAATTAAGTTACATTGCTCAAGTTCTAAAATATAGTAAAGGTTGGAGGAGTTAAGATTTAAATCCAGGTCTGCTTGATTCTGTTAGTTAGTAAACAAGTATTTATTAATAAAGCTAAAGACAAAAAAAAATCCCTAGATCTTTCTTCTTCTACACTGCCTGCCTCTCCAGTATGGATCCATCATTTATTCTGTCCCCAGTGTGTGTTGGTCGAGGACTATATACATTGTACCTTTTCCAACTTTTCAAAGAAAGTGTTTTATTCTTTCTTTAACACATCCTACAATTGTCAAATATCCTGTGCTTAGTAGTGCTATATAAATACTAATATTCTAGAAGGGAGCACACTTTGTCCAAGGAGATACAGTATCAGAAAGAAAGAAAAAGACACATGCCATCCAGAAACATGGTAATCCCCAAAATGCGAGCAGTGCTGTCCAATCAGAGCCAGTGTCCCTGGATAAACTGAACAATATGATAAAAGTAATGCTATAAAATGGAAACACTGTACTGTAAGGATTTCCAAACACCTCTCCTTCAAGGCCCAGTTCAAAAGCCCCCTCATCCATGAAGTCTTCCCTGATTCCTGGTTTATCCACCTCTCAAACACACACACACATAGTTGTCCATAGACTCCATAGAGGTCACAAAGACCTGAATAACATTTGGTTTGGATTGCTTGTCATAATAAAGCAGCTCAATTTTCTATGACACTTTACAAAACAATTACCCTCACAGCTATCCTCTCAGGTAGGTAATGTGAGTAATATACCCATTTTAAAGGGGAAACAGGCTCAGAGAGAAAGACTTGCCCATAGTCACCTGGGGAAGTGGCAGAGGTGGAATTTTAATCCAAATAATTTAGATAACAATTCTAGTAATCTTTTTTACTAGGTGATGCTCTATTGTGAATTGGAGTTCTGTATGTGTGTTTGATACCCCTCAATAAATTGCTAGCTCCTTGAGGACAAGGGCTATACCCTGATTCTGAGTCCCCTCAGCTATGACAAGTGAGCTTTCTGCATCACTTGGCCAATATCTCTTCAATGTCCCCAGTAGCATAATTCCCTCTCCAATATACCCCTTCTCTGATTTGAATAGAAGTTCCTTGAAAGCTGTCTTCATTCTTGTATTTGCATCCCCCAGCACTTACCATACACAGTGCCTGGCACATTGTTAAATGTTTAATAAATGCTTGGTTTATCATTCTTTCTATTTCTTTAAGCACAGTGTTCTATACATGGAAGGCATTTAAGAAGTGTTTGTTGAATCAAACAATTTAAACAGAAGGTACAATTAAAACAATGTAGAATCCACATTGAAAAGCCAAAAATATATCCCAAAGTTACCAAAAATCCAATGTGGGTTAGTATTAAAGGTAGAAATTCTGCACCACCCTTCTACCCCTCCACGTATATATACTGTAGCTAGAGGTAGCTCAAGCTCAGAACAAAGCAAATGGACAGTATCCCAGCTTAAGAGGCTATGCTGAGACGGATAGCAGAATTGCAACTTGACCTTCTCTCTGGTCAACAGTGATGTCATTTATCACCAAGAAGATTTCAAAAATTGACCCTCTACCTTGTAATCAGTATTTATGAATATGCTATGAGAGGCTTAGGGGCATCTCCAAAAGTTTCTAGTCTTAATCTGAATCAAAGAATTTCCCTTTTCTTCCCTAATTCAGGGCCACCCTTTTCAAATAGATATACCTCCATCCCACCTCACCCGCCTCTTCCCCAAGACAACAGACCTTTGGTGAGAACAGTGTGATATAGCTGAAGTAGCATGGAGCCAAGAGTTGTAGGTTCTAGTGACAGTTCTGCTGGGAATTTTATGCATAAACCTGCATGAGTTACTTCCCCTTTTGCATCCTCAATTTTCTCTTCTGAAAAATAAGGGGGCGGGCCAAGATCATTTCCACTATCCCTCTTCAATGATCTGTTGTTTTCTCCCCCTTTCTTAAACCCTTGCCTTCTGTCTTAGAACTGACATTTGTATTGGTAGAAGAATGGTAAGAACTAGGCAATTGAAGTTAAGTGACTTGGCCAGGGACACAGAGCTGGAAAGTATTTAAGGCCACATTTAAACCCTGGAACTCTCATCTCCAAGCCTGGCTCTCAAGCCACAGTAGCTGCCTTTACTCTCTGGTTTCTAATACTAGAAATGCTCATTGACTACTAACTTGGCTTTGAGAAGTAGCTACACATTTGCACCAGAATTACCTAAGGAAAAACGGAAAAAGACCAGGGTGGTTGGTCATTTTCACCTGGGTCTCTAGCTCTGTGAAAAGCTCTTTCTTATGCTTGAAAAGTTTGCATTGTTAACAATTCATGGTTTCTACATTTAAAAAACAAACAAACCAAAAAACCGCCCCCTCTATAGGTCCAAATTGGAAGTGCAATACCCACAGACCACAATTCACCATTAAAATAATGAAAAGGTAACAACACCACATTAACACAGAGGACCAAAGGCAATATAGAAGTCACCGGTCTTTTTGAAAAAGTGTTTTATTGCCTTACTCATTAGCACCTTGTAAATCTGAAAACAATTTCCCTTTCCTGATATTCACACAGAATCCCAGAGAGCCAAATCTCAAAGGGACCTTGGAGATCAGCTAGTCCAACTCCCTCCTTTGAAAGAAGAGAAACCTGGGGCTCACAGAGGGGAAGGGATTTGTTTAAGAGGACACAATGAGTCAGTGGTTTGAGTTGCAATACCCAATCAGGTCACTACAGCAATCATCTCAACAATTCATGGCACTCCAGGTCTCAGTTCCTCTCCCAGCCTGATGTTTGATAGGTGGCTTCCCCTGCCATCAAAGGATCCTAATACTCAGAGGGGGACATACTCTGTGGTCTCTTAATACCTGGGGTCACTACACATAGTAGGGGTTTTGATGCAAAAGCCAGTGAACAAAAGGTTTATTATTGGAACCAAGTAGAATAGAGTCTCATAATAACGAAAAGATTAACTTCTAGAAATGAGATGCTAGCAATAGGTGTTTGCCAACCAGGAGACTGTGTGGTATGGTACAAAAGATTCAGAGTCCAAGGACCCGGGTTTGAATGATGAGCTTTCTACTGACTATTTGTATAACCTTTGGCAAGTAAATTTTTTCCTCTCCACCCATCTATTTCCTCATATGTAAAATGAGGGAACTAAACTAATGTCCTATAAAGTTCTAAACCTATCATTTCCTACTTTTCTCATTAATTTTTTCTGCTTAGGATATCTACTTTCCACTTTAAAAGAAATATATGAAAAAAAATAGAATAAAACAAATGTGTCCTCCTGTTATCCACATGAGCTAGGCAGAGGGTGGCACAATCATTTTGTAGACTGGAGGACCAGAGGAAAATAAAAGACAAAGGGAAGCCAGTGACAGAAGCCAGAATGAAATTCCAGGAAGCTTAGAGTGGTACAAAAAACTTTGAACTCAGTCAGGAGCACTAGGTTCCAATACATGCTTCTCCATCACTGTGCAACCTTTCATAAGGAACTTGGCCTCTCTGGGATTCATTTTCTCCTTCTATACACAAGGATTAGATGACTCTGTGATCTAGTTAAACCCTAACATACCACCCCATCCCCAGAATATAAGCTTTGGGAAGGAGGGCTAATATCTTATTTAAAAAGTATATCCTTCCACTTAGCACAGTACTTTACACCCAGTGGGTACTCAGTACAAGTTTGTGGAAATGAATTGATTGACTAGAACAGGGGTTCCTAAACTTTTTTGTTTCATGGACTACTCCAGTTAGCAGTTTGGTGACACCTTCTCAGAGTAATGTTTTTAAATGAATAAAAACATATGTTTTATTTTAAGTGAATAAAATAAAACCTATAAAACTGCAAAGGAAACAAATTATATATTGAGAGTTAGCAAAATAATTTTTAAAAGACAAATTGGATTAGGATCATTCAAATACAATATGTCTTGAGTGACTGCTTAATATAATGATTATACCATAGTAGGTTTCAAATCCCTGTAAGGCAGCCTATTTGTTAAAAACAACAACAACAACCAAAAAAACCATCAGCAGTACTCCAGTGGCTCTATGATCCCTTGTATTTCCTTCAAACAGAGATCTAAATCCATCTGTGCCTGTGCATCTTGGGTAACTCTTGTCCATGTCCTTCCAGAAGTTTGCCAGAGGGTCAAACCAGAGTGCTATTTCTTCCTCACAGTCTCTTAGAATTTTAAGGATGCCAACATGTAGACTGTCCATCAACTGTCCATTCATTACTCTTGCTATATAACCAGGCCCTCTTCTTTTTTTTGATCCTCACATTTTAATGAAATTCTTTACACTATCTCACCTTCGTTTCTTCTTTTCAAAATGGAAACTGAGGGATGCCCAGCAATTGGGGGAATGTGATGAAATTCTCTTGGGCTATAAGACCTTTATGAAGGAGACTTTCAGAGAAACTTGGAAAGCCTTGTATAAACTGATGTAGAACGAAAGACATGAGCAGAATCAAGGGAACAATTTATATAATAAATATATTGTAAATACATTCAACTCTGAAAGGCTTAGGAATTCAGATCAGGATAAATATCATCCATAATTCTAGAGGACTCATGATAAAACATACTACCCATCTACTGATAGAGAAGTGATTCAGGGAGTAGAATGAGACAGATTTCTTTTGGACATGTATGATCAAGGGATTTGTTTTTCTTGACTCTAAATGTAACAGAATTTGTTTTTTCTTTCTTTCTCAATGTGCCTGGGGGTAGGGGAGTAAATCAGATGGATAAAACTCAAAATTTTTGATGATTATAAAAAATTCAATAAAAAATAATTCCTTATTTGCAATGAGTGTAAAAAATATCATTATTCAGGACCTTAAAATGGAATTGCTTTAAGGTCTTTTGTGACAGTATGACCACCAAGTCATTCCTTCTTTCTAAAAGGAGATAATAAACAACCTTATTTTGGAACAACTCATCAATGATTGGCCTATAAGGAATCTGTCCAGTTTTACCATGATTCTGATCATTAGTTCCCTTTTTCCTTTCTATCGATCCTACTCAATTAGTCATCTCTTCTCTGGTTACACTACAATTGCATCAACTTGGATTTTGGTACTTAATTACACTCCATATCAATCCCCAGGGGTTTGGTGCCTTGTCTCCCTTCACTGTCCCCCTCCCTCTCATTTGATCATTGTTAATTTCTAATAATTAGAGATGCCCAAGAGTAGAATGGGCTGCCTCTGAAGGTTGTGAGTTCCCCATCACCAGAGGCCTTTAAGTCAAGATCAAATAAATACTTACAGGAGATACTTAGAGGAGGTCAGGTCCAGATTGGGCCAAATAACCTCTGAGGGCCATTATGGTGCTGAGACTTTATGAGGTTGACTGCTCTCCACAGAGTTGACATATTTTCTCTTTGGGTTTGACATTTTCCCAAGTTGTTTACATGGTAGATATATTAATGGCTCCCAGTGAATCCTACTTGTCAAGGTCTTGAGTTGTCTTCTGCCAGTCTGCAGAGGGCACAAGTAAGATTAACTCCTAGCCACAAAACTGTGGTTGGGCTCTTTGCTCTTCCAGGGAGCAGGTGACCTTGACTGTTATTTCTGTGTGTGCTTATACATAATATGTATATATATATACACACACCTATGTATATATGTATATATATATATATATATATATATATATGCAGGTATCCCTTCTGTATCATGACTTTCCCTATCACAGTTTCAATATATCATGCATCAGCATAAGAAATTAAATAGGAATTTTTGGAGAGTTTTTCAGAAGCTGGAGACAACATGCAAAGGTCAGCAGATGATGCAGAAAAAATTTGGAATCTCAGAAATGTATTCTTAACCCAAAATTTACAAGGTACTATAAACACCCCATAAAAGAAAAAGAAAAAAATTTATATTTCTTCTTTAGTATGAAGGGAGGGCCAAAAAAATGTTACATGGACTTTCCAGATGGGGTGGGGAGGGGGGGGGACTGCACCCCTAAGCCCTGCAACATGGAAAGGATAGCTCTGTGTGTGCATGCATGCAATAATAGTAGACGCTCACATTTCTACTAAATCTTAAAGTTTATAAGCTGCTTTCCTGATTATAATTCTGCAAATTAGGTGGTACAAGTGTTATTAATCCTCACTTAAAAGGTGAAGAAATTGAGGTTCAGAAAGATTCGGTCATGTTGACAAGACTTCTGACAGCTATCAATTGCTAGAGCCATATAACATTTAGAGAATCTTACATATTGTAAATATATTTTCTAATTAGGAAAAAAAAAACAAAATCAGCTATACTTTTTGGAATGTTTTTGAACACTAAATTAATCTTTCACAAATGTTATTCCTTACTATGGATGAGATAGAGGACTGGCTAAGTACTTGGCCTGGCAGGTAATTATTGCTTTCCACCAATTCTCCATAAACTATCCTTACTGTCATCTTCCTTTTTAAAATCCCTTATCTTCTGTGTTAGTATCAGTTCTGAGATAGAAGGGCAAGGACTAGGCAATCAAAGTTAAGTGACTTCCCCAGGGTCACACAACTAGGAAGTATCTGAGGCCAAATTTGAACCCAGGTCTTCTGAACTCTAGGCCTAGAACTCCATTCACTGAGTCACCTAACTGCCCCTTATTGTCTTCAAATACCCCACACAAACCCATTACTCCAATAATCCAGAAGTTCATCTCACTGCCCACAGAATTCACTCTGAGCTTTTCCTCCAAATCACCTCTGCTCACCTTGCTTCTCCTGCCTATATTTTTAGTCCTTGATCTGCTGTTTACTGTGTGATCTTAGGCAAGTTACACCTCCTTCTGTGGACCTGTTTCCCCCTTGATAAATTAAGAAGTTTGGGATAAAGCCCATTCCAGCCCTTCTATTTTACACTGAGGAAAGAAAATTGGCCCAGAGTTAAAAGCAATTCAGTTTCATCCAGGTTTCACTTAGCTTTGTGGCCACAGGCAAGTCAGGTGACCTCCCACAGGCTCAGTTTTTTCATCTTTAAAATGGAAATAATGATAACTCTTACACCTTCCTTATCGTATGATTGTAAGGCTCAAATAAAGTATCTGAAAAATGCTTTTTAAACCTTGAAGTGCTTTATATTGATGCCTAAAAAAAAATTGTTTTCCCTGAACCTGTGATTTCTTTAACATAGGGATGCCTAGTAAGGAACTCCCCTCTCCTGATGCATATGGGCAACTGTTCTATAATTTAACAATCCTAAGAGTTTTAGGGGGGCACTCAGAGGTCAAGAGTGCACCCAAGATCCCACAACCAATCTGTGTCCAAATCCTTGAACCCTGGCCTTTCATCTTTGAGGCCCGTTCTCTATCTGCTACGCCATGCTACCTACCCAATTATTCATTCTGAGGTCCCTTTTAGCTTTCCTATTCTATACATCAGGCTTTAGGGTGCTCACATTCTGGGTATGCTGCCTTAGTCATCATGATGGTAAGAAGCAGCCATGGCTTTTCCATTATATAAATGAGGAACCTGAAGGATATGAGTGAAGTGATTGACCCAGGGACAGCTTGAGCCAAAGGCAGAAGTGCAGCCTCCCCATCCACCTCCCCATCTCCTCTCCTCATAGAACAAAGAATGTTAGAACATTGAATACTGGAGTGGAGAAGGACTTTGGAACAATGAACGGATAATGTCAGAGCTGGATGGGACCATGAAGCCATTTAGTATCCCTGGTGGCACCCCCACATGGTACAAAAAGAGGAGAAAATGGAAGGCTAAAGTAAGTCAAAGATACAGTTAACTCGGGGCAGAATTGGTTCCAGAAGGTATTTTAACTGAGACTAACAGCCTATCACCTTTTCCACATTCATGAAGCACCTAATATTGACCCCAAGAAGCCCTTCAGTATAGAGGAGAGAAGGCTGGTATTGGGAGTCAGCAAGGCTTCTGTCCAAGTTCTGTCTTGTGGCTGTGAGTTTTCCTTAAACTCAACATTCCAAGTTTTTCTTAAAGACCATAAATAGAAGCAGCTAGATAGCAAGCACAGTTACCTGACTTGCCGAGGGTCACAAAGCTAAGTGATGAGGCAGGATTCAAACCTGGTTGAACCTGGGTGCCCCTGACTCTGGGGCCGGGTTCTTTCCCTGACATAAAATAGAAGGGCTGAAATGAGCCTTCTCTGAAACCTCTTATTTTTTGGAAGAGGAAACAGGTCCAGAGAAGGAGGAGTAACTTGCCTAAGGTCACAGAGTAACTAGCAGAATAAGGACTAAAAACATAGGTAGGAGAAGCAAGGTAAGCAGAGGTGACTGGGCAGAACAGCTCAGTGTGTATTATGTGGATGGTGAGATTAACTTCTGGGTTGGAGTAATGGATTTGTGTGGGGTGTTTGAAGACAACAAGGGGCAGCTGGGTGGCTCAGTGGATAGAGCTCCAGGCCTAGAGTTCAGGGGACCTGGGTTCAAATTTGGCCTCAAGATACTTCCTAGCTGTGTGACCCTGGGGAAGTCACTTATCCTTGATTGCCTAACCCTTGACCTTGACAGAAGGTAAGGGTCGTTGTTGTTTTTAAGACCCTAGATTATGGTGCAGATCTGCACCAAAGGAGGGAGTTTCTACACCAAGAACTCTTTTCTTACAACACTGAAATGACAGGTCTGGACCAAAAATTTTTTTAAAGATAAAAAATGCTCAGTCTTAGGTGAGATACAAAAATGAGCAAGACAGTGAGTTCACATTTGTGATAGAACATATACACACAAATAATTATGAAAGAAAATAGGACCTGATAATACACAGCAGAGGAACATACACAATGCTTCTGGAGGTCAGAGAGAGACTTGGGGGTGGGGGAAGAGGGGGGGCATCCGGGGAACAGAGAAGGATCAGGAAAGGTCCTCCAGGAGTATCTGAGCTGGGGACTTTGATTGCCCAGTGGGACATTTGAGGTGGAAATTGCATGGGGGAGGGTCTCTGCTCTCCATTGTTAAAGAAAGGGATATGAGGAGCTTATTTGGAAGCACTCATAATCCTGGGCGAGGGGAACTGTGGCTCCAGGCAGACTTGTCTATTGTGAGTGGCAGATTCTACACACAACTCCAAAACACGCCTCTACCTCTTGAGCCTGAATGGGTCTCTGTTGGAGCAACCAAATCCAAGCTACACTTGAGCTAAACAGAGAGGAATTAGGATGAGACACCCGTGCAAATACACAATACAGCCCTGGGCTCTCCCATCCTCTAAAGAAAAAAATGCACATTAATGAAGGAAGTACAATCACAGCCAGTCAAAAGATCGGACATGCTCCTTCATGTCCACCAGAAGCCATTATCTCTAATTGATCTCCAGACATCAGCTGCTGAAACAGTCTGAAATCCTCCTGCATCATTTAGATTTGGTTACAAAACCTCAGACTGAGTGGTATCAGATCTCCCAAGACTGCTGCTCCTCCTCCAGATCCAAGGCGGTCCACCTGGTGTTTTGAGTTAAGAGCTTGTCCTTTACAGAGTCTTTGGGGAGACTGGGACCTGGATTACTAAAGAGAGAGCTGAGCCCTCCCTGAAACCACAGTCCATGGACAGGAAGACACTATTGCAAAGGGCCCAGGTTTGATGAGGAAAGAACAAATGGTCCAATTCACATTTGGTTCAAGATCCAGGCTGAGAGCTGAAGTAACTGAATTCCTATCACTGACATCTCAATGAATGGGTTCCATGGAAGAACTCAACTTCCATAATTGGGAGGTCCAAATGATGAGAAATCTGAACAATGGCTAGTTTGTAAAAATAACTCACATCTGCAAAAGTACTAGTGAGGTACCATCAAAGCCATTATCAAAGCTGTAACTAGCATGAGATGAATGGGACATTGCCCAAAGGTGCTGGCATGGAAAGGGGAATTAGGAGAGTGGTATAGAGTACTACTGCCTTAAGGGCTACCTTCCTTCTGTAGGGTCCCATCACTGGGATCTACTTTACCTCCAAATCCAGAAATCTCCACAGTTATAAAAGGTGCCAAAAAAAAAAAAATAAAAGGTGCCTCCATCCTATCCTGAGTTCTGTTCTCTCTGGGCTGTCCCCTTTTTAAATTTTTTCCTTAGGTGATGATATTCCTAGTTATGGCTTTTGGTAGTCTAATCATTATATAATTTGTGTGTTCCTTATCTTAAATTGGGTGTTGTGGGGAAAATGTTTTATAAATTTTAAAGTGCAAAAGGAATGAGAGTTATTATCACTATTTTACAGATGAAGAGACTGAGGCTCAGGGACATTATCTCATCTCTGTTACTTACCTATGTGACCTTAAACAAATGGGGAAGCTGGATTAGATGGCCTTTAAGGTCCTTTCTAGCTCTAAAGGTAAGTCCAATCATCCTATTATCTTGCCCAGAATCACACAGGCAATAAACTGTTAGAGCACAGGTCTTCTGACTTCAAGATAAGTACCATTTCTCATTTTTATTTGGCTTTTCCGTCAGAGCAACCTTTAAGTTGGATGGTCAGAATTTGAGTTCTCACCATCTCCAGATCTAAACCTCCTGCCACCCTCCATCTTCATGCTTGAGTTTACTTCCCTTGCTCCAGGAATGGACCCCACCTATCTCCATTTCTACCTGCTAAAGCCTGAAATCCCTACCCACATTCTTCAAGATCCTCTCATTGAGTCTTCCTCATTCTCCCTTGACTGTAAGTCAAGCTTTCTTACACATTTAACACATTCTAATTCTTTGCATCCATGTCTTTTGTCCTCTGTCCAACAGAGAAATCATCACACAGTAGGAGCTTAATAAATATTTGTTGCTTTGTAGAGATGAATCAAATCTGGGTTCTATAGAGCTATCGCCTCCTGATGCAGCTTCTGTAATAAAGCTTCTATTCTTGCTAAATCTCACATGGGCTTGGAGTCATAAGGGAATAAAGTTTCCCATGGTGCTTTGTGGCACCATTTTACTGTCTGAGCTTGAGAGACTCTCTGAGAATCTCTTCCCATCTTTTCTGAAGGACTAGGAAAGAATTTGGGGCCTTCACTTCTGTTTTCTCCCTTAAAACAGGTAAAACATTCCCACCTAGGGCCTTCTCGTCTGGTTTCTCTGTGCAGGCTAACACCACTCTGGTTCAAGGTATCCCTATCAACAAAATCACTATGTTCTCTCCCCCCCAACCCCCAAATAATGACAATACATGCCCTGTTTGGGCTCAGCTTTCTCATTCATTAAATGAGGGGTTTGAACTATGACAGCTAAGACGACTTCCACTGTGACACTTTTTATTCTCTTTCTAACTCTAAATAAATGATGTGAGGTTAACACGATTTAGATCTATGAAAGAACCTGGGAGGTAGGCCCTATCATCATCCTCATTTTATAGATGAGGAAACTGAGATGAATAGGAGGTGAAATGACTTGTCCAGGGTCACACAACTAGTAAGTATGTAGCTGAATTTGAACTCAGGTCTTCCTGCTATTCTAGCCATTGGGTCATCTAGTCATCTATTCTAGCCTCCTCATTTTACAAGTAGAAAAACTTGAGTCCCAGAGAAGGGACTAGCCCAAGGTCAAATAAGTACAGAGCTGGTAATCAAATATGGGTCCTCCAACTGCAAAATCCAACCTCTAGTCTCCTTACCCTATGGCTTATATGTGTCCATTAACCCCGAGGGGGCTAAACTTCTCACATCACTGCAGGACACATTGGACAATCTTGTCTCTATCTAATTATTCTGCCAAACAGTGACAATTGGCACGGTAAGGTTTTGGTTACTTTAAAAAAGGGTTTCTATCCAGATTCTGGAAAACAAGAGCAAAGAAGGAAGCAAAATGCTTCCTTGAGTCCAAACAAACAAGTTGGAAAATTAAAATGACTTTTTCATCCCTTATTTGGAACCCATGATACAGTACAAGACCCTTACCTGAACCCTATATAATAAATGTCCCTTGATGAGGGGATAATTAAAATTATTCTTCTTATTTGATCCTCACCATACCTTTATGAAGTAGAGAGTAGTATAGGCATTATTATCCCCATTTAATAGATGAGAAAACTGAAGCTCACAAGAGGGTGATTGACTTGTCCAAGGTCACATGGCATGTGATAGAACCAAGACATAAGCCAAACTCTTCTGACTCCAAATCCAATGCTCTTTCTAATAAACCACAGCTGCCTTAGAGAAGCAATCGATAAATATTTATTAATTGTTAGGTGCTAAGAATAGATGAACTTCCTGTAGAAATTCAGTTCTATCATGTACACATGTAGGGATACAGAAAACATGCAAAAATCCCTCAATAAAATATGAGGTGATTTGTAGAGAAGGACACTAGCACCTGAGAAGGGGTGGGAGGGGATGAATAAAGACTACATGTAAGGGACATCTAGGTGGCACAGTGGACAGAGTGCTAGTCCTGGAGTGAGGAAGACTCATCTTCCTGAATTCAAATCTGGCCTCAGATTTGAACTAGCTGTGTGATCCAGGGAAAGTCACTTAACCCTTTTTGCCTTAGTTTCCTCATCTATAAAAATGTGTTAGAGAAACAAAATGGCAACCCACTCCAATATCTTTGCCAAGAAAACCCCAAATAGGATCATGAAGAGTTGGCCACAACTGTAAACAGCCAAACAACAAAAACTTCCCATCCTTACACATTCCTTGCATCTTCTGGCACTCACAGAGCCCTGGCTCCCTCAGCTAGTCTGCACCCATGCCCTCCTTTTCAGGACTGGTTGTATGTTCTCACATACTACCTCCACACTGGTCAATGCTCCCCATTGCCACCTGTAGACTTTACTATCCTTTCCCACCATTGCTCAGTAGTCTTTCCTCCTTTGAGGTTGACTCCATCCAGATTTATTACCCAATCATGACTGTGACGACCACCACTACCCCAGGACATTCATTCTCCCTCCTTTCTCACAGAGTTCCCTGAACAGTCTTCCTCTTCCCTCAATTCATGCCCTCCTAGCAGACCACACAGCCAAAATTTCCAGTTCCTCAATCTACTCAGTTGTCATGAACACACACAAACACACACACACATACACATCCTAGCTACAGGTACAGCCATACCTTGATCTTGCCATTACCCACAATGCTGACATTTCTTAATCAGATCATAATCAGGCATTTAACCTATTCCCATGCTTTACCCATTAACATTTATTCTTTGTCCTCACCTTGACCTCAAATCTTGCCACTCTCAGTACTTTCCCAGGCTCTCACTTCTCTGACACACACTCCTGCCTTTCAAGTCTCAACCCTTTAGGTAACTGGGACCAATACTATACTATCTTATACTGCTTGAATCTTGTGCTCCCTTGACCTCATGGTTCTCATACTTGGTCTAAACTCCAACCCTGTATTACTTCCACTGTCTACCTCCTCACCAGTCACTGAATAGAGTTGAAAGAAGTCATACCACAATTCTTACTGTTATAATTTATGCATTATAATAGTAGTAGAATTTTCCGTATTAGTTGATAAGAGTAGTATTTTATGATTTTAATGTTTTGCATGTATTTGTGTTTATCTTTTGATTTTGCTCACTACAACTTTATATTATCCAATCTCAATTGGGCTATCACTGCAGCAAGACAATCCCTAATTCTTCACTAACTGATTCTTCAACCCACTCACCATAGTGGCTCCTCCAAACATGAACCCCACTTCCCATCTTCTCAACTGAGGACCTTGGCTTATATTTTGCTAAGAAAAATCTAAGCCATTAATTGGGAATTCCTTCTTTTCCTCTTCTTCTAATCTCACAACCTTCATGTCATCCTCTACTCTCTTTTTTTCCAAACTTTTCTCCTTCTGACTAACTACTCCAAAGACACCCACTTAATCCCACCCCCTACTGAATTCTCTAGCATATTGCCTTCACTATGATTTCCTCTATCTCTATAGCTTTCAACTGCCTCCAAACATGCCCAAATCTTATCCTTCCTTTAAAAAAATCTCATTTGAAGGAAACTATAAGTAAATTAGGTGAACACAGAATAGTATATCTGCCAGATCTTTTGGAAAGGAAAGATTTTAAGACCAATCAAGAGTTAGGAAAAATTTCTAAATGCAAAATGAATAATTTCAATTACATTAAATTAAAAAGGTTTTGTACAAACAAAACCAATGCAACTAAAATTAGAAGGGAAGCAACAAATTGGGGGGAAACTTTATAACAAAAACCTCTGACAAAGGTCTAATCACTCAAGTTTATAAGGAGCTAAATCAATTGTACAAAAAAAAAAATCAAGCCATTCCCCAATTAACAAATGGGCAAGGGACATGAATAGGCAATTTTCAGTTAAAGAAATAAAAACTATTGATAAGCATTTGAAAAAGTTTTCTAAATCTTTTATAATCAGAGAAATGCAAACCAAAACAATTCTGAAGTATCACCTCACACCTAGCAGTTTGGCTAACATGACAGCAAAGGAAAGTAATAAATGTTGGAGGGGATGTGGCAAAATTGGGACATTAATACATTGCTGATAGAATTGTGAATTGATCCAGCCATTCTGGAAGGCAATTTGGAACTATGCCCAAAGGGCTCTAAAAGACTGTCTGCCCTTTGATCCAGCCATAGCACTGCTGGGTTTGTACCCCAAAGAGATAAGGAAAAATACTTGTATAAGAATATTCATAGTTGCACTCTTTGTGGTGGAAAAAAAATTGGAAAATGAGGGGATGCCCTCCGATTGGGGAATGGTTGAATAAATTGTGATATATGTTGGTGGTGGAATACTATTG
Organism: Monodelphis domestica; assembly: GCF_027887165.1. Lineage (NCBI taxonomy): Eukaryota > Metazoa > Chordata > Mammalia > Didelphimorphia > Didelphidae > Monodelphis > Monodelphis domestica. The sequence goes on along the minus strand of NC_077227.1, from coordinate 407,986,053 downwards.
TGCTCAAAGGAATAATGAACTGGAGGGATTCCAGGTGAACTGGAATGTCTTCCAGGAATTGATGCAGAGTGAAAGGAGCAGAACCAGGAGAACATTGTACACAGAAACTGATACACTGTGGTACAATTGAATGTAATGGACTTCTCTACTAATAGCACTGCAGTGATCCAAAACTATTCGGAGGGACATATGAGAAAGAACACTATCTACATTCAGAGGAAGAACTGTGGGAGTAGAAACCCAGAAGAAAAACAACTGCTTGATCACATGGGTTGATGGGGATATGATTAGGGATGTAGACTCTAAATGATCATCCTAATGCAAATATTAAAATATGGAAATAGGTCTTGATCAATGACACATGTAAAACCCAGTGGAATTGCATGTCAGCTATGGGAAGGGGTTGGGGGAGGAGAGGGAAAGAACATGAATCTTGTAACCATGGAAAAATTTTCTAAATTAATTAATTGAAGATTTCCAATTAAAAATAAAAAGAGTGGGAAAAAAAATCTCACTTGACCCTATCATCCTGGCTAGGTATTGTCCTATCATCTCACGTACCATATGCAATCAGTTGCCAAACCCTTTCTCTCCACCCATCTAGTCACCAACTAGTTCAGACCCTAATCTGTGTGTGTGGCATACCTGGGTTATTCCAAGAACCTCCCACTAAGTCTCCCTACTTTAGTCTCACTCTCATTCATCTATCCTCTATAGATCTGCCAAAGTGATTTTCCTAACATCAGATCTGACTATGTAACCACTTCTTCCTCCTCACCCTACCCCCCACCACCACCACCATAAACCACACTACTAGAGTTCTCAACCTTTTCTGTATCCCTTTGTCAGGTCAATGAAACCCTTTTTCAGAATACTATTTCCAAAAGAGTAAGTTAAAATATTAGGGCAGCCACAGTTGATTAGGAGTGCCAGTCCTAGAGTCAGGGATACTCATTGTCTTGAGTTCAAATGTGACCTCAGATACTAGCTGAGTGACCCTGAGCAAATCACTTTACTGTGTTTGTCTCAGTTTCCTCATCTATAAAATGAAGTGCAGAAAGAAATGGTAAATCACTTCAGCATCTGTGGCAAGAAAACTTCAAAGGAGGTAATGAAGTGTTGGACATGACTGAAATGACTAAACAATAAAATATATCAAATGATAAAGGAAACCAATTACAATAAAATAAAGATAGAATTCCACCCCATTCAAATTCAAAGATTCCTGAAATCTATCCACAGATCCTGTAGGGGTACATTAAACTGCAGTTAAGAACCCCTGCTCTAATGCCTACTTATTACACTTATAATCAAATAAAGACTCCTCTGTTTGACATTTAAAGCACCTAATCACCTGATCCTATTCCACCTCTCTAGCCTACTCATACCTGCGATCTATGGTGTAGCCAAAGCTACTGGTCCTATCACATAGCACTCAATCTCCTTACATCAGCTGTTCCAATGCCTAAGAATGGATTCTTCCCCTCATTGCTTTCTCAAAATCCTTGGTTTCCTCCAAGACTCAAATGAAGGGTAGCAAAGTGGCTCAGTGGATACAAAGCCAGGCTTGGGAGATCCTGGGTTCAAATCTAGCCTCAGAAACTTCCTAGCTGTGTGACCCTGGGCAAGTCATTTAACCCCCATTGCCTAGCCCTTACCTCTATTCTGCCTTGGAACCAATACCCAGTAATGATTTTAAGGCTGAAGTTAAGGGTTTAAAAGGAAAAAAAAGACTTAATTGAAGCACCAGGGCATGAGGCCTCACACCAGAGAAACCATGGCCTGGCATGGTGTGTCATCAACTTAAGAGTTTCATTGCATCTCACTTTGACAGCTCATTATGGGGCTTGCTGCCAAAACAATCACACCTCTCCTTATCCCCTTACACTCTGCTACCCAGCCCCAACATTCTGATGTCAAAGCTCCCAACTTCCCCTTTCTGAGCCAGCAGGTATGACTGGTAAAATTATTCCCCCACCCTCCTGCTCCCCAGATCACTTCCCTGGCCTTAGAAGGCAGGCTCTGGCTTAAAGACAATGACCAGTGAGTAAAGAACCCTGATTTCCCCCTTTTCATCTTGGGTGGATCAGAGTGAGTCATGTAGGATAAGTGGGTATGGAAGGATTGCCATCTACATCAGAGGAATCATTGTATAATCTTTTCTTCCTAAACACAACCCTCTTCCAGATTTCTCCATTACCTTTGAAGGGAATCTTTGTTTCAAGTCACCCAGGTCCTCACACTCATGGTGTCACCTTTGATGTCTTACCCTCTACCCCATTCTCAAGTGGTTACCAAATCTTGTCTGCTCTGCCTCCAGTTTGCCATCTGTTCTCTTTACTAGCCTAGCTGAGGACCATCACCTATGGATATCTGGATTATTTTGATGGCCACCTAACTGGTCTGGCTTCCTCAAATCTCCAATCACCCGTCATACAGGCAGCTGCCACAGTGATATTCTTAAAGAGCAGGTTCAACTATGTCACACTACTCTCCCACTCGAAACACTCCAAATACAAAATTCTTTCTTAGGTATTTAAAGCTCTTACTAACCTAGCCCCTACCTTTATAGTCTTCTTGTACCTTAGTCCATGATAAGTACTTCTAGATCCAATGCTATTGGACTCCTTCCTTTACCATGAACAAGAAATTCCATCTTGCCCTTACCTCTATTCTGCCTTGGAACCAATACCCAGTAATTTTCTCTGGCTGTCCCTCCTGCCAGGAATGTTCTACCTCCTCATTTCTGCTTACTGGCTTCCCTGGCTTCCTTTAAATTCCATCTAAAATTCCATCTTCTACAAGATTTTCCCACCCCCTCTTACTTCTAGTGCTTTCTCTCTTTTAATTATTTCCTATTGATCCTGCATAGAGAGCTTGATTGCATAATTTGTTTAGGGGCAGCTAGGTGGAGAAGTGGATAGAGTGCATGGCCTGGAATCAAAGACTCATTGTAAAGAGTTCAAATCTAGCCTTAGAGACTTTACTAGATGGCTGACTCTGGGCAAGTTACTTAACCCTGTTAAGACTCAGGTTCCTCATCTATAAAATGATCTGGAGAAGTAAATGGCAAACTACTCCAATATCTTTGCAAGAAAACCCGCAATGGGGTCATGGAGAATCAGACCCATTTCAACATATAATTGTTTGCTTGTTGTCTTCTCCATTAGATTCTGAGATCCTTGAGGGCAGGGAGTACCTTCTGTTTCATTTTGTATCCCCAGCTTAACACAGCACATGACATATAATAGGCATTTAATGTTTATAAGCTGACTACATTTTATAACTTTTATATCCATTAGTATAGAAGTAAATGTATTTAACTTGAAAATAACTAAATATTCATAGGAATGGGAGTTTGTAGTCAAGATTTTTTTCTGATGGGATACACAATCAAAAAAGTTTGGAAATCACTGGAATCCAAGTCCAGTGCTTAGAGATCACTTATATCTCAAAGTTCCTTCCGGCTCTAATTCTCTCTCTTTTTAAAAAACACATACTAAATATCAGTCCCAAGGCAGAAGAATGATAAGGCTTAGGCAATCAGGGTTAAGTAACTTACATAGGGTCACACAGGGATCCAAGGAGATATTTGAATCCAAGACACCCCATGTCCAGGATTGGTTCTCTATCCACTGAGCCGCTTAACTGTCCCCCGCTCTAATTCTTAAAAGATGTAGAGTGGGTTTATGCTTATGTTTAAGAGAGCAGACATCCTGAGCCTTTATAGAACAGTAGTATTTCCATCTAAAATCAAAAGCAAAAACTGGATTCCTTAAGCTATGTTTGTGGGCAGAGCTCTGTGCATACAGAGGGAAAAGGTCTGTAAAGAAATGGAGAGACTGTGGTCCCACTGCAAAAACATCCACCCAGGGTATAAGTGCCAGCTCCAGGGATAGCTTTGTCTCTATAAATCCAAACAACTGTCTTGGTCAAGGCCAGCTCTTCTGCCCTTGAAGTAGTAGGACAAAACTAGCAGCAAAACCTTCTGGGCCTCACGGTGATTTACTGAGACTTTAAAAACCTTGAACTCAGGAGAGCTGAGTCTTTGCAAGTGGGACTGATTTCATTTCAGATCCCTGATGCATAGGAACTCCAGAGACAATCAAAGTGAGCTCCAGTCACTGTGGCAAGCATAATAATGCAGTCCAGTTAATTTTAAAGTGTTCTTATAGAATCATCTCTTTCAGAACTGGAAGAGATTTTAGAACGGAGAGTGTTAGACCTGAAAAGTACCTTAAAAGTCATTCAGGGCAGCTAGGTGGCTCAGGGGATAGAAAGCCAGGCCTAGAGTTGGCAGAAACTACATTCAGACACTTCCTAACATAGCTGTGTGATCTTGGACAAGTCACTTAACCCCCATTGCCTAGCCCTTACTGCTCTTCTGCCTTGGAACGAATTCTTAATATCAGTTCTAAGACAAAAAGGTAAAGGGTGAAAAACAAAAGAAAAAAAAGAGATCCAGGCAAATTCCCATTATAGAATTAACAGGTGATGGAATAGGAAAAGGCCCCCAGAACAGCTTCTATGTCTAGGGCACAGGAAGGTAGCAGGTTGGGTGCACAGGAGGCTCAGATTCCAGGCTTGCCCTGTCTAAAATCTTAAGAGTCAGCCTCAAGTAGTGCAAATCACAGTGGATTTGGAGCTAGAGAACCTGGGTCAGTCAGTTATTTGGTTGATTAATACCTATTAAGTGCCTTACTGAATACCAAGCACTGTACTACATGCTGAGGTGAAAGATAGTGCCCCCTTCTCCAGGACCTTCCAGTCCACTGGACCTAGGTGAGGTCACTAGCTGTGGATGACCGCTGGGATTGAGAGGGTCACCTAAGACCTTTCTGAGTATCAGTTTCTCTACCTATAAAGTGAGGGGATTATTCTAGGTTAGGGTTCTTAATCTAGGCTATGAGTACTTGTTTCCAAAAATATTTTGATAATGCAATTCAACAAAACTGATTTCCTTTGTAAGTCTATATATTTTATATTGTGCATTTAAAAACATTATCCTGAGATGTGGTCAGTCCATTGGTTCAGACAGGCTGCTGGAGGGGTCTGTGACAGAAAAAAAGATTAAGCATCCCTGTGCTAGATGAGCTCTAACATATAATTCAGATCTAAACCATGGTTTGTTTTCCAGCTCCATAAAGAAACAAGGGCCTCATGAGGTGTGTGGATGTGAGCAACTGGGTGATGTGGTGAATGGAGTGCTGGGTGTGGAGGCAGGAAGACCTGAGTTCAAATCTAGTCTCAGGCACTTACTAGCTATGTGACCATGGGCAAGTCCATTAGGCCTTATGTAGATAAAATTCACTCCCCAGGCTCGACCTCCCCAAACCCCTCCTACCCCACATCCTATTTCCCATGCCTACATTGCAAGATGGGAGCTCTCACAGGTTGGGAGCTACAATGGAACAGGGTCAGGAGCAGGAGCACTGGTGCCTGCTGTGTGCTCAGGGGCTTTGGCAGGCTTCAGATTTCAGCTTTCTGATTCAGCTAAGGGTATTATACTTAGGTCATATTTTCTGTCTCCTTCCTTCATTTCCCTCATTTTACTTTATCTCCATTTTGATGAAAACATAATTGTTAAGAACTACTGCCAGATTTATGACTTAAAGAGTTAATTTTATAAATGGCGACCACAACAATTTTTAAATTAATGACAAAATTAATATTTTACTTTTATTATTACACCCTCATTTGCCTCAGTTTCCTCATCTGTAAAATAGAGTTAATAAATACTACTATATAATAAATCCTTCTACCCCACCCCAGGACTATGGATTTTAATTTTTTTTTCATGGTTACATGATTCAGGTTCTCTCTGTCCTTTCTTTCCTCCCCCTCTCAGAGCTGACAAGCAATTTCACTGGTTATACATATATTGTCACTCAGATCCTATTTCGATATTATTCATTTAAATTTTTAAAAATGTCATTTAACTTTTTAATTTCCCCCCCAGGGCTTCGAAGATGATCAAGTGAGATAGTAATTATAAAGCATTCAGTGCAGTGCATGGCATATAGTGAAGAACTATATTTAAGTAAGTGTGTATATCGATGTCTATATTTATATAATATGTACATAACATTAACTATAATAATAGTAATTCACTTACTTTGTTATGTTCTACACACACACACACACACACACACACACACACACACACACACGTACACGTGATGAGAGACATTCTGTGGCAGTGGATAGAGAAAAGGGTTGAGCCAGAAGCAACAAAATTCAAGACCTGCTTCTATTATATATTAGTTGTCTGAATGTCGATGAGTCCTTCATTATAGACATACATATACATACACACACATATATAGACATCCACATAGGTGTGTATACACATCTAATTTCTATTTGTGTATGATTATACATAATGGACTATTATTCCATATGATTTAAATATGAGGACAAATATATGTGTATGGTATATATTATTATAGGTGATTCTGATTTTATTTGCTTAACACATTATAATAATCATATATAAAATTTAAAATAATTATATAATTATAGTGTATACATTTACACACACCGTTGAATTCTCCAAGAAACCAGAATTTAGAGGTCCAAAAGATATGAATAAAAAGATCCCGAGAAAACGAATCTTAGGGACCCAAGTCGCCCCTTTCTCGGCCGAGCATATGAGAATACCCAGGTGTCTAGTAGAGGAGCCAGCACAGTTATGGCAGGAAGTCCTGACAAAGACAAAGGCTGTTCTCTGGCTGGAGTCTATTGTTCTGTGACCGTTTGAGGAGTTGGGGTAAACACGGCGAGGTTTCAGGTAGTCGGCTCTAGGCCCTGCTATTGAAAGAGGGGAGAGAAATGGAAATCCCAGGATAGATGAGGGCAAAAGTCCAAAGAACATTAAGAGGGAGGAGCCAGAATAGCTTCAGCCTCCTGTCTCTACTGTTTCTGGTAAAGGGAATTTTGATTCCCAGCCATCCTCGAGGAAAGGTCACCATTCCTGTTTGCTACCTTTCTTCATTCCATCTCCTCTCTCTCAATCTCCCCCCCCCCCAAAAAAAACCTTCCCTTCCCCCCTCAGGCCTCACATAGAATTTGTTGTCTATAATGAGATTTATAGCATCTGAAGTTAGGGCAGACCTGGGTTCTAATCCTGCTCAGACGCTGACTCTTAGTGATCTCAGGCATTCATTGAGTTCTCCTTTATTAAAAAAATGATGATGATGATAATGCCTATTGTACCTACTTCATAGGCTTATTGTGAAAATGAAACAAAATCATGTATTACCTGAACTCAACACACCCAAATTCAGGTATATGTGATTGGAAATGGAAAAAAAATCAAGGCAGAAAAATCTATAAAATAAACCATACACTAAATAATATACACAAAAATAAAATAATACGCAATAAATTGAGCAGCTAGATAGCACAGAGGATAGAGCACCAGGCATGAAGTTGAAAGGTCCTGGGTTCAAATCTGGAATAAGATACCTTCTAGCTGTGTGACCCAGGGCAAGTCCCTTAATCCCCATTTCCTAGTCCTTACTGCTCTTCTGCCATGGAACCAATACTTAGTATTGATTCCAAGAAAGACAATGTCTTTTTTTAATTTAAAAAAATTACCTGCTAAATTAATCTATGCTATTTTTTCCAGTGCCATAAAGTCTCGAAGCAATTTACCTAATCACGCTCATTCTCTCTCTAAGAAGCCTTAAAGTAAGTCTTTACGTTGTTTTGCACCAAACATTAGCTCCAGCATCAGTCTTTGTCCAGAGTTCTCCCTTGTAACCAGTCATATCCCTGTGAGGAAACAGGGCTTCCCTCTGTTTCATTAACTCTATTTAGTTATTAACAATGGCCTCAAAATACAAGAGTTGTGATGCTGGTAGCTCTGATAAGCTTAAGAAAAGTCAGAGAGTGCCTACGTATGTTTGTATAAGAAATACATAGGAAATAATGGGGTTCTTTTCTGTGAAATTCTCAACTTATATGAAGGGTTTAGAATGAAATGGTAGCATAAAATGAGACCTTACTGCATAAATGGCTTTGCAAATTTTTTTTGCCATATCAATATTTATTATTATTATTAGCATAGCATTCCTATGCCCTAGGTCCAGCCAACCCTATTGCCTAAAAAAAACATATATCTCGTTAAAATATTATATCTTGATTTATATTTATTTTCATAAATAATACAAACATATTTATATTCTCTCTGTATATATACATACACACATATAATTTTTAAAAACCCTTCCTTCTATCTTAGAATCAATACTGTGTATTGGTTCAAAGGCAGAAGAATGGGAAGGGCTAGGCAATGGGGGTAAAGTGACTTGTCCAGGGTCACACAGCTAAGAAGTGTCTGAGGCTAGATATGAACCCAGGACTTCCTGTCTCTAGGCTTGACTCTCAATCCATTTGAGCCACTCAGCTGCCTCCGTAAGTTTACATTTTTAAAGTAAAATGTAGTTAATTCTTTTTTTAAAATTCCTTAACCCTCTCTCTTAGAATTCATTAGACAAAAGAGCAGTAAAGACTAGGCAATTGGGGTTAAATGACATTCAGAGTCACAAAGCTGGGAAGTATTTGAAGCCACATTTGAACCCAAGACCTCCTCTATTCACTGTGCTAAGTATAACTGGTCCAGTTGTTCTTTTCATCTTAACCCTTACCTTCCATCTTACAGTCAATTCTATGTATTGTTTCCAAGACAGAAGATCAGTAAGGGCCACGCAATGGGAGTTAAGTGACTTTCCCTAGATTACTGAGGTCAAATTTGAACCCAGGACCTCCCATCTCTAGGAATGGCTCTCAAATCACTGAGCTACCCAGCTGCTCCCAGTTATTAATTCTTAATGGCTAAGTTTTAGTTTCTTTTGGTTGCTTACTCATTTTAGTCACATCTGATTCTTCATGACCTAATCTGGGGTTTTCTTGGTAAAGATTCTGATGTTGTTTCCATTTCCTTCTCCAACTCACTTTACAGATGAGGACACTGAGCAAAAGAAGGTGAAGTGACTTGCCCACCTAGTAAGTGTCTGAGACAGATTTGAACTCAGGAAGAAGGATCTTGTTGTCTCTGGGTCCTGCCTTCTAGCCCCTCCACAGCCTAACTGACTTTTTAGTTTCTTTAGTTTGATGAATCAAAAGTGTCCTTGGTAATTAAGTATTCAATAAATGTTTGCCTTTAAATATTAAAAATAAAATGTCCTGGATGTGTACATGTTAATGAAATGTACTTCACATGCTGTAGATTGCAGTGATCTGTGTGGATGCCATAATCCTCCACTAGCCTGTATCCAATCTTTATGCCTCCCCTAGCAATGAGCACGATCTTCAGGCACTTAATGAATGTTTACTGAATGAAGTCTAACACTTGCGACATATAATAATAACTTCTATAGTCCTTTAGAGTTTATAAAGTGTTTCCCTTACAGCCTGAATGTTTTATTATCCCCATTTTACATAAAAATAAAATAAATACACTTGACCCTCTGCATGAACTCGCCCAAGGTACAGGCAACCCAGGTTGTCCCACTCAAAGTCCACGGTTCTTCCCATTCCCTGACGGTCTTTCATCAGCACCCACTTTGGGGCCAAAGAGAAAGCCCAGGTTATAGAGTTTTCAGAGTTCTCCATCTGAAAGCCACTTTTGCTGGGGTCCAGGCTCTTAGGGATCTCCCTGAGCTAGGCCACCAGACAACGGCCAGGGCACGGGGAGGGGGAGAGATGGCAAAGGCCTGAATTATCCAAACTGATCATCAATTTCAGCGCACAGACCATCACTGCTACCTGCCTGTCTCCCTCTCCTCTAGTTTTCTTCCAACTAAAACACCCTCCACAGATCCCAGATGAATTTTTCTAATGCACACATCCGGGCACATCAAAGCCCTGCTCATAAACCTTCACTGGCTCCTCAGCCTGGCCTTGGGGGTCACCCATGATTTCTCCAGCCTATTTCTGGCTCTCCTTACCTCGATCCCCTCATCAAGTGAAAGTAATCTCAGCAAGCTTCCCAGATGTTCCTTCCTTGGTTCCAGAAGCCCTTTGTCCATGAAGCCTTTCTAATCACCCCCACACCCTCATCAAAGATGCCCTCCTAGGGGCAGCCAGGTGGCTCAGTGAATTGAGAGCTAGCCCTAGAGACGGGAGGTCCGAGGTTCAAATATGGCCTCAGACACTTCCCAGCTGTGTGACCCTGGGCAAGTCACTTGACCCCCATTGCCTAGCCTTACCACTCTTCTACCTTGGAGCCAATACATAGTATTGACTCCAAGATGGAAGATAAGGGTTAAAAAAATAAAAAAGATGTTCTCCACCTCCAAAAGCACTTTTCAGCATCTATTTTCCATGAAAGTGATTTGTGCATATGGCAGCTAGGTGGCGTAGTGGACCAAGCCTAGGGTCAGGAAGACCCAAATTCAAATTAGGCATCAGATACTTAATATATGTGTGACCCTGGGCAAATCACTTAATTGAGGGTTGCCTCAATTTCTTCAATTGTAAAATGCTGATAATAAAAGTACCTACCTCAAAAAGTAGTGGTAAGAGTCAAATGACATGATATTTTTAAAAAACAATTAGTGGGGCAGCTGGGTGACTTGGTGGATAGAGAGCCAGCCCTGATTCAGGAGGTCCTGGGTTCAAATGTGACTTCAGACATTTTCTAGATGTATGACCCTGAGCAAATCACTTAACCCCAGTTGCCTAGTCCTTACTGCTCTTCTGGCTTGGAACTGATACTTAGTATAGATTCTAAGACAGAAGGTAAGGGTTTAATTTTTTTTTAATTAAAAATGAAAAAAAAAAGACCAAAAATGGAGGCAAATTGATCACATATTTGCAACAAGGAATAACAGATGGACAATCCCATTCCTTTAGGATGCCTCCCTTTGAGGACATGTAAGGCTAAGACAGAAATTTTAAAAAATAAGTTGAGGGGGCAGTTGGTTGGCTCAGTGGACTGAGAGCCAGGCCTAGAGATGGGAGGTTCTAGGTTCAAATCTGGATTCAGACACTTCCCAGTAGTGTGACCCTGGGAAAGTCACTTGACCCCCATTGCCTAGCCCTTACCACTCTTCTGCCTTTGATTCCAAGGCGGAAGATAAGGGTTTAAGAAAAATAAATGAATAAGTTGAGAGAGCAAAAACTCACAGAGGAGAGGGATCTGAGGCCTAGAGCCTAGAGAAGAAATTGAAACCATTTCCTTTAGTCTCCCTGTAAAACTATTTATAAGTATCTTGAAATGTAGTGAATTTCTCTGATCAGCATAATGACTAATTACAACTCCAGAAAGGGCTTAGGATATAACATGCAATGTTTCTCTCACAAAAAGGGACAGACTCAGCATGTTGATTGAGACTTCTAATTTTTGGACCTGGACAAAGCAGGAATTTTTTTTTGCTTAAGAAAACATATTTGTATTAGGGATTTTGATTTTTTTGTTGCTCAATTTGGAGGGAGTAAAGTAGGGGTAATGTGAAGAGAGGAAAGAGGGAGAGAATATGAATCCCTCCCCAATAAAAAGAATTTTTAAAAATGTAGTGAGTTCACTATCAATGGAAGTGTTCAAGAGGAAGCAGATGAACACTCATGTAGGAGACCTGTTTCTGGGTAATGGTTAAGTTAAATATCTTCCATTTCCCACTCAGCTCTGAGAGCCTGATTCTGCTACAAGAACAGAATCCTCTCAGTTCTATAATTCATTATAAGAGGTCACAAGAAAGAGAATGTCAATTATTTGTTTTGTAATCTTTTTTCCTTTGGACTTTATTGAATGGTTAAGGCCAGAAGGAAGGAGAAAAACAGGGAAAGTTCCCATCTAAAGCAGCCAAGGAGAATGGTAGTTTAATTATCCAGATCAAAACTTAATTGGGAAATGTTGAACAGAATAAATAAAAATATAATACAACATAGATAATGTTAATTTGTAGTATTCAGAGTCAATATTTGGTCTTCAGGGATCTGTTTGTATTTTGTATTTGACACAACCAGTTCAAAGCATCAAAAGTGGGCCAGTTCCTCTACTCTAGAATGACATAATGAAACAAACACCAAGATGGAAATCAGAAAAATCTGAATTAAATCCCAATTCTACCTCTGATGAGGAAGCTACATGGTGCAGTGAATAGAGCTCAGCTCTAGGTATAAAAGGACTTGAGTTCAAATCCAAGCCTCCAGCAACTTACTAGTTGTATAATCAAGGAAAGTCACTTAACCTTGTTTGCCTAAGTTGCTTCATCTATAAAATGAGCTGGAGAAAGCAATACCACTATTGGGTGTGTGCCCCAAGAGATAATAGGGGAAAAAACCTGTACAAGAATATTCATAGCTGAGCTCTTTGTAGTGGCAAAAAATTGGGAAATGAGGGGATGCCCTTCAACTGGGGAATGGCTGAACAAATTGTGGTATCTGTTGGTGGTAGAATACTATTGTTCTAAAAGGAATAATGAACTGGAGGAATTCCATGGGAACTGGAACAACCTCCAGGAAGTGATATAGAGTGAAAGGAGCAGAACTAGGAGAACACAGTGACAGACATTGTGGTAAAATCGAATGCAATGGACTTCTCTACTAGCAGCAATGCAGCGATCCAGGACAATTCTGAGGGACTTGTGAGCAAGAACACTACCCACATTCAGAGGAAAAACTGTGGGAGCAGAAACACAGAAGAAAAACAACTGCTTGATCACATGGGTCGATGGGGATATGCTTGGGGATGTAGACTCAAAATGATCATCCTAGTGCAAATATTAATAATATGGAAATGGGTCTTGATAAATGACACATGTAAAACCCAATGGAATTGCTCATTGGCTATGGGAGGGAGGTGGGAGGAGAGAAGGGAAAGAACATGAATCATGTAAACATGGAAAAATATTCTTAATTAACTTAATTAATTTTCAGAAAAATAAATAAATGAAATATCTTTTTAAAAAAATGAGCTGGAGAAGGAAATGACAAATCACTCCAGTATCTTTGCCAAGAAAATTTCAAAATGTCCAGAGATATAAAACTATGTTAATCATAATCTCAACAGCACCATTGTTAAGTCTAATTCCCAAAGTGATCAGAGAAAAAGGAAAAGGCAAAGAACCTATATATTCTAAAATATTTCTAGCAACTCTCTTTGTGGTGACAAAGAACTGGAAATGAAAGAGATGCTCATCAATTAGAGAGATTTCTAATGATCATTAATAAATCTCTGAAAATATAGTATTTTTATTATTATTGAGATTAATTTTAATTTTTAGAACACTATGGTACCATAAGTGATAAGCAATTTAATTTTTAAAAAACATGGGAAGACCTACATGAAATTAAGAAAAGTGAAACAGTAGAATTAAGAAAACATTATATGGGATAGCTAGGTGGATTACTGGATTGAAAGTCAGGCCTGGAGGATAGGACATCCTGGGTTCAAATATGGCCTCAGACAGTTGTACCTGTGTGACCTTGGGCACTGCCTAACCCTTACAGCTCTTCTGCCTTGGAACCAATACACAGTTCTTGATTCTAAGATGGAAGGTAAAAGGTTTTGTTTTTTTTTTAAAGAGAATTATCTATAAAACTACAGAATTAAATGTTTGAAGGATAATTTGTGTATGTCCTTCTCATAATCAGAAACATTGAAGACATAGTTTCATTTATACCTTTTTTTGGGAGGGGTCAAATGATGTTTTCTCTAATATGAGAATGGAAGGAAAAGGAGGAGACACTTGGAAATTTTAATGCAACCAACAAATGAAGTAATTAATTTTTAAAAAGAAAAGGAAAAAAAACCCAAAATGAAGTCACAAAGAGTTAGATATGACTGAATAACAAAAACCTCTTATGTGTTATGTGGCCTTCGGGAAATTATTTCTCCACTTGATCCTTAATTTCCCCAACTGTCAATGAAAGCATTTAACTCTCTATGTTCGCTAAAGTATCCTACAGCACTAATGGTGGACAACTCTTAAGTCTAAGAGGGTAGCTTTGGGGCAGGGCTAGGACTAGTATTATTGGCCTTGAGTGCTCTCAAGCACTGTTTCCAGGGCTCTTGAGGTTCATAGCTGTGGCAGGCAGGCAGGAGTGTGGGGCTTGGGCTAGAGGCTTTCTAGATCCACACCAAGCTTAATAGCTCTTCTTCCCCATGTTCCTCTATGGTCTAGCACTCAACGAAGTGATATTCACATAACCTTTAGAGAACCACAGAAGCAAAAGAGAGAGGCACATTGGTGATAGATGAAAATGGGCCTCCAAATCCATCTGTATCTGATTACAGAATTGGGGGAAAACAATTCTGTTTTCATCAACTCACATTCCTTCGGTCCTTTAAAGTTTGTAAAAAGCGTTCCTCACAAGATTGGCTAATAGGATGGAAAAGGAAAATTAAAAATATTGGAGGAGATGTGGGCAAATTGAGCCACTAGTGCATTGCTGGTGGAGCTGTGAACTGATCCAACCATTCTGGAAAGCAATTTGGAACACCGTCCAATGGGATGTAACACTGTGCATACTCTTTGACCCAGCTATAACACTACTAGATCTGTATCTCTAAGAGATTAAAAAAAAAAGAACTATATGTACAAAAATATTTATAAAAACATTTTATGGTGGCAAAGAACAGGAAATTGAGCAGATGCCCATCAGTATGGGGAATGTTTGAACAAGATTGAGTATGATTGTAATGAAATACTATTGTGCTGTATGAAATGATGAGCAAGATGTGGTACTTTCAGAAAAACCTAGAAAGACTGATATGAACTGATGCAAAGTGAAGTGAGCAGAACCAGGAGAACATTGTGAACTGTTCTTGTATAACCATATTGTATGGTTATCAACTCTGAATGACTTAGCTATTCTCAACAATACAAAGATCCAAGACAATTTCAAAGGACTCATAATGAAAAATGCTATTCCCTGCCAGAGAAAGAACTGATGAAATCTGAATGTAAATCAGAACATACTAATATTTTTCTTGTGTTAGGGTTTTTTATCTGTTTTTCTTTTATAATATGACTATTATGGAAATAAATTTTGCATGACAACATATATAACCTATGGAAAACTGCTTGCCTTCTTGAGGTGGGAGGAGGAGGGAGAGAATTTGGAACTAAAAAAAATTTTTAATGTGAAAAATTATTTTTACATGTAATTGGAAAAGTAAACATTAAGAACTTCCTCCAAAAGGAAAATTAAAATTATTTTTAAATGTAATTAGAAAAAATAAAATTTTAAAAATTAAAAAAAACCAAAACAAAACAAAAAGCAAACGTTCCTTGTGGGCAGACTGCCCACTGGATAGAGATCCAGGCCTGGAGATGGGAGGTCCCAGATTCAAATCTGGCCTCAATCATTCCTACCTGTGTGACCTTGGGCAAGTCATTTAACCACCATTATCTAGCCCATTCTGTTCTACTGCCTTAGAGCAAAAATATAGTATTGATTCTAAGACAGAAAGTAAGAGTTTTTTAAGTTTTTTTAAAAGTCTTCTTGACAAAAACTCTTACAAAGCAAGAAATGTAACTATCATTACATACATTTTACAGATAAGAAAACTGAGGCTCAGGAATTTCAAGTGCTTTTCTTAAGGCCACACAGCTACTATGGAGGTCCAGCATATTGCATTATGATCAAACCATTTTTATCCCATTTCTCCACCATAAAAATGAACTTCAGATCTGTACCAGATTACAGCCAGATCAAGTTAATCCAAACCCTTATTAAACACCTACTAAGTGAAGGGGCTATTTTTATACTGGGAAAGATATCACCACTCTAGCTTTTAAAGAGCTCACAAGCAAGTAGGGGAGATAAGATGCAAGCACAGAAAATACATAAAATAGAAGATGATAACGGGTGAAGAGGAAATACCTTCCTTTTAGAAGTGATTAGAAAAGGCTTCCTGAAGGAGATAGCCTTTGAACTTGGTCTCAAATGGGGAATGGGCAATGGGTAGTCAGCGCAGAGGAAATAATTTTGACAAAAGCATTAGGGGAGGGAGAACATAGATTGGCTCAGGAACAAGATTAATCTACTTTGGGCAGGTAGGAGGAAGTCCTGAGATCATAGAATCATAGAATTAGAGCTAAAAGGGACCTTAGAGGGCATCTAGTTCGATACCCTCATTTTACAGATGAGGAAACTGAGGCCAAGAGAGTTAAGTGACATGTTCAATTGTCAACTCATAAGTTTCTAAAGTAGAATTTTAAGCCAGGTCTTCCTGACCACAAGTCCAGTACTCTATCCACGACATTATGAAACTTCTCAAAAGGAAATAAGGCTGGAAATCTATAGGAAAGGCCTTGAATGGTACCGTTAAGAAATTTGGAATTCATCTTGTCAGTAATTGAAAGCTTCTGAAAGTGTCTGAACAGAATGATATGCTGAGAGTTGTTCATTAATCTGGTATTATGGACAGGATAGGTTGAAAGGGAGGTTTGTTTGGTCATTTTTCAGTCAGGTCTGACTCCTTAGGACACATTTGGGGTTTTCTTAGCAAAGACATTGAAGTGGTTTGCCATGTCCTTCTCCAGCTCATTTTACAGATGAAGAAATTGGGGCAAAGAGGGTTAAGTGACTTGCACAGGGTCACAGAGCTAGTAAGTGCAGCTTCTCTTGGAAAAAGGAGATGTGCTGGCAATAAAGTACTGGCAGTAAGGACACAAAGGAAACATAATCTTGACCTGCAATCAAGAAGACAACTTCAGTATTGGCTTTGCATTGACCTTAAGGAAATCCTTTTCCAAACACCCTTGTTCACATCCCTGTTGGTGCCTCAGTTTCCTTTTCTAGAAAAAGGAGTTAAACTAGATTATACTGTTGGTATTTTAGCTAATGGCATTTTAGGATACTAAGGTACTCTCCAGGGACAGATGGGAGTGGCAGAGACGAGACAGAATCAACAGGATTATCTGAAAGATAATGGATGTGGGGGAAGTGGGAGGAAGAGGCATGGGAGAGGACTACAAGGTTACACACTTGAGAAGCCAAGGTAGCCCTTTGGCCAAAGACAGAGGGGAAAGGGAGGGAGAGAGGTAAGGTTAGTGCCTCAAAGAGACAGCTATCCTCAGAGAGATTTAAGTGAGTCCCTCCCAGCTTTCACACTTCGTTGAAGGAGAAGTATTTAAAACCATTAGCAGGACATTAATGCTCAGGAATTAAGACTGAGGACCACAGAGGCTCCTAATGGAAGAGGACTGAATTGTTTAAATGGTTTTCCCTGGATGAGATTAAGTAAATACTGGAAAGAGGAAAAGATTCCAAAGACATGAACTGGTTAGGTAGGGGGCAGTTGGGACAAACTCTAGCATGTAAGAAAGGGACAAAGGGCCTCAGACACATTTAACTAACTGTGTGACTATGAGCAAGTCACTTAACCTCCATTGCTAAAGACCTTACTATTTAACCGTGGAGGAGGGAGGGATGGAGAGGGAGGAAGAGAGAGAGAAGGTGGAGGGAGAGGGAAAGGAAGGAAGGAGGGAAAGGAAAGAAGGAAGGAAGGAAGGAAGGAAGGAAGGAAGGAAGGAAGGAAGGAAGGAAGGAAGGAAGGAAGGAAGGAAGGAAGGAAGGAAGGAAGGAAGGAAGGAAGGAAGGAAGGAAGGAAGGAGGGAAAGGAAGGAAGGAGGGAAAGGAAGGAAGGAGGGGAAGGAAGGAAGGAAGGAAGGAAGGAAGGAAGGAGAAGGAAGGAAGGAAGGGAGGGAGGGAGGGAGGGAGGGAGAGAGAGAGAGAGAGAGAGAGAGAGAGAAAGAAAGAAAGAGAGGAGAGAAAGAGAGAAAGAAAGAGAAAGAAAGAAAGAAAGAAAGAAAGAAAGAAAGAAAGAAAGAAAGAAAGAAAGAAAGAAAGAAAGAAAGAAAGAAAGAAAGAAAGAAAGAAAGAAAGAAAGAAAGAAAGAAAGAAAGAAAGAAAGAAAGAAAGAAAGAGAGAGAAAGAAAGAGAAAGAGAAAGAGAGAAAGAAAGAGAGAAAGAAAGAAAGAAAGAAAGAGAGAGAAAGAAAGAAAGAAAGAAAGAAAGAAAGAAAGAAAGAAAGAAAGAAAGAAAGAAAGAAAGAAAGAAAGAAAGAAAGAAAGAAAGAAAGAAAGAAAGAAAATAGGAAGAAAAAGAGGGGGGGGATGAGGAATGGAGGAAGGGAAGAAAGAAGAAATTAAAGAAATTAAAGAATCCAAGAGGTGCATGGGATTTGGAGACAGGGGATCTGAGTTCAAATCTCAGCTCTGGGCCTCAATTATCTCATTTATGAAAAGGGAAAATTAGATCTGTTGCATTTTAAGGCTCCATTCTGATTCAAAATGATGATTCTAATTGATGATCTATTCTAAGTAATGATTTATAGAATTAGGCCAATTATAACCAAAGGAAATTAAAAAAAACTGAGGAAAGAAGATGGTGTAATGCCCAAGAACCAGTTCTGGTTTCAAATCCTAGCTTTGATTAATTCCTTGTGGGACATTGGGCAAATAACTTCCTGGACTTTGAGTCTTTCTCCATTTATGAAATAGTACCTATGTGACCTAATTTCAGGGTCGTTTCTAGGAAGACAAATGAAATCATGGATATGATAGCATTTTGTAAGATGATACTATTTTTGTAAATCAGTTTTGGCCATAAAGGAAAGTCTGTAAGAGAGACAGCCCTGGAAAAAGCAAAGTACTTGGAGTTAGGGGACCTGAGACCAGTAGAACCTCTGATACTAATGAACTGTTTGACTCTGGGCAAATCATTTGCCTCCTCTGGACTTCAAGTCCCTCATGTGTTAGGTGTGGGGCTAGAATGACCGGATTTCCAAGGTCCTTCCAATTCTGAAATTCTGAGTTTTATATTCTATGTCAGTAGGAAGACCACTATCAATGAAACAATTTGATTTTTTTCAGTACAAAAAGAAGTGCTCAGCACTAGAGGAACAATAGTTACTTCAAGAAGCTCATCATCTCTGGAGGAAGGGAGACAGACTCTCTCTCTCTGTCTGTCTCTCTGTCTCTCTCTCTGTCTGTCTCTCTGTCTCTCTCTCTCTCTCACACACACACACACACACACACACACACACACACACAAACTGAAATGTAAACATCTAATTAAGAATTTTAAAGTCTGGGCATATCTCCTCAATTTTTTCTTCTGATCCTGGTGTATTTTCTAAAAAATTATTCTAACCATATTGGCCAAGGTTGGAGAACTGCCCTTAAGGATTTAGAGGGTTCCAAATACCCAACTTAATTTTAACAATTTTTTTAAATTTCCTTGTGGCAACTAATAGCAATTTTCCAATCCTGGCATCTCAGTCACTAGGAAAAAAAAAATCCAGTATTTGATAAGGATCTGTGCCCCTCATCTTAAAGTTTCAAAGCACCTTTAACCGTGTTCAATTTTTACTGATAGATTCAAGACAATCATGACATTTTTGCCTTTCTGTTCCTCAGTTTTCCCCTCTACAAAATGAGGGACTAGATAGGTTTCTTAAAGTGCTGGACAGTTCTAACACTGCATATTTTATGTTCTAAAATCCCTTCAGCTCTCTCATCCATGCTCTAAGCTGATTTTCAGACTTGATAGTTTATGAAGCTACAGGTAAATTACAAACTCCTTTCTTCCTTCCTTTTTCCATTCCTCTGTTTCTTTTACTTTCTTTCTCCCATTCTAAAAATTTTTATTGGATTTTAATATCCTAAGGGGCAGCCTGGCAAATCAAGACTACATAAGTCATTTAGGTAGCACAGTGGATAGAGAGCCAGGTCTGAAGTTAGGAGGACATGGTTTTGCCTTGTCTTTGTCTTTCTGTCTCAGAATTGTTACTAGGACAGAAAGTGAGGGCTAAAAAAAGAAAAGAGACTAAGCCCTGACCCTGTGTGACCCTGGACAACTCTCATTTAACTTCTTGGTATTCTAGGCAACTAAAACTACACATTGTAGAAAAAGTGCCATCCTGAGTTAGTGGAAAGAGTCCCCTATGCCAGTGAAATCACAAGTTCAATTCCTTTCTCTGAGACATTCTGTAAAACATGAATAGAAAAATGTAAATTTCCCTGTGTATTCATGAAACACAACTGGATTGGAAGTTACTGGAGACTCCTTTTAATCTAAAATAATCCTCCACATTATTTGATCAAGGCAAAGGTTTTTTTTTTCTTTTTCCAGTTCTTTTCACTGGTTTACCATAGAATTCTTGGATGTGTAAATGGAAAAAAATACATTTGGGTGGATTTTTTTTTCTAATTTGTATGTGGTTGGTCTAATTATGGGACTTAAAAAAAATACAATGGGGGCAGCTAGGTGGCTCAGTGGATTGAGAACCAAGCTTAGAGGTCCTGAATTCAAATCTGTCCTCAGACACTTCAGGCAAGTCACATCACCCCCCCATTGCCTAGCCCTTACCACTCTTCTGCCTTGGAACCATTACACAGTATTGTGTTTAAGATGGAAGGTAAGGGTTTGAAAATCAACAGTCATAATCACTGACTAGTTTCACCTTTGATTCTGGCAGCTGTCTGATCAGTTTCACTTTCCAGGTGTCCCATACCCACTCTCCCATCGACAGGCATCTACAGGGCATAGGTGTATAGTAGATCAACTTCACAGAGCATGGAACTTTGCTGAAGGGAATTACAGGAATTAATATATCATGAGATTTAGAAATGCAGTTGACCTTAAGAGACGTGTATACATCAAACTTCTCATTTTATATATGGAGAAAGTAAAGGTCAGAATGTGGAAGACATTTGTTTGCCCAAGAGTAACGGAGATTTAGATTTGAACCGATGGCAGTGATGGCAAATCTATGGCACATGTGCCAATAAGGGCATGCAGAGCCCTCTCTGTAGGTACCTGAATCGTTGCCTGTCAAGAGTTTGTTATTAGAAAAACCGGGGGACTTGGGGGTAGGGGTGGGGAGCTGCTCCCTTCTCCCTCTCTACTGTGCTGAGGACATTTTTTCACTTCATCTGCTCCTCTGCCCAGTAGCCCAATTGGGAATGCTTCCTCCTGTGCCTGGGGAAAACCCTCCACAGGGCACACAGTATAGGGTCGGGTGGGGGGGGGAGGGGAGGACAAAGCACTCCACCTCTAAAAGGTTCACCATCACTGACCTATGGCTTCTGACTCCATCTGGATCCAGTGTGTCATCTATTTCTGCACTGAATGGCCTCTCAAATGTCTTGCCTATGTGGCTTTCTACACAGTATGACCAGTAGCAACAACTTTATATGTGAATTAGAAGCTGTGGGATTTGGTTCTGGCAACATCAGGAAACATACCATGGAAAGGCATATGGTAGATACAAGCAGACCAGTTCATATTGGCAATGACAGTCTGTTCATGTGAAGGACATTTATGACAGGAAAAGGAAGTGTGTGGGTCATGAAGAGAAAGTGAAAGATAGTGAGGAGGTAGTGAAGTATAGCGAACAGAAAACTAAACTTGAATTCTAGAAATCCAGAATTAAGATCCTGTCTGTGACCCACTGTATAACTCTGGGACGGTGATTTAACTTGTGTGAACCTCAGTTTCCTGATCAGTAAAACAGAAATAATAACACCCATAGGACCTATCTCACATGATTGTTTTGTGAATTCAGGTAAACAAGCATTTACTAACTGGCTATTTATATAACACCCCATGCCGGTAGAGGAGGGGCAAAGACAAAATAAAACTATGTCTGCTCTCAGGAAGCTTCCATACTATACACTATATGGACGAGAAAGCAGAAATAAAGTATGTGCAAAGTAATATATGAATTTTAAGAGGAAAAGAGTGCTCATACCTGGGGAGAAGGGGAAAGAAGCAGGAAAGGGATGATTGGAGAAATATCATTTGAACTGTAATTTGGTGAAAGCTGGACATTCCAGGAGGGGAGAAACTAGGTGGCACAATGTCTCTAGAGCACCAGGACAGGAGTCAGGAAGACATCTTCATGAGTTCAACTCTGGCCTCAGATGCTCACTGGTTAAGTGATCCTGGGCAAGTTACTTAATCCTGTTTTGCCTCAGTTTCCTCATCTAGAAAATAATCTGGACAAGGAAAAGGCAAACCACTCCAGTATCTTTGCCAAGAAAATCCCAAATGGGGACACAACAGAAAAATGAATGAATACACACAGAGACATTCCAAGAGACCGAGACAAAAAGAGAATGTAGACTGGACATAGTAAGTCACTTGTCACTTTCCTGCATGGAGGTAGGAAAACAAATGTCTCATTCTGAGAACAGATAATAGGTCAGTTGGACTGGATGAAGGCCTGGGAAGGTTAGGCACATGAAACAGAACTGAAAATGTGAGTGGGAGGCACATCCTGGAGGACTTTAAATGCCAAGCTAAGAATTTTGTTCTTTGTGATGTTACAGAATGAAAGAAGATTTTAGAATATAGGAATGACACAGTGAGGTCTAAGCTCTAGGAATATGTTGGGCAGTTGTATGCAGAATGGATGGCAGAGGGAGAAGGCCAGGAGTAGGGAGAACAAATAGGAAGCCTGGCCATGATCAAGTGAGGGGGATAAAGGCCTGACCCACCATAGAGGCTACGTGCATGAAAAGAGGAGGATGGATGTGAGGGATGTCAATATAGGCAGAAACAAGAGTGGGCAACTGATTGAGCAGGGGGGCTGAGAGAGAAGGAGGAATCAAGGATGATGGCTTCAAGCTTGTGGACTTGGGGGACCAGAAGGATGATGATGCCATCCACGGAAACTATCAAGTTTGGAGGATGAATGGGCTTAGGAGAGAACTGAATGAGTTCTGTTTTGGATATATTGAGTTTAAGATACTTAAAGGGCATCCAAGTAGAGCTGTTGAAGCAAACAGGTAGTGATGCAAGATAGGAATTCATGAGAGAAAGTTAGGGTTGAAGAACCTGGGTTCGAATTTGACCTCACATACTACCTAGCTATGTGATCCTGGGCAAGTCACTTAATTCCAATTGTCTAGCCCTGATCTCTTTTTTTCCTTAGAAGGGATACTTGGTATGAATTCTTTTTTTTTTTAAACCCTTACTATTAAGTGACTTGCCCAGGGTCACACAGCTAGGAAGTATCTGAGGCCACAGTTGAACCTAGGACCTCCCATCTCTAGGCCTGGCTCTCAATCCACTTAGCTGTCTAGCTGCTCCCACTTAGTATGAATTCTAAGATAGAAAATAAGCCTTTAAGAAAAGAAGAAGAAACAAACACAGTCAAGAATGCCACAAGATTGAAAAGCATGAGAAGCCTCGAAACTGTACATGAACAAGACCAAGGAAGTGGTTTGAAGTATGGCCTGTCTCTCCTGCAAGGCTGGTTGGAAAGTCTGAATAGCTTATATCTGAGGGTGCATTCAAGCTGTATTGGGGGGACAGAATTCAGTACTGCACATGTGGCAACCACGAAACCAAGTGTCTGCTTCCTCCTTTTAGTCAACCAACCTTGAACAACTCATGAAAGAGAGCCCAAATGGAGAGTAGCTCTTTGCTTTAGAGAATCACAGAAATCCAGAAGTGGAATCACCTTCATAGATCACATTTCTATAGTTCTTTAAGGTTTATAAAGCACTTTCCTCAGGGAGTCCTGTGAAGTTGTGGGGAGCACCATTAAGTACTATTATCATTTCTGCTTTACAGATGAGAAGACTTGAGGCTCAGAGGGAAGATCTACCTGGAAGTTATAAATCTAGTAAAGATCAGTGTCAGGATTCAAAGCATTTCTTCTGATTATAAAATAGGTACTTCCTTTTCCAGATAAAAATCAGCCCATCAAAGGGAAGCAACTTATCCCCAGTCATACATAGAATCAATAGAAGAGTGAACAAATCAGGACCAACATGCTGATTCCCAGGCCAATTTTCTTTCCACTGTACCATGTATTTTTAGGTACAGTCCTTTAGAACTAGTGGAGGGATAAAAGAGTAAACTACAAAGCAAATGGGAGTCATAACAACAATAATAACAATAATAATAGCGATCCTTCTCCATTTATGCTTTGGACTTCATCTCCCAAAGGAAGTACTTATTTAAACTAGATGTTTATGAAGTGACCTTGGCTTATATGTAGGTAGATCAGAAGGGCAGGAAAGTGGGCAGAAAGAAGAAGGTGTAAAGGTAAGGATGCTCTCATCTTCTAGAAGATCTTAATTCCACTTTCTCACTCTGGAATGGATATAGAGTGGACAAACAATGTAGTGCAATGCAAATAACAGGGTCTTTAGTCCATGCTGAATGAGGATTAGATGAAGGAATGAGGGATATTTAACAAGGAGAAGAGAAGAGAAGACTCAGGGGAGACCCGAGAGTTATCTTCAAATATCTGAAGGACCATTATGTGCAAGAGTTAACAAGACTTATCCTGTTTGGCTCCGAGAGCAGAAGCAGTGGGGAGAAGCTGCCAAAAAACCAAATTCAGACTTGATGTCAGGAAGAACTTCCTAATGGTCAGAGCATGGGTCTATTAGTGGTGTGGGCCACCTCTGGAGTGAGTGGGTTCCCCCTCATTGAAAGTCTTCAAACAGAAGCTAGATGACCATTTGTCAGATATTTTGAAGCGAGGATTCTTTGTGTACAGGTTGAACTTTAGATCTCTTCCAAAGCTAAAATTAATTGTTTCTATCTTTCTGTGGGTTCAGGATTAGGAGCCACTCTAGCATATTCTGTATTGAAAATGTTATCAGGGCAGCTAAGTGGCACAGTGGATAGAGCTCCAGGCCTGGAATCAGGAGGATCTGTTCACCTTAGATACTTCTTAGCTGTAAGACCCTGAGCAAATCACTTAACCCCTAGCCCTTCCCTTCTGTCTTACAGTGTTTCTAAGGCAGAAAGTAAGGGTTAAAAAAAGCCATATATATATATATGTATATGTATGTATGTATATATATGTGTGTATATATATATGTATATATGTATATGTATGTATGTATATATATGTGTGTATATATATATATATATATAATATATAAAATGTATCCCCTGCACAAGGATATGGGATGATGAGCACTGAGATGAAAAAATCATGGAATCCCCAAACTAGAAAGGGTCTCAAAAGACACCCCAAACCACCAAACTGGACCAAAAGAACCCTAGATCTTTGTCACAAACGACGTTCAATCTAGGGTGTATACATGGGAATATGTAGGGTTGGGTGAAGGAGGCAACTAGGATATTATGTGAAGTAAAGTCAAAAGGCATCAATAAAATAGATCCATTATTTATTTTTTTTTCTCTTAAACCCTAACCTTTCATCTTAGAATCATGTTAGAGTTAAATGAATGACTCCAGGTTCTTATTTTCCATAGAGTTTATTAATTATCACTTGAAATAGAGAAAGCAGAAATATGGAGATTTAAGCCTAATCTGACCTTACCACTGACTACGTGGTTCTCCACATGCTTGTCACTCTCAGCCATGGTTGTCCTCCGCCATGTTTAAGGGAAGAGAGAGCCCAGGCGTGCCTCGCCCCACATCTTTATTGTTTCTCTTGACACCAAACTGTAACCTTTATTTCCGGGTCATGTTCCTAGGGGATGAGGTATGGGGAGGGGAGCGGATTCTATCAATACAATTATACTATATATTGATCCCAAAGGAGAAGAGCGGTAAGGGCTAGGCAATGGGGATTAAATGACTTGCCCAGGGTCACACAGCTGAGAAGTGTCTGAGGTCAGATTTGAACCCAGGCCTGGCTCTCCATCCACTGAGCCACTGAGCTGCTCATCAATCTATTTTGAAAAAGAAAGCAGAAACGCTGGGATTCAGAGTCAGAAGTCCTGACTACTGATACCAAATCTACAATTGAGTTGTAGTGCCTCAATTTTCTCTGTTGTCAACTAAAAAGGCTATCCTAGATAGCCTCTAGAATTCCTTCTGCGTCTTACATTCTACGTTCTAAGGCTCCATTGAGCCTTGCCCTCTTAGGTTCTTCATTCTAAGCTTTTTCCCAGCTCTGACTGAAATCGTTAGAAAGAACGGCAGCCTTGGAAATCAGGAGGAACCTTGGGTGCAAGACTTTGCTCGCGCACTTACTAACTATACTTCTTGGCTTCATGATAACAATCGAGTCACATAACTACCCCAGAGCCTCAGTTTTCCCATCTATAAAGTGGGGGTGATAGTCATCTCCGTCCTCTCAAGCTGCTATAGAGCTGTTAAAAGGAGCAACTGAGAAAACGGATATAAGCACGCTTTAAAGAGCAAGAGCCGGTTATTTTCCTTTGCTGGACCAGAGTGCAGGGAGAAAGCCTATGAACAAGATGGACTCCTACCTTGCTCTCTGTTGAACAGGAAGAGGCAAGTTCTGGCTCTGCTGAGGGCTGAAGGCTCGGCTTTGTGAATCTGTAGTAAAGTGTGTGTGTTTTTTTTTCTTTTTATAGCCTGTTTCCATGGTGCCCTGAAAAGCCCTGAGCAAACTGCAGCAGGGGAGGCCTGGACAGCTCGGGGGCCCAAGAGTATTATCAGGCTGTCCTCGGAGGCCCACTCTCCCAGGCTTAAGCCTCAAGAGGCGCTGTCTGTCTCCTGACGCCCTGAGGAAAGCAGCTCACAAAAGAGCTCAGATTCTACTCTTTCTTACACTCTGTCTCCGATCAATGACATGGGGAGGGGCAGTGGAAAGCTTCCTGGGCTTGGAGTCAGAAGGCCAAGGCTTGAATCCGGCCTCGATCAGGGGGAAATGCACTGCCCTTTTCAGAATCACAGTTTCCTCATCTATAAAATGGGTATGATAATACCCTCACAGATTGTTTGTGAGAAAAGCGCTTTTACATCGTAAAGCATTTTAGTAATGTTAGTTTTTATTGTTGATAAGATAGAATGATGATTTAGTGACAACATTGATAAGATAGAATGATGATTTAATGACAACACTCAAATGGTGTTTTAAGTTTGGCAAAGCGCTTCACAAATATCAAATTTTAACCCTTGCCTTCTATCTTAGAGTTAATACTAAGTATTGGTTCCCGAGGCAGTGGAGCATAAGGGCCAGGCAACTGGGGTTAAGGGATTAGAATTATTATTAAGTACTGGTAAGAAGAGCAGTAAGGGCTAAGCAACGAGAGTTAAGTGACTTGCCCAAGGTCACACAGATAGAAGCATCTGAGAACATATTTGAGCCCAGGACCTCCCATCTCTAGGCCTGGTTCTCTATCTACTGAGTCACCTAGTAATCCCAATATCATCTTGACCCTTATAACAACCCTATGAGGTAGATGATATTATTATCCCTATTTTACAGATGAGTAAACCGAGGCATAGGATGTCTTGCTCAAGGTTGCCCAGCTAATAAGTGTCTGAGGCTGGTTTTGAATTCACATCTTCCTGAATCCAGACCCAATGCTCTATGCACTACAAACACATAGCAGTTCAGTGGGGGAAAAACAAAACAAAACACCACCAGCTTGGGTTTGCCTTCCTGTTCTTTAGCTATGGTCTTGGGCAAATTTCTTCATTTATAAAGTGAGAGGGTGCAATGAAATGGCTTTGGAGGTCCCTTCCAGCTCTCTAAGTCCGATAATCCTATGATCTCCACGTCCCCCTTTAGCTCTGACATTCTGTGTTTGGAGATCCCTTCCAAGTCTCACCTTGTACGCTCTAACGTCCCTCTTGTGTCCGGCACTTGTTAAAAGGCAAATGGAACACTCAATCCTAATGTCCTGAGAAGGAGGGTGGGGGTGGGAAGGAATGAGAATTCCATGTGTTTCATTTGAATAATTCTTCTCCCAACCATCAGGGAGTTCCCCTGACTAGCCATGCATTCTTCCCGCGCTTTCTGCCTTCTCTGAGCCCTTTCCAAGAGAACAGCCTGGCAAGCTCTTCGGTTTTCAGTCAGCTTTCGGGGGCCCTGTCTTTTGTCTCTGGCAGGGCGACAGAGTGGACCCGGAAGGTCCAGGGAAGGAAACCATTTCTGTAGATGCTCTTTGACCAAGCCTCTCTAAAGACGGCAACTCACCTGCTCCTGGGAATTCATTACCCGTAACTTCATCTGCTTCAGGTATGTCGAGGTGAGGGGCATGTTGTAGTCGATGATGCCAGAAACCAGAGGGGAGGGAGGCTCATTCTCTGAAGGAAAAGAACAAATCAAAAGCCGGTTATAGCCTTTGCTAAGGGCTCTAGGAGCCTCTCCCTCAAAGAAGGACACCTAAGAAGGCTTTCTTCTCACTCTCTGTGGTCCAAGAGAAAACCAGCACTATTCATAGAACTCTTTTTTTATTTTTTTTATATTATATTTGACGATTTCTGTAATCGTTAATGTGGGCAGTACACTTTCCTCTCAACCATCTCTGGGGTTAGTTTTATGAAAAAAGAAACTGAGGCTCAGAGAAAGAAGTGGTTTGCTCATAGAGCATTAAAAGTGAAAGTTGGGGGGCAGCTGGGTAGCTCAGTGGATGAAAAGCCTGGCCTAGAGATGGGAGGTCCTGGGTTCAAGTCTGGTCTCAGACATTTCCCAGCTGTGTGACCCTGGGCAAGTCACTTGACACCCCCTTCCCCATTGCCTAGCCCTTATTGCTCTTCTGCCTTGGAACCAACACATAGTATTTATTCCAAGACAGAAGGTAAGGGCTTTTTTTTTTTAAGTGAAAGTTGGGGTTTTTACTTTGATCTACACTGAAGTGAGCATTTAACATTTCACTAGTCCATTCAAAAAACATTGTTTACTCTGTGGAAAGTCCAAATGCTATGAGAAAAGACACAAAGACAAATAAGTCACA
Source organism: Monodelphis domestica (assembly GCF_027887165.1). NCBI lineage: Eukaryota > Metazoa > Chordata > Mammalia > Didelphimorphia > Didelphidae > Monodelphis > Monodelphis domestica. Next base: position 407,957,440 of record NC_077227.1, on the reverse strand, counting down.
TTTCCAGGAGGCATTCCTGTTTACAAAAAATGACACCCTCCTCCCAAAAGCTCTTTGAGTGAAACTATGCTATTTTACAGATAAAGAGACTGAAATCCAGAGAGAAGAAATGACTTCCTCAAAGTCATACAGCTGGTAAGTAGCAGAGTCAGGATTTGAATCCTGGTCTCCTGACCTCAGGGTCCAGTTCTATTCTGTGTAAATAGCAACTGTTTTTTCAATTCAATTCAATAAATGTTTATTAAATGCTTCCTTTGTGCCAGGCACTGTGCTAAGTGGGAAACAAGAAGAGGAAAAGACAGTTCCTGCTCTCAAGGAGCTCACAGTCTAATGGGGGAGGCAACATGCAAACAATTATGTGTGAAGAAGATCTCTACCAAAAAAAAAAGGGAAAAAAGTAAAATGGGGGAAAGTACTAGAATTATGAGGTGTTGGGGAAATAAACCTATAGAGGATGGGATTTTAGTTGAGACTTACAGGAGGAACTGGAGATCAGTAGTCAGAGTGGAAGAAGAAGAGCATTCCAGGCATGGAAGAACTGCCAGAGAAAATGCCCAGTGCTGGAGTTTCTTGTTTGTGAGATATCGAGGAAGCCAGTGTCACTGGATCAAAGAGTGTGTGTCAGGGAATAGAGGGTAAGAAGACCGGAAACGTAATGGAGGGTTTTGAATACCAATCAAAACATCTTGCATTTGATCCTAGAGGAAATAGGGAGCCACCAGAGTTTATTGAGCAGAGAGGTGACACAATCAGATTTTCATTTTTAAGATAATCACTTTTGGGACTGAGTGAAGGATGGAATGGTGTGGAAGGAAGAGACTTGAGGTAGGCAGACTGACCTGCAGGCTACTGCAGTAATCCAGGTATTTGGCAATAAGGCCCTTCATCAGAATGGTAGCAGTGTCAAAGGAGAGAAGGGGGCATCTCCCAGAGATGCTGCAGGGGAGCAGACCCTGGCAACACACTGAAGGTGGGGGATGAGAGATGCGGAGGAATCCAGGGTGACTCTGAGGTTCCACGTCTTGGGGATTGGGAGCATGGTCTGAATGGGGCAGCCCATGACCTCACAAGGTGCTTAAGTCTCTCGCATGGATGGGGGTTATGATTTGTACACAAATGGACAGTAACTACGAAAAAGAAGTATAAAGCAGAATAGGTTATGATAGCGCGAGGCTTCCTGGAAGAAGGACCATTTGAGCTGGCTCTTGAAGAAGGAATGGAAACCATTTCAAGAGGTGGTGAATGGGAGAAAAGTCATTCTAAGGACTGGGAAATGGTACAAGCAAGGACACAGAGGTCAAAAACAAAAGCGAGGGGTGTGGATAGAGTCTAATTTGGCTGGTGCACAGGGTCCATGAAGGGATGTGGTCCCAGACGGATAATACAGTGGAAAGAACACTGGATTCAGATTCTGGAGGATAGAGTTCTAGATCTGGCTCTGATAGATACTATGTGATCACAGGTACCTCATTGAGCCTCAGTCTGCCTTACGTAAAATGGGAATCTTGTGAAGAAAATGTCTCAAAAGTCTTAAAAGGCTTTAGAATTGTTCGTTGCTGTTATCATAAGACTGGCAAGGTGGGAAGCTGGCAGACTGTGAATAGCCTTGAATGTAGGCCTCAAATGAAATCATGTATATTAAACATTTTGCAAACTTTAAAGTACTATTGGAATGTCAGTTTTCATTTTTATTATTCACAATCTGGCTGAGTAAGTCACTTCAGTTCAATCCAATGAAAACAACCTCACGTTGAGGCCAGAAGACATGGGTGTGTGTGACCTGGTCAAGTTACTGATCTGCAAAGTGAGAGAGGTGGACCAGTGGGCACCTCAGTGCCCTCCCAGCTCTAAATGAACAGTGCTCTGACTACTCTGAGCCTCGGTTTCCTTCCCTGCAAAATAAAAACATTATTATCTTTCCTTTCTTAACTAGGGTCATTGTGAGGATCAGATGAGATAATATCTATGAAATCCATTTACAAATTATAAACCACAGTGTACATGTCATTAATTTCTCATTATTAGGCACTAGGAATATCTAGAAGCAAACATTATTTCTATCCCCCCCCCAAAACCCTCCCCAACAGCCTGTGTATCTTCTAGACTTATTATCCTCCCATCATCAATCAGGCTAAACATTTCAGTTGTCCTTCACTCCTCCCTCTTCTCCCCACTCGATCCTGAGTCTCACTTCTTCTGTCCTACTGTCCAAAGACAGACTTGAGTGGAAGGGAGACTGGTGCCCTCGTTGGGCCACTCTCAGCGGTTGCTGCCTCCCTTATTATATGATAACTTCGAGTTTCAGTACAAAGACTGATTTGCTCCCATTAAGTCAAGAGTATTCCAGAAGAATAAAGGTCTTTTAAAGTCTGAACTAAGTAATCCAGAGTTCTATCCTGATGCTAATAGTTTCAATACTTCAGAGATCGGACATTTCTCCAATATGGACACATCCTCCACATGGCCTCCTTCTCAAATAAGTAGGAAATCTGTGAGTTGCTATGGTCCCCCCCAAAAAACGTATCCCCTAGTTAGCCTCTCCACACTTGACTACAGTGATCTTCAAACAAAAGACACACAGTCTGCCATTACACTTTCCCACCTTGAAAGCCCTGACAAAGTTCGTATTCCATTGACAGCCTTCAAGACCCCAAGGTGGTCTCAACAACAAAATGAAGCATTCCATAAAGACCTTAATGGACGCGTCCTCTGCAACTGGATGTCTTTACGGATTTAAGCTTTGGAGACTTCCCCAGACTCTTGTAATTATACTACCAGGTCACTCACTCATCTGCATAGCTGTGGATATCTTTGGGGGGGCCACAATGGAGGAAGAAATTGAGTCAGTTGGGTCTTGTCTTCCAACACTGGTCAGCTACAAAATATATTTTTACACATTCCCCATTCCCTTCTTCCTAATCCAACATTAGGGTCTTCCAACCTTTGACTCCCAATAGCCTGGCAGCTTCTGTCATGGGCATTCACAGCAGAGGAGGGACAGATGGGTTCAGATGAAGTTTTTATCTGAAGACCCGGCTCTTGCTGGCAGTTATCACTGCCCAAGCTCTTCAGGATTTTCTATGCCTGAGACTACAGGCAGCCTGGTACATAAGGTTTACTTTCCCAGGGGCAAACCCAACTCAGAGCAACAAAAACAGACACACAAGGAAACACAAGACTCCCCAAAACAGCTCTGCTCAGACATGCAGGGACCCCACATGACTAATTCTCCTTTCTCACTCAGTTCTGCCACTACCAAAAAAGGGTCAATATAGTCCAGAGGTGGTGGATCTTATTGCTATTTTTCCTGCCTAAAAACAGAATAAAGAGTGGAAGAAAGGCTGGTACCCTCCATAGGGCTATTGGCAGTAGCTGCTGCCACCCTGATTCCGTAACATCTAGATTCCATACAAAAGAGTTCCTGCTCCCACTAATCTAAAGGTCTTCCAGAACAAGTGTCAAACACCTGGAATGGAGAACCAGATAAAAATATAACTGGAAATATTTAACAAAATACATAAAAATCAAATTGAATCTAAATAAAGTTAATATGTGGTTTTCTAAGGCAATATGTGGCCTGTAAGGAATCTTTTGCATGGTTTAGTGGTCCCCATTTTTATTCTGGTTTGACCCTACAGTTCCAGAAGAACAAGGGTCTTATTAAGTCCAAAATCAGTAAATAGTCCAGAATTCACTCCTAAAGCAGACCAAAATAGGTGTATTGCACCAAAACTTTCAACGTTCTTACCAAGGGTGTCATTCATATTCCTATGGAATTATATTATATTGGATTATAGCTACGGTTAGTTCAAGAATAGTCAGGAGGAATAAAATTGAGAATGTGATAGTTGATAGTTATATTAATTGAGGATAAAGATGAGTGTACTTTTAGATAATGTTACCCAGTGGGAAAAGATTCCTTATTAGGTCCCAAGGAGCATGATCCTGAATGATCCAACAAATCCTTAGTGAAAAAGAAGAGCTTCTGGAGACGTATTTCTCTTTGCCAAATGGGATGGAAAACAACTCAAGGGCTAGATGTGTTTAAAGAACCCCACAGACAATCAATGGTGCAGAAGCTACCCTCAAACTCAGCCAAACTAAACCTACTCCATCACTTAAAATCAAAAAGTATTAATGAATCAATGAAAACTCTGACCATAACACTTTCCTGTATTTTCCCAGGGCCAGGCACTAAGTGGTGATTTTTAAAGCAGTTTTAAGGGGGGAGGAGAAAGCTTAGAGATGCTCTCTAAGAGTTCCTGATAGTTCTGATATTCTAGGGTTTTATATTTATTTTAAGACTCCAAGGACCTGTAGCTTCATGGATGTAGAGACCTTCCTTCACTGGCATAGATCACCACTTCTTCCAGATATCTGGAGATGATTTTCATGAATTTCTAGGGCCAAAAAAAAATTCATGACCTGTTTGCCAACCTTCTGGTGACAAGTCTGTAACATCATCATCGTCATCAATAAAATAATAATAGTTAACATTTATAGAGTTGCTCTGTACTAAACGATTTATAATTAATATCTCATTTGTTCCTCACAACAACTCTGGGATGTAGGTGCTATAATCACCCCCATTCATAGATGAGAAAATTGAGGCCAACAGATCTTAAGGGACTTGCCCAGCTAACATGTGCCTGAGGCTGTATTTGAACTGAGATTCTTCCTGACTCCAGGCCCAGTCCTTTTATCTACTGTACCATGTGACTGTCCCAACTAGCACAGATTAACAAAAAAGCAGCCATTCCATCCACCTATATGATAGTTAACAAAATATTATAAATGAAAGAACAACAATAGTATGTTGCCAAGTCCAAGGATCATTTCTATCTGAATTCCATTGAAAATGTAAGAAGAGGGGAAGCTAGATGGCTTAGTGGATTGTGAGCCAGAAGGTGGGAAGTCCTGGGTTCAGATCTAGACTCAGACACTTCCTAGTTGTGTGACCCTGGGCAAGTCATCTAACCTCAATTACGTAGCCTTTACTGTTCTTCTGCCTTGGAACCAATACTTAGTATGGATTCTAAGACGGAAGGTAAGGGTTTAAAAAAGAAAATGGCTGAAAAAAGAAAAGAAAAAAGTTAAAACAAGATAATAATATACAGTGGTTGAAAGAGGCAACATAAGGGAGAGAGAACCAGCCTCAATGCCTGGAAGATCTGGGTTCAAGTTCTGCCTCCCATACAGGCTGGCTCTGTGGTTCTATATTAAGTCATTTAACCTCCCTTAATTTAAGTCATTGCCCCAAAAACAGAGTTACCCAGCAGGAATGCCCGTAGCAGAAGGCATTGCCTCATGAATAGTTTCTCATATTAATGAAGTAGCTGAGCGATGTGATGGAAAGAACACTGTGTCTAGAGTCAGGAAGACCTGAGTTCAAATTTAGCCTCAATACTGGATAAGCCTAGACAAGTCACTTAAGCTCTACTTGCCTCAACTATCAATAAAAATAGCCCCTACCTAGGGTTGTGGTGAGGATATACATATGAATATATATTAAAATATATATTAAAAAATACATACACACATATATAGTAGGCAAACATGTTAAGTGACTTGCCCAGGGTCACATAGTTAGTAGATGTCTAATGTTGAATTCGAATTCATAAACATGAGTTTTCTTGAGCCCAGACCAGACACTATCCACTTTGATACCCAGCTGCCCCAAATGACATAAGATATTTATTTAAAGTACTTAGCACAGTGCCTGGCATATAGTAAGCACTTTATAAATGCTTATTCCTTCCCTCTCAATGGCATCACAATCATTTCCTGGAATGTATAAAGTATTTTAAGTTTTACAAATAACCTATATTATCTCATTGGCTTCTCACAACGGCCCTGTTAGGTGGGTATTACATTAGTTATTAGTCCCATTTTTTTGTTTGAGGAAAGTGAGGCACAGAGATTAAATGACTTGCCTAATGGCACACAGCTAGTAGTGAGTTGTGCTAGTCCAAGGACAAGAAACACACAGATTGTGTCTCATTAGGGCAGCCCTTGAGAGCCCAGGGAGCAACTCCATACCACAAGTAATGAGGGAAGGATCCATAATAGCTTAAGGAGAAAGAGTCCTGAGGCCAGAGGCCCCGAGAGGCTTCAGTGCTCACCTCACCTCCTGGTCTCTCATTGACCTAAATGCCCAAGCGGTCCCAGGAGCAAGGACTATGGAGCTGGGGACCCTGGAATTTCTCACCCTGACTTCCTGTTTCCTTGTAGATACTGTTTGTGCTACTCACAGAGTAGAGCATCAGGATTCAGGGGACCCTGGACTGCCCATGGTTAGAAATAGGCAAGGAAAAGATAGACCCTCCCCTTCCCTTATACCTTATCCCCCAGGCCCTCACTTCCCAAATGACCTCTCACCTTTCTTGCCCAGTGCTGAATCAGCTTTTGGTTCCTATTGGTCAGAAGATGAGCAAGGGCAGTCTAGCCCTCCCGGGGAAACTTCCCTAGCCTCTCCTAGGGCAATGGATGAGGGTCAAGGGAGAGAAGACCAGTCTCTAATGTTCAGAGTGGCCATGAAAAGTGCAATGGTCAGGGTGTTGCTGTTTGGTCAGGGTAGCTGGGACCTGTGGAAGATGCATTTTTTCTCTTCTTGCCCTACCTGTACTTCCAAGAACTCAAATCTGGTTGATGGCCCCATGACATTTTGTCAGCAAGTGGGGGGGGGGTGGAATTAAAGAGGAGAGAGAGGAGGAGGAAGAGCAGGAGAAGAAAGAAAGAGAAGGAGGAGGAGAAGGGGAAGAGGAAGGAGCAGGAAGAAGAGGAGGAAGAGGAAGAGAAGAAGGAGAATGAGGTGGAGGAGGAGGAGAAAGAGAAGGAGGAGAAGAGGAAGGGAAAGGGGAAGGGGAAGAGGAAGAGGAAGGAGAAGGAGGAGGATGGGAAGAGGGAGGAGGAGGAGGAAGAGAAGGAGGAGAAGAGGAAGGGAGGGAAAGGGGAAGGGGATGGGGAAGAGGAAGGGAAAGGGGAAGAGGAAGGGACCTTCCCAAGTGGGCCTTAGTTTTCTCATCTAAAAATGGGAGGGGGGAGTTTAGACTAGATGGCTGAGGTCCATTCTAGTTCTATAATCTTATGAACCTAAATCTGATCCTTTTTCTACAAGACAGACAGATTCAGAGTTGAAAACAATGATCTTGTCTTCACTCCAGAATAACTTTCCTTAGCTCTTTCAAACTAATGTCCCTGTGGCATTGCCTCCAGTCTATTTACCATCCTGGTCCCTCAGAATCTTTCCAAGTTGAGCTCTCACTTGTCAATGTCCTTCTTCAAATGTGATTCTCCAACCTTGGGGAGAGGTGGGATAGGGGGATTTGGTTGTTGACTACTAAATTGTAAATACCTCTAATGTTATGCCTTACTTTGGGTCTAGTATAGTTGGCTGATTCTCTTCCCCCCCCCCCCCCCCACTAGATCTATGGTCTTATTGGTAGGGAACTTTCAGTGAAGAAACCCTTTCTACCCACAGAGATCAACACTTACTCTGCAACAGTCTTAGAAGTTGCCTGGGGGATGGGGTGGGGGTGGGAAGCTAGGCAGCACAGTAAACAGAGTACCAGGCCAGAAGTCAGAAGGTCCTGGGTTCAAATCTGACCGCACACTTCTTAGCTGTGTGACCCTGGCCAAGTCATTTAATCCCAATTGCCTAGCCTTTACTCATCTTCTGTTTTAGAATTAATACTTAGATGGAAGGTAAGGGTTTATTTTTTTAAAAAGTCACCTGGAAGTACTCAGAGGTTAAATGACTTGCTTAGGGTCACAAAAACAACATGTCAGACAGGACTTGAACCCATGTCTTATTGACTTCAAAGCAAGCTTGATATTTACTATGATGTGCCCCAAAAAGTACAACATCCATTTCCTACCCATAAATTAATGACCTGGAGTCAGTACACCTAGACTCAGATTATGGCTTTTCCACTTATTAGATATGTGATCTTGGGCAATATATTTTGCTGACCTGGGCCCAAGTTCACTAGTTTGGCTAATAGGGATAGTAGGTACTTCCTGAACGGCCTCTGAGGACAGAAGTAAGGAAAGGCTCGGTAAGCCAGAGTTGGTATTATTGCCGGGCTTTACAATTTCGTAGGCTCAGAGCTCTCCACCTTGCCTGTGTCAGCCACAAAGGGAGAAGGGGCTCTCCTTTCTACTTTTCATTTCCACACTGAATAAGCCAGCAAAAAAAAGCCTTCCTAGTGTGAGAAACCTTAGAGTTGGGATCCATTCTTTTGGTCCTTTCTCATTTATTAGGGTGTTGGCTTTGACAGGGAAAGCTCTGTTACCTGAGATAAAGAAATGAAGTTTATTCAAAGGGTGAGGACATGATGGGCACAATGGAGAATTAATCTACCCTTTCTCCTGACAGGAGCATACTGGACTGAGGTTTCTCTGCTGAGCCCACAAGGTTTATTTATATTCCAGGGATTTCTCAGCTCCAGCTTCCTCCTCTTTCCTCTTCTCCCTCCCTTCATGCAGAAGGTGGGGGGAGAGGAGGTGGGGGAAATGAGCCACTCACTGCATGATACCCCCTCCTTCCTCTCCAGAAAGATCATTTGGAGAGGGAGTCAGCAGCCCCAGGAGACCTCTGGAGCCTTAATTGGGGAGTGGGAGGGTGAGGACATCATCATGCTGACAATCTCCAGAGCCCTGGAGAGGTGGGAGGGGGGGAGGGGGATGGGGCATCCTCCCTATGCCACCTCCTGCTAGGAAGCCTGGCTGCTAGAGGGGAAATTGGAATGGAAGGGAGCTGGTAAAGGGCAGGAGAGAGTAGCTGGTACAGACCCTGCCTTAAGGATCCCTGCTGCCCAAGTAGGAGGGAAAGAGTGGCTTCCCTTAGAATCCCTACCAGAGCAAAGCCTCCTAGCTGACGCCAACCTCTGTGAAGCCCCTTTCCTCCCCCGGAACAGGCTCTGTGTCTGACACAGCCAGTTGCTGTGGAAATGATTAGGATGTGAAACAGAGGGTGACGACTCCAGGCAGGAGTGGGAGAAGATGCCCTTGGGACTAAGACCCTGTTTTTGAAAAGACAACCTAGAAAAATAAGACTATCTCACCTAGAAGTTTCTGAAGGAAGACATCGGGGTGTGGTCAAAGGAGCATGGGACCAATATGAGCCCCAGTTCTAGTGATTACAGCCCCCTATACACACATGTGCACACACTCACACACAGACACTCACTAGCTGGTGACTTCTCTGGGTTTCAAGTTTCTCCATCTGTCAAATGAAGGGGTTGGACAAATAATAATAATAATAGCTCCCATGCATTTTCAGATTTTCAAAGTGCTTTGCCTACTTGATCTCAGTTGATCCTAACAACAACCCAAGAGTTATATTGTCCCACATATTACAGATGAAGAAACTGAAGCTTGGAGAGGTTGTTTTGCCCAAAATCAGCTAGTAAAAGAAATGGAAAGGATCTCTCAGGTTCCTTCCAGCTGTGACATCCTCTTCCCTTTTTAGGAGGCAGTACAGTTTAGTAGAAAGAGCTCTGGTCTTTAATTTAGGAGATGACCTGGGTTTGAGTCACTTAGTATGTGACAATGAGTAAAGCACTTAACCTCCTTTTAGGCTTGGTTCCTCTATCTGTCAAAGTGGTATGATGCTACTTGAACTGTTTCCAGCAGCTGTTGTGAGCAAAGCACTTTGGAAATCTTAAAGTACTATAAGAATACAAGGGATCATTACAATCATTATTATACATATTCTTTTTTTTTTAAGCCCTTAACTTCCATCATAGAATCAATACTGTGTATTGGCTCCAAGACAAAAGAATAGTAAAGGATAGGCAATGTGGGGTTAAGTGACTTGCCCAAGGTCACACAGCTAGGAAGTGGCTGAGGTCACATTTGAACCCAGGACCTCCTGTCTCTAGTCTTAGTTTGCAATTCAATAAGCCACTTAGTTGCCCCTTATTGTACATATTCTAAGGTCCCTCTTCTGGCTCTGACATTCTATGTTCTAAACTTCCTTCTCACGATGATATTCTAAGGTCTCCTCTTACAGCACCAAAATTCTATCATCCTATGCCCCAGCTACCAAGAAAATGCATGACCAAGATGTGTGTACAGACAAAATGGGGGTAGGCAGAAAGTCAGCCCCATGGCATTGTGCCAACCAGTGCCAATGCTTGGAGATGGCTAGGTGTATTTCCTTTCACAACTCGAGGGTCCCAGTGAGCACAAGCCAGTGGATCCTGGATCCGAACGTGGGGGGTTTCAAAGCTTCCCAGGAGATATCAGCTCCTTTTACAAGAGATTTATTCCAGTACCTCATATGGCAGGAGCTGGTGGATGTGCCTGATGGGGAGGTAATAGTCTAACTGCTCTCAGGGGAAGGGGAGTCATTGGATGTTGGTGAATGGGATGTGTCAGAGGTTCCTAATGTGCTGTTTTCTGGACCAACCAAAATGAAACGAAACCCCCACAGGTCTCCTTCATACACTGTTTCCTTTGCCATTCACTTTGGTGTAAGATTTTTATCTACAATGGTGACAATATCCTTTGTGTCATTTACAGTAGAATCCACTTAATCAACACCTAAACAAATGGGCTGTCCTTCATTCAGAGTCCTCGCCTAGACTTCAAACAGGGGCAAAATTGCCCCTGACTCTAGCAACCTTCCCTGGGCTGGGTGCCAGTGAACAGATTTGGCACAGAGCACTTGGGGGAAGCTAAATCCTAGATGAATGGCCCACCTGGGCTCCATTCTCAGGGCAACTTCCTACAAGCACTGGCTAAATTTATTGGCCCATTTCACTGTGCCAAAGCCACCTGCAAGCAGATGTGCCCCCAAGATTTAATGGGGGCCTCTGGGGAGGCTCAGGGTTGGAAATGGGGCTCAGGGACTGCTGTGGCTCACTCAGCAAAAACAGGTTAGAATTTGTGAACCTGAATGATGGGAGGGACTCTACTTACCTTCCTGCCACTAGAAGTAGCCTTGAGTCATCCATTTGCTTTTTTACAACAATAAATATTTATTTACTTACAGTTTAAAGGTATACCTCCAGGTCATCTCTAGTCTACAGAAATCCTACGGATACCTTAAAAGTCTAGCTCAAATGCCTCCAAGAAGCCTTCCCTGGAAGTTCATCAAATAATTCACCAGTTCATAGTCTCAGATCTGGAAAGAAATCTTCTTTTTTTTTTCTTTTTTAAACCCTTACCTTCTACCTTAGAATCAATACTGAGCATGGCTTCCAAGGTAGAAGAGTAGTAAAGACTAGGCAATTGGGGTTAAGTGACTTGCCCAGGGTCACACAGCTAGGAAGAGTCCAAGGCCACATTTGAACCCAGGACGTTCCATCTCCAGGCCTGGTTCTCAATCCACTGAGCCACCCAGTTGCCCCTGGAAGGGAATCTTAATGATCACTGAGCCCAACTCTTATTTTACATGAGGGAAGTGAGGATCATAGAGGTCGTAGGGTCACAAAATCACAAATTCAAGCTTAAAAGAGACCTCTGGAGTCATCTAGTCTAACCACTATACCCACATTTTAAAAGGGAGCAAACTGTGCCTCAGAGTTAGTTAAGTGACTTGAGAGCATATTTGTAAAGTGCTTAGCACAGTGCCTGGCACAAAGTAGGCACCACAGAAATAAATGCTCGTTCTCTTCCCTTCTCCTTGCCCAAGGTCACATAGGGAATAAATGGCGTGGCTGGGATTGGAAACAAGTTTTCTAGGTGCAATTCCAGTGGGTTTTTCCCACTCCACCGCACCACCCGGAATCTCTTCCTCCTTGAGTCTCTAAAAGACCTTTCTCTGTACTACTCTTATAGTTAAGCCAACCAGGATATGTTAAGCATCTACCATATATGCCAGCCCTGGAGATACAAAGAAAGTCCCTGTATACGTCTTATACACCTCTCCTACCTTATTCTCATATTATGATTATCTCTGTGTGTGGCTTATTTTCCACTGGAAATAGTAAGTTCCATGAGGGTAAGTACTGTATCTAATTTAATCTGAATGTCCCCCCCATACTGCTCTGTTCCCAGAAGGCAATTAATAAATGTTAGTTGAGTTGAATTAAGCACCTACTCTATTCCAAGTACTATGATGGGGCAATACAATGAAAGAATGGAAAGGAAATGAAGACACAGAGCATTGACTTGCTCATTCAAGATAGTCCAAATTCCTCAGCAAGTTTTCAAGGCCCTCCTCAATTCAGCCCCAGCCTCCCTTTCCTGCCTTATCATCCCCTTCATATACTTTATATATCCTCTAAAATGGATCTACTTTCTCTTTCCCTCTTCTGCTCTCTGCTTTCCTTCCTCAGGTTCCTTTGTTCATCATATTTGTTTTCTCGATCCATTCAAACCTTTCTTCCTTCTCTGTACATCCTACCAACCTATCAAAGCCCAAAGCAAAAGGCACCTCTTCCAGGAAACCTTCCATGATTCCCCGAGCATAAAGCAGTCTCTCTTATTTTATTTAATTGTATGTTTTAAGTGTTGACATTCAAATTTGTACTTTCTTTATCTGTGTCTATCTCATTATCCCTACTAGATTTTATAAACCCCATGACAGTCTCGTCTCTATCTCTTTATAGTCCCCTTACTGCCCAGCACAGTACATTTAAGTAGGTACTAAATATTTGCTGAATGAATGAATGAATCTAAAGATCTTGGAATCATAAAATCCCCAAGCTGGAAGGGATTTCCAAGGTCACCTCCTATGGTAGCTGCCCAAACAGGAGCTAGACTCCAGATGATGTCTGAGCTCCCTTCCAGCAGTTCCCAAATCTACAATGCAAAGTGCTACAAGATTTTCAGAGGATGGAAAGTTTGCTTTCAGTCAGGGTGCTCAAGAGAGGCTTCCGAGGTGGCATTTGGTGCATTTTCAAATGATCCCTGAGATAAAAGTGTAGCTCTCCCCAGCAACACCATGGATTCCCACTGGCCTCTGGGAATTAGGACAAGTGCTTAATCGGCATTTCTCCTCTTTAAGGTTCTGCCAGCATTTATGGTTCTCCTTTGCAGATGATACAGTGGCAGCTGTGGAAATACATTGTCGAGGGGTCTCTGCTCCAGCCCAGCCCTCTACCCCCCTTCTGATCCAAAATATCTGTCTTTATTTACCTTTGGGCTCTAACCCATTGGAGTTAAAGTGCATCCTCTTTTGACACTCTGTGCAGCTCATCAGGAACCGGGTCACAGCCTCCCTTGGGAGAAAAGCGTAGGTTTCTGCAATCTAGGGAAAGAGACAGAAGTCTAATTATCTCTGGGCTCCTGGTCTCTGGCTGCTTGGTAAGGTGATCAAGGAACAATTTGCCTCGCCTCACTCATAGGGGCTGGGACCATATTTCCCTTAAAAATCATATCATCCAGGCAGTGAAGGAACACTAGTGTGGGAGTCAGGAGATCTGGGTCTGATTGGAGTTCACAGGATTGTGGAACCAGAAAGGTACTTAGAGATCACGGAGCTCAGCCTCCTCATTTTACAAAGAAACCAAAGCTCTCAAAGGGGAAGGGACTTGCTCAAGGTAGGTAACAGCAGAGGCAAGATTGTTTGAACCCAACTCCTTTGACTCAGGGCTCTTTCCAGGTGTAGTGAGTGTTGAATCTGGTTCAGATCCAGCCTCAGACACTTGCTAGCTGTGTAACTCTGGGCAAGTCCTTTAATCTCTCCATACCTAGATTTCCTCTATCTGTAAAATGTAAAATGGGGATACAGTACCTTCCCCCTTCCCCACCCCCCCCATGGTTGTTGTAAGGATAAAATGAGACAATATTTGTAAAGTTCTTTACAAACCTTTAGAGCCTATATAAATGCTGTCCCCCACCCCACCTTCATATTTTTACTATCCTATGAGATTCTGCTCACAATTACTAGCTTTGTAGACTTAGACAAGTCACTTAATCCTCTGATGAACCTCAGTTCATCCAAAAATGGCACCCAAAACACCTGCACCACAACAAATGTGAGGTTCACATGAGACAAATGTGAGTAATATTTTACTCCATTTCTCATTTCATGGGAAAGGAAGGATATTAAATATATCCTTTTATTTATTATATTATTATTATTATATTATATATATAATAATATATATATATTATTATTATTAAATAAAAAAATAGGATAGCAAGGAGCTATCCTAAGACCAAGAGCCGAAGTCAGGTTTCCTTAATTCCCAGGGACTGAAGTCATTCAAGATGTTTTCTGGGAATTAGTTCTTTCTGACAGAGGAGGTTTGAAACATAAAAGCAGGCCTGTTAGATAAAGCTACTTCTTATTCAGGCAATTATTTATAGTCTTTTGTTAAAGTTTCTGTTATAGAGATAGGGCAAGTAAGCTGTAAGGGGACCCAACTCTCAAGATTTCGCAGTGAATCAATTTTAGCATCTTCTTTTATTTTTTACTTTTTAAAAAAATCCTTACCTTTCATCTTAAAATCAATACTATATATATTAGTTCCAAGGCAGAAGAGCAGTAAGGGCTAGGCAATAGGTGTTAAGTGACTTGTCCAGAGTCACACAGCTAGGAAGGGTCTGAGGCCAGATTTGAACCCAGAACCTCCTGTCTCTAGACCTGGCTCTCAATCCACTGAGACACCCAACTGCCCCCAGTATCTTCTTTTAATTTCAAAAGTAGACTTCTACTGCATATTAAGGGCAATTTATGGGTGCTCAGAGGCAGGCAGCCAAATGAATTTCTCAACACAACAAGTGGGTCCCTCCCATAAATAGAATTCAAGGGTCTAACTGCCAGTTTTCTGTTCCCACCTTGGAAGGAGCCAAAGAGGGAACCATAGAGCCATGGAATGTTAGAACCAACAGGGACCTTAGAACATAGAATGTAAGGCTTGACATGACCATCAAAATACCGAATGCAGAAACTGACAGGGACCTAAGCACATGAATGGTCAGAGCTAGCATAGGTTTTAGAATTTATACCATGCAATGCCAGGCCTGGAAGAACACCTGAGGTCTGTAAACATCTTGCTTTGATGTTTACATAACTATATTTCAATATAATTTGTTTCTTTTATTATCTTGTATATTTTATTTTATTAATTTAAATCAAACCATGTTTATTCTTTACATCTATCAGTCTTTACCAAATTTGACATTGGGTAGTGGGTGAAGCATTGAATGTTGAAAGGAAAAAAAATGTGGTGAAAGAAGTTAAAGAAAAAGGGGACAAAATTAAATGGGACACAATGAAGAATAGGAGAGTGTCTCTAGTCTCCTCACATTACTGCAGACATGTTTTATTCCTATTATTCAATCGTTCTCACCTAACAAATGGGTATTTTTTCTTTTGCTGTTGAGTTGTTTTTAATTTTTTTAATTTATTTAATTAATTCATTGAGTTGTTTTAATTGTGTCTGAATCTTTTGTGACCCCATTTGGGGGTTTCTTTACAAATATCTTGGAGTGGTTTGCCATTCCCTTTTGCAATGCATTTTACAGATGAGGAAACAAGGCAAATGAGGTAAGGTCAAGTGGCTAGGAATTGTCTGAGACCAGATTTGAACTTAGGAAGATGAGTTTTCCTGACTTCAGGCATAGCACTCTATCCACTGTGCCATCATTTTTCTCCTTTTGTTTTTAGTGTCTAAAGCAACTAAAAGGCCCAAGTAAGTCTTAGGTTTAAAACCACTAAGATTTTTGGGGACCCCCTCTATTAAACCAAAAATCTTTTCCAAAAGGGATATCATAGAGAAATAGTCTTAGAGAACTAAATGTTCTCTCTACTCTCATTCCTTAACTTGGAATGACCTTGAACAAATCACTTCTTTTCTGGGTCTCAGTTTCCACCTTGGTAAAATGAGGAATTTGGAGCAGATCCCCTCTAAAGGTTCTTCCCAGCTCTAATATTGCGGGTCCTATGGTCTCCTTCCAGGGCTGATCATCTATGTTCTATATTTTAGGATCCCTTCTGTCTCTGAAATTCTGAATGTAAGGGTCCTTTCCACTCTACCATTTTATTTTCTATATGCTAAGACCCCTTCCAGCTCTAATACTCTGTGCTTTAATGTGCCCATTGAATAACTCTGCCATTCTTGGATCAATATTCTAAGGTCCCTGACAACTCTGATGTTCTTTGTTCTAAAACTAGACTTCTTAACCTCTTTTTGGTATAGTGTGGACTCCCCTTTGGCACTTTGGACTTATTCTCAGAATAATGTTTTTAAATAATTGAAGGAAATGCTAAATTTTAGTATGAGATCAATGAAAATTAAAATGTAATCCTCCCATCCAAGTTTATGGACCCTCTTAAGTCTCTCCATGGCAGGGGATGAGGGGACAGACCCCATTATAAGCACCCCTATTCTAAGGTTTCTTCCCACTCTGACATTCTACATTCTCAGGTCCATTCCTACTCTGATAATTCTATTGACTGGGGAAAATTTCTCAAAGTACGAGTGGGTACTCACATTTATCTCCACTAAGTGGCAGCATAACCCCAGTTTATAGGTCTTTTAATCACAGCCAGGGAAAGTTCAAAAGGCTTGTCCCAAAGCCTCAAAAAGGAAAATGGGGCTCTCTGTAGGGCCTCTCCCTCTGGGGACCCTCCCCTGCAGATGAGCCCCATCAGCTCAAACTGTCTCTCTCCTCTCTCTCTCAGCTCCATCCTGGTTATAAGTAGCAAGTTGCTGGCTTGGTTTCCTGCACTCGAGGTACCTCTGAGACATTTGTCATCATCTGGCCATCAGGGACTCCTGCAGAAGGGCCCAGGATGAGACCCTGGGAAGGTCCAGCAGCTGCCCTTGGCATCCCGCCCACCCTTTTCTCTTTCTTCTGTGACACCGCCACCCCCCACCCCAGGTCTGCTCAGTTAATTTGGGTGGTGCCATTGTTGTTTCTCAGCTGATTTGATGCTCTGCGGAGCGGCCAGTCTTGATGAGTTATCTCCCTTCCAAACTGTCTGTCTGATTAGGTCTCTCTAGAGGTCATGGACAAGGGCAAACTCTCCAGTGACTCTGATTAGAGCCGGTGGATGGAGAAAGCCAGAGTCAGGGATGGGGAAGACGCATGGGATTTCTAGAAACCCCTCTGCACGCTTCCTCCCTCATTAATACTAAGCAAGGGACCCAAGACCATGTCTGATGGATAGGTTTCATCTCCACCCTTGTGTCTGATTGGGAATAAATTCCAGGCCAGTGTGCCAGGGGCAGACGGTCGGTTGGGCACAGCCCTGCGGGGTCAGAAGGGAATACGCTCTGCTAATGTGATGATCTCAGCTCAGGAGGAGCTCGGAGGGGTGGGGCACCAGGGAAGCCAGTGCAGTTTGCAGGCCTGGGAAAAGAGACAGATCCAGCCGGTTCCCCCGAGGCAGTGCAGCCCGCAGATTAGTCCTGAGAAGAGGGGCATTGAAGGAATTAGGGGAGGGCCAGGGCAGCTGTCTGCTTAGGAAATGAGTGGAAAGTTTCTAAATCATGGTCACCCTCATGAAGCTGCCTTTCTTACTCACAGAGAGCTTGCCTCTTCCCCCTCTTCCAAAGGAAAAAAATCCTATGTGGCCTCCTTGGCCAGGCTGCTCCCATGCAGGAGACACCAAATCTTATAAATGCCTCCAGGATTCAAAGCTAGAAAAGACCTCGGAAGTCACCTACCCTAATTCCTTCACTGAAAAGAAGCTGAGAAAAGTGAGGTTACTCACCCACGGTCAAACATTTAGTAAATAGAAATATTGACTGGAACTCAGAACCTCCCATCCCAAATTGGTTTGGAACCTACTTACTACTCAGGGCTAGGACAGGCCTTAAAGACCACCTAGTAGAACCCTCTCATTTTATAGATGAGGATATCAAGTGGCAGAGAAGTTAAATGAGCTGCTCAACACCATCGAGGCAGTAAGTCGTTCAAATGGAATTGCAACCCAGATCCTCTGACTCCAGATCTAATAATCTTTGTTTTGCTGGGGAGGTTGGGGGGGAGTCACTCACACTTTCCAGATCCAGACAGGTCCCCCACCAGGGCCAGCAATGGTGTCAGTCACCTTTCTAGCCCACTGGGAGGACGTGAGCCAGAGGACAAAGCAGTCAGTGCATGCTGCAAAGAGAAGCGGGTCTTCTGGCTACCTGCCCTACCATTGGGATGAGGAAAGTGCAAAAGGCTGGCAGGCCCCCTCGGTCCCTTGGGGGGACCCAAGGAGAGGTCCTAGTCTGGTCCTGCAAAGCAAAGACTGTCCTGTTGGAAACAGAAAAAAAAATCCAGATGCTGCCTGGGAATCAGGGATGTCTCCAAGGCAGTGACAAGCAGAAACCCACTCCCCCAAACTCTTTCATTTCTCCAGGACTTTTCTCCTAGGAAGAAAGTAGGGGAAAGATGATGGGAGTTTAGAATCAGAGTGCCTGATTCTAGCCCTTCCCTCTGCTCCTTCCTGCTTGTATGACCTCAGGCAAATCACTTCACCTCTCTGAGGGTCCTTACATTTTTCATACATAAGTGAGGAATGTTTCTGTCTATGAAACATGGTGATTAAAACTTGATCTCAAGAATCTCTCTCCCTGCTCCCAATTGTAGGATTCTATGCTATTCTTCCTCACATTTCTTTAAGACCTTAGAAATAGGCTTACTATCTGTTTTAGAGATAGGACAAATGAGGAGGAAGGAGAGTTCTTAAGGAGAGTTTATTTTCTTAAATCCTTACCTTTCATTTTAGAATCAATACAGAGTATTGGTTCCAAGGCAGAAGAGCCGTAAAGGCTAGACAATGAGGGTTAAGTGACTTGGCCACAATCACAAAGCTAGGATGTGTCTGAAGCCACATTTGAACCCAGAACCTCTCGTCTCTTGACCTGGCTCAAAAAGCTAGTTTTTTAAAAGATTAGACACAGAGTTCATGACAGAGATAAGAGACGAAATTCAAATCTCCTGATTCTCAGTTTAAGGCTGTGCCCAACCTGGCAGCTAGTATGTTCTTAATGTACATGTTTGTTGAATTAAATTGAAAATATCTAAACCATCAGCATTAGAAGGCACTTGAGGAAGGAATGCTGGATTTAGAGCCAGGAAAACCTGAGCTTAAATTGGTCTCAGACACTTATGAACTTGTGTGAGTCACTTAATCTCTGTTTGCCTCAATTTCTTCCTCTATGGTCTTGGTAGAAGTCTCTCGGTAATCGAGGATGACCATCTTCCTCTATAAAATGGGGATAATAATAGTACCTACATCCCAAGACTGTTGTGAGGATCAAAATCAAACAACAATTTCAAAGTTCTTTGCATAATAAGTACAACATAAATGTTAGCTCTTATTATTATTAAATTGAATATATCTA
Source organism: Monodelphis domestica (assembly GCF_027887165.1). NCBI lineage: Eukaryota > Metazoa > Chordata > Mammalia > Didelphimorphia > Didelphidae > Monodelphis > Monodelphis domestica. The sequence goes on along the minus strand of NC_077227.1, from coordinate 407,938,196 downwards.
AAATATTAGTGTAAGAAAGGACTTAAGAGAGTAGGAAGAATGTTGAATTTGGATTCAGAAAAACTGGATTCAGATCTTGGTTCTGGAGTTACTAGCTTTATATAAATTTATATAAATTTATATAAATCATTTAACTTCTTTCTGAGCCTCAAATTCTTCATCTGCAAAATGGGGATAATATTGCTAATCCCTCTCTGAATTATTATGAGGCAAGGATTTTGTCAATAGAATGCTAAGTAAATCTGAGATATTACAATTACATAGAGGTAAACTAAAGGCCTTAGGGTCATACTAAACTAAGCCCTAGTGTCACAGAAAATTAGCAACACTTACTCAAACCTCTCTCTCCTGACTCAGAGCCCAAAGTTCTTTTCGATACTCTGCTTCCTCTCCTTTCTTGGCTTCCTTACCTCTAGCTGAATTTGTCTCTCATTAGTTTTATTGTTTATTTGTTTTATTGGAAACTGAAGTTTATCATGCAGCTTTTCTGGGTTGGCCAACACCCTTTTTGTAAGACTGTGGGATGGTAAGATTCTGGGCTGGAGAAGACCTTCTCTATCACCTAATCTAACCCTTTTATTTTACAGATCATGAAGCCAAAGCCCAAGAGTTGCCTTTCTTTATTCCAATTTCTGCCCCGATGAAGTTAGAGGAACATCACAGCAAGGGCTTCTCGTAATTGGCTACAGGCTGCCTATAAGAACCCCTAACCTGACCTAAACGGTGCATGATGATGCCCCAGGAGCCCTGGAAGCTCTGAAGCTACCTCGGAGGCTTAGCTTTGGGCCTGGGCAATGTCACCATCCAGCAATACCCAGGGGTAGAACAGACAAAAACAGGTTTACGCCCAACCCTTGCTGCAAAATAAAAGCTCTAAGATCTTTTCTAACTTTTATATTCTGTGTCCTAAAGATCCCTCCAAACTTCATATTCTATGTACTAAGGCCCCTTCCAGCAATTATAGGATGCTAGACTTCATTTGGAATCTCTTTAAAAAAGAAATCATAGTATTTCGAGCTAGAAGGGATTGGAAATTGAATTTAGAGCTCAGAGATGAAAGGGATTTTAGAAAAAATGCAGTTCCAGACCCTGAAGGAGACAGAAACCTAGAGAAAGGAAAATGCTTGCCCACAATTTCACAGCTAATTAAATGGCAGGATCCACATTTGAACCCAGGTCTTCTGAATCCTAGACTAGAGTCCTTTCCATGACACCACAAAGAGACTAGTGGGAACACCATGACTTATTTTGATTGGTATGCTCAGGGAGTTGGGATTTAGTTAAATTTGTTTGTGTAGGTGTAATTGTGTCCATGTAGGGGGGAAAAAGGAAAAAAAGCATACCCATGAGCATAGAAAATGGCTTAAGTGAATGAAGTATGACAGGTAGAGAGAAGGAGGAAAAAAAAAGAAGAGAGTTAAGAAAATGATGTGCTCTATCCAGCATCATTCAGACTGACATGATATTGAAGGCCTGGGCCCCATGTAGAGCTCAGCCTTGGCATTGTTGCTGAAATTCCAACTCTGTGTGCAACCCAGTTGGACCCTTGCCAGTCATGTGCCAGATCTAGGTAGGACAATAGGAAGTAGAGCATGTGGGCAGACATATGGAGGATAGGCCCCCAAAAATGTGGAATCAAGGACAAGATAGAGGCGAGGCCTAGGGCAGCTTAGGATGTTAGAAAAAAACTTGAATGTGGAATGAGAAGATCCCCATCCAAATCCTAGCTCAGTGAGGTGCTACCATAAAACCTTTCAGAGTTTCGGTTTCCTCCTCTATAAAATTGGTTGGACTAAGATCCTTTCCCGATTCCAAAATCCTACAGTCACATTAATCTAGCTACTATACACCAGGGAATCCTGGAAAGAGGACTAGAGTACCTGCAGAAACCTGGGTCCAGGTCATGATTCAGTGGCTCACTAACAGTGTAACACAAACTATGTAACTGCAGGCCAATCCTTCCTTTTCTTTAAATCTCATTTTCCCCATTTGTAAAACAGTACTAATAGTATTTACATTCCCTATAGCTCCCAAGGTATTCAGGAAGAAAGTATTTAATTTACTTAAACATGATGGTCATGTGAGCTCATGATTCACAAAGGATAAAAGCTAGCCTAGGTGACCTCTTGATTCTAAATATCAGCTTAGTTTGTACCCCTGGATGGTCCAGGCTGAACCAGGGGACAAGTTTCAGCCCATAAGCACCATGGACAAGGAAGAAGAAGCTTGAAACCTTTAGGAGGGGGAATAGAGCATGCAGAAGGGCATGCCAAGTAGAGCAACAGCACACAATTATAAGGAAAATTTCCTGACAGAGCTAAGAGTGGATTGAGCTTCTTTAAGGGGTTGGTAATGGGCTCACCTTTCCCAGAGGCCTTCGGGCAGAGGTTGCAAATGCTGTCGGAGGTATAGTTTCTCTTGTATGGTTTGGACCAAATGACCCCTGATAATCAATACATTATAACCCTAAAATTCTGATATTCTATGATACCTAGCGATAATTCCCAATAATAGGAAAAGCAGTGTGCCTTTCTATAGTGCTTTTGCCACAATACCCTCACTGGTAGGGTTTCATCTCCATGTTACAGATGATGAAACAGAGGCTTAAAGAAGTCACAAGTCATAAGGAGAGGAAATAACAGAGCCAGAACTTAAACTCAGAGCTTCCAACTCCAAATATGGAACTCCTTATAAGATATGGTCCTATAAATTAGTCCAAATTAGATAATAAAAATAGTAAATATTTATATAGTAATTTAACAATTGCAATGTAATTTATACTGATTTGATGCTCACAGCAACCTAATTCATTATCATACCCATTTTATAGATAAGAAAACTAAAGCCAAGAAGTTAAGTAACTTGTCCTGGATCATGCAGCTATTAAGGATCTGAAAGGAGATTTAAATTTAGGGCATCTTGATTCCATATCTAGCATTCCACCCACTCCTAAGATACCTCAGAAGCCCATCAGACCCATCAGCAGGCTGAGTAGGGAAAAATTGAGGATGACCTTCCAAAAGCCACCTGATCACAAAAATTCTACTTAGCCTATAAAATGCATGCTGGCTCCTCCCACACTTACCGATGTCAACTTCCTGACTTTTTTTCTATGACCTATGGGCAAAACCTGTCTATCTGACTTCTATGATAGTGATGAATTGAATTCTCTCAACAAATACTAGCCCAAAATGGAAGGGATAAATGTAACCATTTCCCCAAGAATTTCTGCCTAGTTTGGGAATCAAAAATCCCCAGTGCCGGTCCCACCTTCATCATTAACTTGCTATATGACCAAATGGCAAGTCTTTTACCTCCCCACCCCAAGGGGGTCAGTTTCATCATCTATAAAGTGAAGGGTTTAGATTTTGAATCAGGTGATCTCTAAGATCCCATCTGGCATTCTCTGTCTGCTAAGGTTCCTTCCAGCTCCCAATTCAAAGTTGTATATGCTAAGACCTTTTCTAGCTCAGATAATTTCTCTTCTAATAGTTTTTGGTCCCATGATTGTTGTCAGGTCTTCCCTGGGTTTCTCAGGGCCTTGGCACATAGACTGAGGGAAGCCCATTTTCATGGATAACATAGGCCAAAGTCCACCTTCCAGGAAGAGAAATAAGCCAACAAGTATGTGGATAAAAGGAATTGGGTCACAAAAGGGGAAATGGTCACCTTGAAGAGAGAATTCAACCTGTATAATTCTGTTCTGGTGCTCTTCACAGAAGGACCTCGAGGAAGTCCTCAGGTGGTGAAAGTGGCAGAACTGAATTCATAATTTGGCCAAACTTACCCAAGGACACACAGTTCACTTGTATTGTAGAAAATTGTTCTAACTAAGGGAAGAAACTCTTTCTTCTAGGGCAATAGTAGGAGGACAACTATATACCGTGCACTGTCACTGACAAAGCTGCTGCCGTTCGGGTAGCCTGACAAAACGGGTGACCCCTGAATTTTTTGACAGGAGATGAAATAGAATGCAAAAACATGTGAGGCTGGAACTGGTTTCCATCCCATTCTAGCTGGACTGGTCCCCGGCAATCTCATTCTCAGTGTTGGACCTTCATTCCCATTGTTTTCTGCCATAGGTAAGGATAATTCACATTTGTGTGACAGTGCAGTTTTGGTGTGCTTTCTATGTACAGAGTGATCCTCAAAATGAGGTCTACAGTGCAGGTTTGATTATCCTTACTTTATAAAAATCTGTAACTGAAGCTCAGAAAAAGTTACACAGCAATCAAGGGACAGGGTCAAGACTCACCCAGATTTTCCCATCCTGTGCCCATTAGGTCTCTCACAATTGATCCCTCACCATAAAACGGGCACCGACTTCATGATACAATCCTATCTGCTCTTCAGGACCCAAGTGAAATCTCACTTTCTCCATGAAGTCTTCCCTGACTACTCCAAACCTCACTGGCCTCTCTCTGAAATCCTCCACCATTAAAAATTTATGTCAATCAATTTAGCACAACATCTTATGTTATTTGCTATTGTTTGGTGTACATTTGTCTCTCCCAATAAATTTCGACCTCCTTGAGGGCTTCCATTACCCCTGTAGTGCCTAGAAGAGTGCTAGTCACAGAGTCTGCAGAATATGCTGACCTAGTAAGACCTCTATGAGGGTTGATAAGTTTGGGTATTTTTCCTCCACTATATCAATCACTATGAGGACCTGAAAGCAATGGCAGCATACCATTTTGGAAGTCATTTAGTCCACCTTTTATAGAGGCCAGAGGCGAGAGAGGAAAAAGAAACAGCCCAACATTGCCTTGATAATAAGTAGTAGAGGTGGCAGTGTGGCGAAGCAGAAAAGGACCAGGGTTCAAATCCCAGCACTATCATTTATTATAGCTCCATGAGAAAACTGTGTCTGGGGCCTCCTCATTTATAAAACCAAGGGGTTAAGATTAGCTGATCTCTACAGTAGCTTCTAGTTCTAAATTTATGAGCCTCAGTTGCCCAGAACAGATGGAATTTTCTCAATCTTTATTTTACAGAAGAGGAAACTGAGTCTCTGAAAGGGAGTGTGAACTGTTCAAGGTCACCAGTAACTGAGCTTGAATTATTCCAAGCTTCATTTTCTAGAGGAAGAAACCGAGGTTTCTCCCCCAGAAAGGTGGAGCAGAATGTCCTAGGTCCCATGCCAAGCCAACCTAGTGTTGTCTCCAGTGTTTAGACCAGGGTTTCTATTTCCACCCCCCCTCCCACTTTTGGAAGCTTCAGATGCCCTCTGTGCCCTTGCCCAAACGCTCCCTGTTCTGCTAAGGGGCGATCTCCTTCTGCATCGGATCCCTCCTGCCCAGGGCTGAGTCTGTGGCCTGAAGCTTTGGGAGAAGGCAAGGAAGCAAAATCTCACCGCTCGGTAGGTTTTCTTCTGCCCAGCATGCTTGGGGGTTTTGCCTGGCTCTGCGGAGCTCTCCACATGCATGGAGTAGATGATGTCAAAGAAATCTTCCACCACAGCTACCCGTTTCAGAGAGATGCCCTCAGGCTCCGACAGTCCATCTGCCCCCTACAACAGTGTGGGCAAGCTGAGTTAGTATCAGGGATGGGTGACAAGGGTGATGAGATGGGCCTGAGGCTATTTTGGTTGGAGGGAGGGACAGGCATAGTTCTCCAGCCCTGAAATGCCTTGAAGAGTGGGGACTAGGGGGCAGAAAAGGGGAGGGGGAGGTGCAGTGAGGGGGATAAATTAAACACTGCTCCGGGGAGACTGATATCAGAGCTGGGGTGGCTGCAGCTGCTGATAGTAAAGTCTACCAGTAACAATGGGCCTGGAAAAACAGGACAGGGATGGATTCTGGGCCCCAAATTTAAGAAATAACATTTTCCATGATTTTAGACATATTTTGCCAGACTTCGTGGAGGGGGTTCTGGGGGGAGGAAGGGAGGAAGTGGAGGTGGAAGGAGAGATGGGTTTGGAGTTACACACTGTGCCAAGACCATCCCAGAAGTCCCTAGGGGAGTGAGGTGGGGGAAAGGAGGGGGGGGTGGGAAGGATGTAACCCCACCAGGCTCGTGCCAATTAGTAGGAACCTCTTCCAGCAGTCCCAGGATGTGGGCCCTAGGGAAAGGAGCTCAGATCACCTGGGTGCCTCTTCATCTCTCTCCACATTGGCCTTTCTGAAAAGCTGTCTCCCCAACCTCACTCCCCCAACCCTCACCCCGTCCCCCCCCCAAGCAGCTGAATGCCAGCAGCCTCACCAGGGCTCTTTGTGTGTGAAGATGTAGGTAATAACAGGCTGTTATTAGGCCACGTGGAGGGGGGGAGGGATGGGGAAAGCTCGGCCACTACGGTGCCTCTTATCGGGCTCATTCTCGTGGCGTCAGCTGGTACTGGCAAGGTATGCCAAGATAGAGAAGGCATCCTTCAATAGCACGATCCCTCCCTCAGAAAATCAGAGTTTAGAGGGTGAATGGGGACTGAGAGATGCCAAAGACATTGATCTGTGGCAGATGGGGCCAGAGTCCACGAAAGAAAATCCCTTTGCAGGAGGTAAAAACAGTTACTTAAACAATATCCATAAATGATACAGTAAACAGATATAGGTCACACAGGTACACACAACACACACATGCACAGACACATAGGTATTTCTAACACATGCACAGACATGTCAGCCCAGTCTTCCTCCCCAGGAAACCCTCAGAGTGGGTCTGCCCTGGGCAACTGGGTATGGGAGGGAAGTGGAAGGGGTTCCAACTGGAGGGGGCTAGGGAAAGAAGAAAGAAAAAAGATTTTCTGATTTTCATGTTTGGAGATAATCTCTTGGGAGATTCTTGTTCTGAGAAATTCTATAAATGATGACGGATGATGACAGTGCTAATAATAATAACAATAATAATACCTTTCATCGGTACAAATAATTTATGCTCATTCTCTTATCTACTCATCATAACAGCTCTATGAGGGACAGAGGCTGGTCAGGTGTAATTCTATCCATTGTAGAGATGAAGAAACTAAGACTCAGAGAGGTTAAGGACACAGGGGTTTTCTGATTCTTAGACTAGTGCTCATTCCACAACCTTATGCCAACAAGGTGCCCATTTAAAACAAAACTTTAGATTTTCTTTTAAAATGCTACCCCCTTCTGGGGGAAGCTGGGTAGCTCAAGTGGATTGAGAGCCAGGCCTAGAGACAGGAGGTCCTGGATTCCAATTCTGACCTCAGATACTTCCCAGCTGTGTGACCCTGGACGAGTCACTTGACCCCCATTGCCTAGCCCTTGCTGCTCTCCTGCCTTAGAACCAATAAACAGAATTGATTCCAAGACCGAAGGTAAGGGTTTCAAAAACAAACAAACAAACCCTTAGAGGATACTGTGTCTTAAAGAAAGGGAATAATTTGCACCATGTCACATTCAGTGTAAAACCAGAAAATTAGCAGGGTCAGAATTTAAACCAGATGATAGAGGTCACCAAGACAGTGGAGAGAATATTAGCTGTTGAGTCACAGGACTCAGGTCCAAATTCTGCCAATGGGAACAGCTAAGCAGCACAAGAGAGTGCCAGGTCTGGAGTTGGGAAGACCTGGGTTCAAATCCAGCCCAGACACTTCCTAGGTATGTGATCCTGGACAAGTCACTTAACCCTGATTGCCTAGTCCTTGCCACTCTGCTGTCTTAGAATTGATGCAAAGATGGAAGGTAAAGGTTATAGAAACAACAACAAAAGTTGCCTATGACATTTACTCCAATTCAATTTACTTCCCTAGGCCATTCCCTCATCAAAGAAATAAAGGCTAGAGCTAGAAAGAATTTCAGAGACCATCTATTTCAACCCCACTATCACTCCCAGGGAGGGGAATGTCTTATCCAAGATCACACAGAAAATACCAAAAGGTGGGATTCGAACCAAGATCCCCTGACTTCAAAGCCAATATTCTTCCCAAGGGACTCTGGTATCTTTCTTAGTGTTGGACTAAATCTAGTGTATAATCTAGTCATCTTTGCTAACAACCAGGAGAGAAAAGATGAGGGCTAGGTGGACTGAGAGGAGCTCACAGCTGAACACCTTGAATCAAAGACTCAGAGAGGTTAGAGCTGTCTGGACTATAAGATGTATACAACACGGAGAGTAGAGAGCAATGTACCATCCCGCAGTCTCTCCAGCACTGTGGGCACCTTCCATTTGAGTCTGGTCCCACTTCAAAGACTATTCACTAAATAATATTTAGCTTATGTACATGAAATCATAGAATCTATATTTAGAGAAGCAACAATTTTTCTCATTTAGTCATTTTTCAATCATTCAATCAATCCCCATTGCCTAGCCCTTACTAGTCTTCTGCCTTGGAACCAAGTGTTGATTTTAAAATATAAAGAAAGGGTTATTAAAAAAAATAACAACTCACTCTTCATGACATCTGGGTTTTCTTGGCAAAGATAGTTTGCCATTTCCTTCTCCAGCTCATTTTACAGATGAGAAAACTGAGGCTAATTGGAGTAACTGACTTAAGTCACACATCCAGGAAGTATCTGAGGACAGATTTGAACTCAGGAAGACTTCCTGACTTCAGACCCAGTACTCCATCCAACTGCCCTATAGAAGCAACAATGCTATTGTGGGAAAAGTGATGCTAGACCTGACTCCATTAATTACTAGCTGTGTGACATTAGGTGTGAGGAACAGGTCCTGACAAGATGGTGAACTTCTCTCATAAGCCCATATAATGAAGTAAAAAGAAAAGAAAATTGAGTTAAGTTTTCATGTTCCTAGCTTAAGTTCCTTTTCCCCATATCCACAACAGGACAGGACGAGGCTAGTCTTTTCAGAGGCTATAATAGGTGAAGTTGCTTTACTTTGATTAGTTAAAACCCATATGAATGATTAGGGTTGTAAATTGTATGCTGATCAGCTGGCTTTGCTGACTAGATTATAACTCTAGTAACTGGCCAATGGTGAATGAGGAGAGAGACTGATTCTCATTAATAAAACAAGCCTGCATGCTCCCATTCCTTGTACTTGCTAGCTGGCTATAACACCAGCTTGTGAGGACCCATTCTCAGGAGGATGAAATTAAATAACTTTTGCCACATTAATGCTGAGTTCAAGATTCTTTTGAGTAGGTGGTCATTCCTCTCACTAGGCAATCGCCTACTTCCCTGGCCTTCAGTTCTCCTACTTATACAATGGCAACAAATTTTACATTACCTGCCCCAAAAGAAATGTTGAGGACCAGACAAGATGACTAGAATAAAGCATCTATAACCAAAAGCACAGATGTGAATTATTATTAATAAAAAACCCTCCTGGGGCAGCTGGGTAACTCAGTGGATTGAGAGCCAGACCTAGAGATGGGAGGTCTTGAGTTCAAAGACGGTCTTGAGTTGAGATACTTCCCAGCTGTGTGACCCTGGGCAAGTCACTTAATCCCCATTGCCTAGCACTTACTGCTCTTCTGCCTTGGAATCAAAACAGTGTTGATTTTAAGATGGAAGGTAAGGGTTTAAAAAAAAACAGCAATAAACCATCCTTATTTCAGTTGTATACCATGGACATCATACATCTTTGAATGAGTTTTTACAAACTTGATCTGTAACCTGTCATCACTGTGAAAACATTCAAATCCTATGCTTCTCTAACAGTTTATATTCTCCCCAAAGCAGCACTAACTTCCATTCTCTAAACCTGAATTCCTTCCTTTAGTAAATGAGGGGAAGGCTGGAATGGGTCTCCTCCAAATCTAAGCTTATTATCATTTTTAGGCAAGAGCAAGGGAGTCTAGTGGTGAGAGTATGCTATAGAGCAGTGATGGCAAACCTTTTAGAGACTGAATGCCCAAACTGCAACCCTCACATTAAATGTGAGCAGCCCCCTTATCCCAGATTGGGAAGGAAGGAAGTGCTCCCATTGGGATGCTGGGCAGAGGGGTGGGTGATGTGAAAGAATGACCTCAGGCACTCACTAAGAGGGAGAAGGGAGTAGCCCCTTCTGGCATGTGTGCCATGGGTTCATCAACAAAGCTATAGAGAATGGTGAGAGGAAGCCTAAACTGAAAAAGAAGACCTTGAAGTTCCCATTTGCTACAAACCTGCTATTTGGCTTTGAACAAATCACTTCCTTTCCTGGAGGGGTTCATACAAAATAAAGGAGTTAGATATTAGTTTGTCTTGAATATCCCTTCTAACTCTAACATTCTATTGGTCTATGAGCTATCCAGATTTGATGCTGGAAAAATATTCAGTGGAATGATTTCCAGTGGGGCCCTCATTAACAATATAATATCTATTTCCTTAAAGTTCAGACTTAGGGTCCTATCTATAATCAGCCAATCTCAACTGCCAAGATGCTACACAGGAAAGGAGATGACTGCCTGTGGTAACTAAACCACACAGGGGACTACAAGACCAACACCTTAAATTGTCCACAAAGAGAACACCAGCAAAGGTTGAATTGCTCCCACAGTGCATTTGGTGACTAATTTTGAACCCCACATTGGGACCCTTCTTTGGAGAGAGGACATTCCTCTTAAAATAGCTTATGAAAAACATGCTTTCATTTCTTGGAATCAAGAGTCTCAAGAAATCTAGGATGGATAGTCTCCATAAATAAGTCCCATGTAGTCAATGTTGGGTAATATCTTGGGTGGTCTCCAAGGAAGAATGTCAAAAATCAAACAGATGAAACAGAAAGAGAATGAGTCAGGAGGACTGGCTTTCCAGGAGAAAGAGAGAGAGAGGGAGAGAGAGACAGAGACAGAGAGACAGAGAGACGGAGACAGATACAGAGAGAGAGAGAGAGAGAGAGAGAGAGAGAGAGAGAGAGAGAGAGAGAGAGAGAGAGAGAGAGAGAGAGATGCATGAGAGTATGTGTATGTATAATCTAGGGCAAGTCCCATTCCCTCTCTGAACCTCAGTTTTCTCCAAAAGGGAATGAACCAACTGGTCTACAAATATCAAAACACAGAATGATAGGCTTAGAGGTCAATTAATACAATCTGAGACCCAAAGCAACAACTTCATTTGCCCGAGACACTGCAGTATTAAGTAGCAGAGTCAGGATTCAAACCCAGGTCCTTCCACCTCCAAATTCAGTGCCATTGCCTGCCGCTATGGCATGCTGAGATCTCTAATGTCGCTTCTACCTCTGACATCCAATGGCACCACAGCCAATTCTATGGCAATGCAAGGCATAAGTCACAAGAGCAGTATCTTGGGCAAGAGCTATGTCTAGAGAGGAGATAATCATCTTTATGCTAAAAAGGATTGGAAATACTACTGGCTATAAAAAGGCACAACCCCACAACACCTAAGTACAGCAATTGAGGGAGCAAAAAGCACCTTCACTCTGGCCCTGGAGGTTCATTTCCCAACCAAACCATTTCTGTCTTGTGCCTAAATTAGTTTGGCCTAGACCATGCCCCTGGGCTAATTGAGGACCAGCACTTGCCTAGCACATAGTAGGAGTTTAATAACTGTTTATTGACTGACTACAGGAGCAATGCCAACTCGACTTCATCAGCAGGTCAGATGAAGAGATGGGACAAAGTTGTATATTCAAGACATTGTACCAAGTAAAGGCAAAACTCCCAATTCTAACATTCCAAAATGCCACCTTCTCTGTTGCAGTTTCCACTACTTCAGTTAAAGTGTTTTATATTTCAGACAAATTGGATGATCTCCCTGTTCTTGTTTCTTTGTTTTTTAAATGCTGATCTTTTGTCTTAGAAGGAATACAAGTATCAGTTTCAAGACAGAAGAACAGTAATGGTTAGGCAATTGGAGTTAAATGACTTTTAAAAGTTAAAGATCCTTGAGAGCTGAGATTCTTATTAATTTCACTAACTTCTATCTAATATAGTGTTATACACATACTAGGTGCTTGGATTGAATTATTAGGTTATTTCTCTGGGTTAAAGAAAGATCTTAACATCAAGACTACTCCATCCTAACCAGTGCTAACCAGTGATATCAGAAAAACTAATATCAGTGGAATCATAGCACAGCACAACACTAGAGCTGGAAGAGCCCACAGACCAAAAAAACATCAAAACTGACAGGTGAATTTTCCCCTCTTTGAAACTATTCCCTTCTGCCTTGGAATCAAGTCAAATTGATTCCAAGGCAGAAGAGTATTTAATGACTTGCCCAGAGTCACACAGCTAGGAAGTATCTGAGGCTAGATTTGAACCTAGGACCTCCTGTCTCAAGATCTGCCTCTCAATCCACTGAGCCACCCAGCTGCCCCCTGAAAAGTGCTTTTGAATGCTATTTGTTATTGTTCAGACATATGTGATTCTTCATAACCCCATTTAGGGTTTTCTTGACAAAGACACTAGAATGGTTTGATGTTTCTTTCTCTAGTTTGTTTTACAGATGAGGAAACCAAGGTAATAAATGTTAAGTGACTTGCCCAGGGTCACCCAGATAGTAAGTATATAGGGCCAGATTTGACCTCAGAAAGATGAGTCTTCCTGACTCTGGACCAGAAAGCTCTATCCACTTCACCATATAGCTGACTTTGAATAGTAGTATCAAATTCAAATAGAAACAGGATCACTGTGGAAGGAATATTGTCTTAGAAAATCACATATTAACATCATCTATGTTTGTTTTTTTTTTAAACTCTTACCTACCGTCTTGGAATCTATACTGTGTATTGGTTCTAAGGCAGAAGAGTGGTAAGAGCTAGGCAATGGGGGTTCAATGACTTGCCCAGAGTCACACAGCTGGGCCACATTTGAACCCAGGACCTCCCATCTCTAGGCCTGGCTCTCAATCCACTGAACTACCCAGATGCCCCCATCATCTATGTTTTATTATATTTTTAATGTAGCTAAGTGGCACAGTGAATAGATCTCAGGGCCTGGAATCAGGAAGACTTGAGTTTAAACCCAGCCTCAGACACTTACTAGCTGTGTGTCCTTGGGAAAGTCACTTAACCCTGTTTGCTTCAATTAACTCACTTGTAAAATGAGCTAGAGAAGGAAATGGCAAATCACTCCAGTATCTTTACCAGGAAAACTCCAAAATGGGGTCACAAGTGTTGGGCATGATGAAAAAACAACTCAACAACGAGCACTATATTTTCATTTATTTTGTTAAATATTCTCCGATTACATTTTAATCTAATTCAGGCCATATTTGGGAGTGTTGTGGGGCCTCACATGGCCTGTTTGACATCTCTGCCTTAGAACAGAGAATAGGAGAACTAGGAGGGAGCTTAATACTCCAGAAGACCTAGAATTTAAGAATACCTCAAAGGAACAAGCACTGATTTGCATATACTTGAGACAGGATGAAATATTTTACTTCAGAGTAAAATTATAATATCTGCTTATAATTATTTGTATTTAAGGTGCATTTGGGAGAAGTTATAGTAACATTACAAAAAATCATTTTAAAATTCTTGTGTCAATTGGTGCACCTGATCTTTCTAGTATTAAAGCCATCTAATGCAATCCCCTCATTTCACACAGAATTAAAATGCCTTCTAGTCAGTTGCTTGTTTTTTAGGAGTCAGCATAGCTACTGACTTGGTTTTTAAGATCACCAACCACTGAGAACAGTAAATTTCTTTCCCAAATATTAGTTAAAAGTAATAAAGAAGTCACAGAATAGCAGTTAAAAGGAACATTTTAAGATGTACTCAACAAAATTTATTTTTTTTCTCTTGTCTTCTTGCCTTAGAATCAGTACTAAGTATCAGTTCCTAGGCAAAAGAATGACAATGGCTACCCAATTGGGGTTAAGTGACTTGCCCAGTCACAAAAGTGTCTGAGGCCAAAATTGAACCCAGGACATCCTGTCCACTATTGCCTTTAGCAAATCAGTCTCCCTCTCTGAGTATCAATCTCCCCATCTCTAAAATGAGAGCTATCTAGACTGAATGACCCCTAAGTTTCCTTCCAGCTCTGAAATGCTATACTCCAAAGACTCTACTCTGACAATTTCTGTTCCCTATGTTTCCTTTTGGGAGAACATGGTAAAGTGGACAGATAGCTTATCAGAGAACCAGGAAGACCTGAGTCAAGTCCTGCCTCTGACAAATACTGACACAGTGTCCTTGCCCTCTCAGGGCTTCAGAAACTGAGACTATAAATGGAGGAGCAGCTGCAGATCTGACCTAATAGAAATTTCCTCAGTAGGTGATCCCTATGCCAATTAAATCATGGGTTTCATCCTAAAGAGGTCCTTTTGTAATCAGATCAGAGCTCTGAGACATTAGCGTCTAAACTCCTTAAGAGCAGGGACTGTCTTTTACCTTTCTTCATATCCCCATCACTTAATGCAATGCCTAGCACGTAACAGGAAATTAATAAATATTTGTTGACTGACCATGAAGTATGAACCCATCCAGAATTTCCCAAAGATATTACCATCCTTTAGGAAAGCTTTAATTTTTTCTATTAATAATGTCCTAAAATCATTCCATCTTCCCCTCAAGCCCTCCTCTGCTGACTCATTGTGTATGAAAGTGAGCTTGGATTCCCAAAGGCCATGCTAGTGGATCCCAAGCTCTGGGAGATTTGCACATAGTAACAGAAAGATCCAATGGGGCAGCTAGGTGGCTCAGTGGATAAAGAGCCAGGCCTGGAGATGGACAGTTCTGTGTTCAAATCTGACCTCAGACATTTCCTAGCTATGAGACCCTAGGCAAGTCATTTAATGCCAATTGCACTCTTCTGACTTGGATAGAATTAACATTTAGTATAGATCCTAAGACAGAAGGTAAGGATTTGCAAGGGGGGGGGGGATGCACGCCCCTGGTGCTATGACTGGTGACATCATAGATCTTTTGAAATACTAAAGAATTATCTTTCCATCAGTCATGTAGGTCAATGTTCCATCTCTAAAACTGTAAAGTTAACAGAACTTCATTGACTAAAACTGGCACAAATTCAGTCAAAGATTTCTCAATAAAGGCTTATTGTCAAATTCTGTATATTGCAGAATCAAAGAACATTAGGGAAGAAAAAAACTTTAGAGACCATCTAACTCTCTCCTCTGTTTAAGGAAACAGGTTGAGAGGTTAAGTGATTTGCCTAAGGCCACATAGCTTAGTAAGTGGCAGAATTCAAACCTAGGTCCTTGGATTCCAAACCCAATGTTTTTTCTACTACTTCACATCTTCTATACAGTGAAAGGATTAACAGATTTAGAAAGTATACAGATTCATTTAACCTGAGTGCTCCCAGTCAACTCTGAAAGACTAATTTTCAGAGCAGGTGCTAATCTGCCTTGGAAAGGGAGTTCCTCAGCAGGAGATCCCTATGCTGATGCAATCACAGGTCTGGTAAAAAAACAACAACAACAATAACAAAAAACCTACAAATAAATAAATAAAACAAAACACAAAACAAAACAAAAAAGTTTATTGTAGGATTTCCCTGAAAGAATACTAGGAGTTAGAGAGCAGAATTATCACCCAATCTTGGAGTTGGAAGTCAATGAAAGGCGGCCCCTTACCGAAGTATGAGTTTCCTCTACCTGACAAGTGTTCATTTCCTTGAATAACTCAAATGTATGGTAATCTACTACCTCTGAGACAATCTATTCTGCTTTGGATAGCTCTAATTGTTAGGAAGTTATTCCTGACACCAATGTTAAATTTCCCTCTTTGCAACACCCCCCCTCCAAAACAAACAAAATAAAACCTCTTTCTGGTTCTGCCCTCACTGGCCACAAAGAATAAATACCTCTAATATGATGTAACAGCCCTTCAAATATTTGAAGATTAACTATCCCACTGCCACTAAATCTTCATTTCTCTAAGCTAAATATCCCCAGTTCTGTCAACTGAAATATTAGCTTTATGTTATGCAAATGAGGAAACTGAGGAGCTGAGGTTAGTGACTTGCCCAAGAGTCACACAGCTATTAAGATGGAGCTGGGATTGGAATTCAGAACTTCTAAATAGCAGATCAGTGTTCTTTCCACTATCCTATTCTTCGATCCAATATTAGCTAGCATTTATTGGCTACATACATTCATCCCTTAGAAGTGTCTAGAATCTGAATATCGTCAATCTCTTCATGTAAGCCAATTAAATGGCTCTCTGACCTTGACAGCAGGAAGCCCAAATCCTAATAGGCTGCAATTCTGTCCTTCTCATTGGACTCTAGAAGTCACTCCCTGGTAATAAGTTAGACTCTTTGAGAGGCAGGTTAACTGTTCCAGGCCACTAGGGTATCATTCAGTGCTGAACAGTCATGGAAATGTGAAGTTTATTTCTTCAAGGAAGGACAAAAGTTTGGTTGATTAGTCCCAGTCTAAAAAGAGTTGGTACCTTGGATGTAGGAAAACTCCAAAGAGAATGTCCTTAGGAAATGCAATTTTGGCACATTTCAAATTCAGCTCACTGTCAGGGAAATTATTCAAAAGGATTGTACTCAGAGAGAAAAGCCAGCCAGTGGGGAAGGCTCTAGAGCTAGGGCCTTTGGCTACTGCTAGTGTCAGAGCCCCAGCCTTCAGGGGGTTGATTGCACAAGCAAATGTAACCACATCACTTCATCACGGAGACCAGGAAGCAAATTTATAGAGATTAAGAGGCAAAGGCTACTATGCATATTATCAGTGGGCTACCTTCAACCCTGGGGAAGTATGGCTTGTGTCTCCCTTCCCCCAAACCACATTTTAATAAAATCATCTTGGGTCAGCAGGGTAGGGGTTCTGGCAGCTGCTGTTCCAGGGGAGGGAGCTGCCTTCTCACTACTGTAGAACTAAACAGGGCCAGACATAGGTACAGGGAATGTGAAGCTAAGGAGCACATGGCCAGCTTCTTGCAGAGTTGGCCCCAGAACGAAAACAAGAGGTGGGGAGGAAGCCCAAATCACATTGAACTGCTCTAGAGAAAAGAATGGAGTGATGAGAAGAGTCTAGATACCACTCCCCCTCCCCCAACAACAACAAAAAACACTCCAACCAGAATCAGGAGAATCACCAGAATTCCAAGAAATTCTTTCCCCCAAAATACAAAATGAGAAATGGATTATTATTATGAGAAAGGCATGTTAGCTTAGTTAGTGGAAGAAGTACTGAACAGGAAGCCAGAAATTTTGGAGGTTCAAATCTATGTGGGGATATCTGGATTTTAA
Source organism: Monodelphis domestica (assembly GCF_027887165.1). Classification (NCBI taxonomy): domain Eukaryota; kingdom Metazoa; phylum Chordata; class Mammalia; order Didelphimorphia; family Didelphidae; genus Monodelphis; species Monodelphis domestica. The sequence continues at coordinate 407,921,161 of NC_077227.1, read as the reverse complement.
AAGAAGGGGTCTGATTAGATGGCTAAAATTCTCTTCAAATTTAAAACTATCCACTTTGGATTCAGAATGCCTCATCAGGCATGATCAAGTAAGAAACCCCAATCTATGTAGTCATGTTGCATATATGACCTTAGACTGGTCATTTGAATTTTTTGAGTCTCACTTCCCTCATATGTCTATTAGGAATGATATGTGTATGTTCATCTCATTCATGGGAGCCTTCCTGATGAAACAAACCTTTGTAAAACTTAACCTAGAAATGGGAGATTATTATTCTTTTGCCTATGTATTTAATAGAATATAGATTTAAGGCCAAAGAGAACTCCAAAATAAATGATCACAACAGAATTTTAGAACCCCATAATTTTTATGAACTCTTTAACTCTTAAGGCAGAAGGATGAAATGATCTATTCCTCTCCCTCTCCTACTCTCAAAAAAAAATTTTTTTTTTTAAATTAAAGCACTATCTGCTGGCTCAATTTAGCACCTGCCTCTTCTCCATCCCTTCATACAATCTCCAACTGTTAGTGTGAGAGCCTTCTTCTCTGCAGTGCCCGCCATCTGGAACAGCCTTCCCATATTCCAAGTCCTCCTTTATGCCTCGCTGAACCTCCATCTTCTTTCAAATCACGCCTGGACCAAACTGCACACCACCAGCAACAAAGGAAGGTGGCAGGAACAGCCCCCAAATAACAGGCAACACCTTACAAGAATCTGGGAGTCTCTCATGGAGCTCCTAATGTTTCTGGTAGCTTGTTTTCTTCAACCCTCATAGGATTCACTGAATCTTGGCAAAGTGGAGGGTGGGAGAGGGAAAGCAAGTAGCCAGGTAATCCAATTCCTTAGAGGAATGGTGTTAGATGTATGCAAATACTATTATTGACTTACACCCTGGGCCACCCCCACCCCCTCAATTTCCCAATTGAACTGACCAAGAAAAGGAAACGTTAAATTTTTCAGGCTAGGCCCCAGTCCAGTGGGGGCTAGGGTGGACTCTAGAATTCGGCCTGTCCCAGAGCCCGTGGGTGTTTTGAGGGAGGGCGGGAGCCAAAAGCACAAACTCTTCCCCAGGCGTGGGGAGGAGCTTCAAATCGATGGGTTGTGGGGCTGGGCAGTCCAGCTTCCTTCTCTGAACCCTGCTTTGGTTACCTTTTCATGGGGGGCGGGGAAGGGGTGAGGGGCGATGCTTGCTCGAGATGCTTAATGGCAGGGTATATCTAGTGACTTTGGAGCAGTGCAGAGGGCTTTGCCTCGTTGACACTAAGGAAAGGGATGTAATTTTATTTTTTTGGGAGGGGGTAGGAGGAGGAAAGAATATCCAGAATTTTCTGTGGCCAGAGATCAGTACTTTTAAGGAACTAGTCTGGAAAGGTTCATGAGAAAATACCACCCCATACACACAGCTCGCCAGATGCATTCAGTGCTTGTGGGGAACCAGAGGAGCAGGGGTTCAGAAAACATTAGGCCCCAGTCCAGCACGGGAGGGTGGTGCGGGGCAGGGAGATTGGGGAGAGGTTTAGAGGAGATTTAATATCTCTTTGAGAGAGGGCTGTCGTTTGTATATACCTTCCCCCGTTTTCCCGGAAAAGGAGGTAGACTCCTAGGGAAGGAGGGAGCTAAGTTGAAGGAGCCAGCGGTGGAGGGGCCAGCCTCCAAGTGCCTGGGCGCTGCCCCGACTCCAGCCCCGGACTAGTCTGAGCCCAGCGCAGCCTCCAGATCAGTCCCCAACGCGACCGGTCCCCTTGGGGGCTGAGGCTGAAAAGCTGAAGGCTGGCGATTTAAAGAGCAGCCCCAGGTGCCAGCTCCCTGCCTCCCCACCCCACCCCCGGACCCTGCCTTGGCCAGAGCCCCTGCCGGCTGCGGCTGCTGACGCGCTGCCTCCCCAGGGCTCGGCGGGGGCGCTCGCACCAGGCGGGGGAGAGGCACAGGACGAGATGGGAGCAGTGGGGATCGCCAGACCGCACTACTCCCACCAGGAGGGTGCCCTGGTCGGGGAGGGTGTGCTGGGGGCCCGAGGGAGGGGAGGGTTGGGGAAAGTCCAGCGTGGGGAGAGGGTGGGACAGCTCCACAGGCTCAGCTGAGGTTGCCCAGGGCTGCCAGGGGGCGTGCGGCACAGCGGGGAGGAGGGAGGTAGCCTGGGGGGGGGGGGGGTAGGGTGCAGCGCTGCTGGACAGAGCCAGCCACGCGAGCTGCTCAGGGCGCCCTGAGCTGGGAGGTGGGGGAGGAGGAAGGAGCAGGGGCCTCCGGATAGCCGCGGGGAGGAGAGGAGGCCCAGGACCATCTGGGCGGTGGGGGGAGAAGGGTGCAGGGCAGCGGGGGGAGGGGACTCTAACGCCTTCCTGTGGGGAGCGGGCGGGCACACTGTATTCGGGGCGCAGCGGACTTGGGACATGCCGGACATCTTGGGGAAAGGAAAAGAGGGTGGGGCGGAGAGGGTGGGGGCGGGGGCTGCTGATTACAGCTCCTCGCGCCGCCTAGGGTGCCCAAAGTGGGGAGAGGAAGGGGGGGTTGAGAGATGGAGGGGAAGGGGGCGGGGGCGGTGGGACTGCAGGACCAGCCCCTCCCAGGCCTAAAAAGCCCGGCTGGAACCGCGGGCTCCTCTCCGGCAGGCAGGTAATGAGGGTAACCATGGCAACCCACCAGAGGAAGTGTATTCTGCAGGAGACGTTAATCCCCTCTCCCCGGAGCTGGGACAGCCTGACTTTTCATTCTCACACAGTAATTAGATACCAGCTGTCAGTGTAGGGCGAAGGCTCAGTGGCTGTGGACTGGCTTGGGGCTGAGGGTACACAAAGGGTGTGGGATATGTATAAGGGGTTCGGGGACCTTTTTCGCCAGGGAGGGAGGTTTCCTGGAACTTGGGAGGTTGGGGGGACTATATGGTCCAGGAAAAAAGCCAGCACTGGGACGCTTCTCTCACTGGCGTGTACACCCCTCTCACCTGTCTCTTATTACATATTCAAAATCCCTCCCATCCCATCCCACGCACACCTGCTGTTCTTCCAACGTCTCCAGGATTCTGCCTCACCTGTCCCCTTGGCTGCAGAGGCTGCAGCTCCTACAGCATTAAAGCCCCCAATCCCGGACACACCTGCTGTTTGCCTTATGGACTCACTCCTGCTCTCCTCACCAGCCTAAAGTCCCTGTCCCTCATCTGTCTACCCGACTGGGGTATGAAGGGAATCTGGTCTCCCCGACACCCTTCTCTCAGCTAATTGGGGTGAATCCCTGCTATATCCCAAGAGGACACACCCTTTTTTTTTATTCCTTCTCATACAATGTCAGATCTAGAATGGTACTGGAAACACAGAATGTAAGAGATGGAAGGGAATTTAGTACATAATGGCACAGCTACAAAGGATTTAGAGATCATCTAGCCCAACCTTCTCATTTTACAGTGAAGGGAACTGAGTCTTTAAAAGTCCATGGTTACATGGTGAGTTAATGGCACAGTTAGGTTAGGAAACCAGCTCTCCTAGATTCAATGAAATGTTCTTTTCTTTGCTACCAGGTTGACTCCCCCTTGAGCAACAATGAGTGGACTGTTCCAAAAATGCCCAGAGAATCTCTCCTAGGAATAACAGCTCTTGGTTAGCTGTGTGACCTTGGACAAGTCATTTAACCTGTACACAACTCATTTTGCTCTGTAAAATGAAGAAACTGAAAGAAAAAAGCCCTTATAACTATAAATGACTGTGTTTTAAGGCTACAAAGTCTTTGCTCACGGGACCTCACCAAAGCAGATATAACAAGTATAATTCTCCCTATTTTACAAAGTAGGAAATAGATGCAGAGTAGGGCCATTGTGACTAACCCAGGATCACTGGACAATTGAGTGTGGGACTCAAGAGAGTCAAGTCCTTGGGACTTGAGCTCCAGTCTTCCAACCCTGACACAAGCTTTTTCTCCAGCCAAGCAGTTCTAGGTCCGGCCACCAGACTTTCATCTATGGATTCCCTTAGGGAATGACTAGTAGACTCACCCAGTGCTTTCGGACCAGAAGATTTAACCCCCTTCACCCTCAATGGAGATGTGTGTTGGAGTGAGGAGGGTAGAAGAGAGAGGGACAGGAAGTGCTGAACAGCTAGCCTCGTTATTTTTCCTCATTGTGGTGTGTCTGGGGCAAAGCAGGCTGTGGCTATCTGATCCCTTCCATACTGCCCTGTCCGTGACCTCCGTCCCTCCCCTCCTGGGCCCAGGGTTAGCTACCACCCTCTGAAGTAACCAGACACTCCCTCTTCCAGGCTGAGAAAATCCAGGCAGCCTCCAGGGAAATGCTCAATTACCAAGTGTAGATGGTTAGGTTGCCTTCTGGGGAAACTCCCCAGATTAGAAAAATCCTATGGCTTCAGGGAATTTGGTGGGGAAGCCTAGAAGTGGTGGGGTGCAGAATCAGAAACTTTTCTAAGGATTGCTTAAGTCTTGGCCTTTCTAGAGAGACAGTAGTAGCTAAGGGTTAGGGCCAGGGACCTTCCTCAGAGGCAGCCTATTTCCTGCCTCAGACCCCTCCTCCAGATGTTTTCTGTGGAGCCTCTAGCCTAAATTGGATTTTGGAAGAGGACAGCCCAAGGATGGCTTAAAAAAAAAAAAGCTGAGCTTTTTCCTGTTTCCTTCCCCTATGTAGCTTTGATCCTGGACCCACTTTATGCCTCACTTTCCTCCTCTGGAAAAAGGATACAATCCTTGCAATAGCTCCCAGATAGGGCTGTTATTTGGGCCAAATAAGAGAATGGATATGAAAGTATTTCATAGCCTTCTAAATGCTATGCAAATGTAAGGTCTTCTTTTTGTGGGTACTACAATTAGGTTGACTGAATCTAGGTAGAATCTATGTAGAATCCAACTTGTCATTATTCTGGACAAGTACTACTGACCTCTGAGGGTAAGAAATACCAGTTTAGCTATTTACTATCTTGTATGACCCTAGATAATTCCCCACTCTGGGCCCATCTGTAAAATGGGAAGCATTAAGTTATATAACTTCTAAGGACCCTTCAAGCTCAAAAAGTAATTTTATTATTTAAATAGGGGCAGAAGTCAGTCTTGAGGTCAATCCCAGGAAAGGGGGTAGGGACAGCTCAGAAAACAGAATGTAAATTTTATACAAACCAATATGCAAATTGGTAATTACTATATTTTTCCAGAAGGATCATATTAATATCTCAAGGTCTCTTATTGTTTTTGTTCTCACTTATAAGGATAACTGGGTAGAATGGATAGACATTTGGTCTGGAATTGGGAAAAGTCTGGGCCCAAACCTTGCATGAACCAGCACAAGTTACTTAACCCAGAGGTACCTCCTCTAAGGAGAAAGTACAGAGAATCTCCCTTGATAATATTCACCCCTCATCAGGTCCAGTTTTTTTTTTAAGTAATAACGCATTTATATAGTGCTTTCAGCTTTGCCAAACACTTTACAAGCATTGTCTCATCTGATCCTCAAGAGTTGAACAGTACAGGTACTATGAAATTATGAGATCAGTTAAATGGCATGACATGGACACACAAATAGTAAGTGTCTGAGAGAAAATTGGAACCCAAGTTTCTTCTAAGTCAGAGGATGATAGATTTTAGACCTGGAAGGGACTTTAGAGATAAACTGATCCAACTCCCTCCTTTTAGATGAAATTGAAGCCTAGAGAGAAGTGATTTACCCAAGGTCACACAGATAGTGAGAGGCAGGATGAGAGACAGGTTGTATGACTACACAAACACACACACATTTTTTTTTAACTCTTACTTTTTGTCCTAGAATCAATCAGGAGATCCAATATCTATTCCTTGCTGTGTCAGTTAACTATTGCTTGAACTCTCTGGGCCTTGGTTTTCTCAGCCACAAAATGATCTCTAAGGTACCCTAACTCTGACAATTCCACTTAAGCATTTATTGTACTATGTGTAGAGTCTTCCTCTAGTAAATACTGATGAAGACAGAAAGCAGATAAGGCAGACTTCTTGCCATCGAAGGAGCTCATAGTATAATAAGAGGATAAGATACAAACACAGATGACTATAATACAAATAATCAGACATGATAAGTACATTAGAAAGTATAGCATCAGAAATACTATGTGAGATCCTGAGGGGAAGGACATTCCTGGAGTTAAGTTCTACTGTGTCTTCTGGCTCAGGCACCATTATAATTAGCAGCTCACATTTCTAAAGCCCTTTAAGGTCTGCTAAGTCATTTATATTATCCCCGTTTTCCAAATGAAGAAACAGGCTCAAAGACAGGACAGGACCCACCTACTGATAACACAGGTAGCAAGTGTCACCACTGGGATTTGAACCCAAGTCTCCCAGGATTCCTGGTCCAGAGTTCTTCCCACTATATTCTAAGGTCCCTTTCAACTCTGACATTCTCCATTTATCTCTTCTAATGTCTGCTTCATCTTGGATACACCACCTCACAGAATACTCTACCCCAATAGACAGGGTTCCTGGTTCAAACTAGTTGATTGTTAACAAAGGTTTGCTTAGTGAACTAGAAAGTGTAATAATAGCCATTTACAATAACTGTGACTCAGTGTCTCTGGAAGAAGAGAGTAGGAAAGGAGGAGTAGAAGTTGGCTTTCAGTTTTATCATGCCTAGAGGGACTGGGGGGGCCTCGGTGTTGCTGTTTCTCTGTAAGTTCTGTTTAACTAGAGATAACTGACTGCTCTCCTAGCCCTTCAGTCTGAGGGCTGATACCAGCTGAATTCAACTTCCTGTCAATAAAAAGCCACTTCCTGCCAAACTCCAGTAGATACTAGACTTGTTTTCTGTCCACAGAGCAAGCAGCCCCAAGGTTGAGCCCCTACACACATTCTTTCCTTTGCATCTGCCTGGGGGGTCAGGAGCTGGGGTTGGGGGGAGTAGCTTTGTCTGTCCACCTCACCCAGGGCCCACAGCCCTTTCTGCCCTAGCCCCAAGGCAGGCCTGTCTGCTTCCTGCCAGTCTGGTGGTCTTCTGTCCCACACCAAAAGAGGTTCATTCTGTACCTCTCATTCACCCTTGGGATCTCTCCTCCTCCTGCCCCATACACATGCAGTAGGAGGCCCAAAACAGGACAGGAGTGCAAAAGGAAGCTAGGACAGATTCCCCACACAGTCAGAACTTAGCTTTGCCCAGGAGAATCAGAAGACCAAGGTTCAAACCTTAGACTTGCCACTAATTTGCCTCAGTTTCCATATCTAAAAAACAGATGATAATCCTTCTACTTTCCCCTTGTGGAAGGAAAACACTTCATATATCTTAGGAACATTAAAGAAAAAGGAGCTGGTCACATCATTTCCTCCAAACTGTGATGGCGAGAGAGTGCTTTCTGAATCTCCAAAGACCTAGCTGATACCCCTCCCTCATGCCCCAACCCTCCAGGTGGATGGAGTTGGTTACCTGCTCCTTCAATCTTAGACAGAAAATTTATCTAAGCCTCAGACTCTTCCCTATTTACCTTCACTATGAAATGCTACAGAAATGTGAGCTAACGTCTTGGGATTGCAAGGTTCAAGGTCTTAAGAGCAGGAAAAGGCATTTAAAGGCAGTACCCTATCCCCTTTACTTTACAGTGAGGTATTAGAGGCCCAGAGACCAACTTGCCCAAGGTCATACATGAATTCAGTAGCAAAGTTAGGATTCGAACCTAGGGCTTCTGATTCCAAATTGTATTGCTTGTTTCTTTTATACTATGCTACAGTTACTCAGCACTATCATTTTGAGAGAATTCTCTGTCCATTTAAGATAGAAAAGAGCTCAGTGACTTCCTCAGCTCATGGTAGAAAGAGGAAAGCCCTGGGGTCTGGAGTCAAAAGCCAAGGGTTCAAATCCTGGTCCAATCACATTAATACATGACCTTGGGCAAGTCAATTCCCTGCTCTCAGCCCTAATTTCTTTTATAAAAGGAGATGATCAGACTAATGATTCCAAAGGTCATAATGATCCCAAATGATTCCTTCTATCTCAAATCCTATGATTATGCCACTACCACTATGCCCAAAGACCTGAGTAGACAGTAGGAACTCAAATCTTCATTCAGGATCCAAGGCCCTATCAAGCAATTCAGATACCATTTACTAAGAGATTATTGTGTCAGTCAACATTTATTAAATACCTACTATGCACCAGCCAGGAACTCTGCTAAATGCTGGAGATCCAAAAGAAGGAAAAAGATCACTCCTGTTCTAAAGAACCTTTTGGTTTAATGGGGGAGACAAGCAAACAACTATATACAGAATAAGCTACATACAGGATAAATGAGAAGTAATTAAATAATGAGTAAGGTCATTTTAATATCTAATGTGCCGAGGTCTGTGCTTTTCAGGGCTGGAAGAGACCCATAGTCTAGCCAGGAGAGAAAACATAAAACCTTACTAACACAATCTGGCTCCAGCCTACCTTTCCAAGCTTATCTTCAACTAGCTACAATTAGTTTTGCCACCTCCTCCCCTTTGCACCTACCACATTGTGTCCTATACACTAGTTACATGTATCAGTTGTATCTACCCACTAGACTTTAGGCTCCTTGAAGGCAGGAATTGTATCTTACTTTTTTTTTTTAACTTTTATCTTCCCTTTTGGAATCAATACTATGTATCTTGGTGAGATGGTTATTATTATCCTTAGTTTATAGATAAGGAAGCTGAGGTTCAGAATGGTTGTGACTTGCCAAGGATCCCACAACTAAAAAAGTGTTAGAGGCGACATTCTGGTTTAGGACCTCTTGACTCCAACATTTTGGCCACTGCCTCTCAGATGAGGGAACAGGTCCAGAGAAGAGAAGAGCTCCATGTATGAAGTGAAAGATTTGGACCAAAGGCCCCTCTACCTCTGAAATCTCGTGCATTATAGTTTTTTACTTTATGTTTTAAAGTCTCTTCTAACCTCCTATTTCTTTTTTTTTTTTTAACTCTTACCTTCTATCTTGGAATCAAGCTTCCAAGGCAGAGGAGTGATACAGGTTAGGCAATGAGGGTGAAGTGACTTGCCCAGGGTCACACAGCTAGGAAATGTCTGAGGTCATATTTGAACCCAGGACTTCCCATCTCTAGGTTTGGCTCTCAATCCACTGAGCCACCCAGCTGCCCTCATCTTATATTTAATCTCCTACAGGGCTTAACCCGGAGCCTTGAGCTTGAAAATGTGCTTGAAAAATGGTTTTATTGAATTAAACACTCCCCCCTTTAATCTTTATAGATAAGGAAACTGAGGCACAGTGAGAATGATAAGTAGGTACACTGTGATTTAGTGGCAAAGTTGAGATCAATACCCAGATTTCCTGATTTCCCACAGTCTAGGATTCTTTCCATTACCCCACAAATCTGAGATCTGGAAAGTGGCTGGACATGGTGTCGGATCCATCTGTGACTATGTGACCCTGGGCAGCTCATTTCACCTGACCCAAGAGTCCCTCTTTTCAGCCCATGAAATCTATGAACCTATAAAATGGAGGTTCTGATTCTTGTCCTACCCGCCTCCCACAGCTGTTGTGAAGAAAGTGCTTTGCAAATCGTAAAGCTCGACCAAGATGGGAGTTATCCACTTCTTCCTGTGACATGCTGATTAACTGAGCACCAGCCGGATTCCCAGATTCCCAGGGAAGGTGGCGACCATGACAGACAGTCCTGGAATGAGCCCTGTCAATAACTCTTCAAGGGTACTAAATTCAGTCAATGGAGACCAGCTGGTAGTGCCGAGTTCAATGCCCTAGGCCTGGAACAGGAGCTGCCCTGACAGAGTCCCCCACAAACTCTCCTTTGTTTCTGAGCCCAGATCTAAGACCACGTGCATTGATATTTCCAGCACCTATCACTCTGAGCATTTGCAGACAGCTCAAGACTGGCAGAGCAACTGGGCCAAGCTTTCTCTGTCTGCAGCAGGGACATGGCTTCAGAATTAAATGGAGATGTGATTTCTATACAAATCCACAACATTTAGATCAAGTAATTCTGATTGGTTTTTGAATGGTGTTTTGTCCTTAGCTGGTGGCTCTACTGGGTGGCCTGTTTAAATCCGGTACCATTTAAATAACAATGAAACAATAATATTGTGGATATACATAAACCCTATCTTCTAGGGAGCTCAAAGGACCTCATGTATATTAATCCACATTCTCCTTCTGGATGGAGAGGTATTACTACTCTCCTTTTACAAATGGTTATACAGGCCCAGAGAAGTTGCTGGAGTCACACAGCAAGTTGGTGTAGGATGCCTAACAAGATTCAGAGGATAACAGAGTTCTTTGAGCTGGAGGAATACATAGAACTGCCCCCTCTCAGCCTCTTATCTTCCAAAGTCAATTTAGTTGCCAAATCTTGTGATTTCTACCTGAATGACATCGTTCCTATATATTCCTTTTCCCTATCCATACAACCACTACCCTAGGTCAGATCATCATCACTTTTCATTTGGACAATTCAAATTGCCTTCCACTTGGTTTTCCTACCTCATCTGTCTGTTCCACTCTAATCTATCCTCTCTTCAACTGCCAAAATGATTTCCCTAAAGATGACCACATCATCCCCTTCCTCAATATATTCCAGCAGATCTTTCTTATCTCCAGATCAAATATGAAGTCTGTTGGCATTTAAAGATCTTCAAAACCTATTCCCCTCCTACCCATCCCAATCTTCTTTACACTTTACTCTCCTTCAGCTCCAATGTCTACTTCCTTGCACACACCACTCCATTTCCAATCTCATGTCTTCATGCTGCTTCCCTCTATGAAATTCTCTCCCTCCTCATCTCCGCTTCTTAAAATCCTTTGTTTCTTTCAAGACTCAACCCATATGGCAGCTTCTGTAGGAGACCTTTCTCACCCCCACCCTCAGATGCTAAGGTCTTCTTTCCCTATAAGGTTACCTTCCATCTACTCTGTATGTATATTATAATGTATGTACCCAATTCTTTCTATATTGTCTCCCCCACTGGATTGTAAGCCCCTTGAGGGGGGGACTTTTAACCTTTCCTTGTAACCCCAGAGCTTAGCACAGAGCCTGACAAATAGTAACCACTTAATAAATGTTTGTTGATTGATTGATTCCATCTCCTGCCTCCCAATTCCCCTGATTAGATTTGCCCAGGCAATAAACAATAAGGCATAGCAAAATTCGGGTGGAATTTGGAGCAGGAGTCCTCCTTTAAATCTTTGCTTTGATATTCACAAGCTATATGATGGCACATTACTTAGTCCCTAAGGGTCTCGGGCTCTTCACCTATAAAATGGGGATAATATTATTTGTGCAATCTGCCCCAAAGGATGTTGTAAGGAAAGTCCTTTGTAAATCCTAAAGCATTATAAAAATGTGAGTTGCAGCTAGTATTATGATTATCATCATTATTAGGAAACAACTCTTTGTACCTGAATATGTTACTACCTACTTAAAAATCACCAATCTTGCAGCAAGTCAACATTGCAGTCTGAAAATCACAGAATGTCAGAGGTGGAAAGAGGCTTAGAAAATAGAATATTTGGCTAGAAACAAACTTAAAGATCAGCTGGTTGTAGGATCATGGAGCTCTAGAAGTCACATAGGCCAACCCCATCATTTTACAGTTAAGACAACTAAGAGAGGCCCCCCCAAGGAGGGTATACTGAGACAGGATTTGAACCTATGTCTTTCTGACTCCCAAGACATATCATACTACCTCTAGGGTAAATACTTCATTTTATAACAAAGGAGCTGAGGGGCAGAGGAGAGGCAACTTCCCCAAGGTGACTCCAATGAGTCTTATCTCAAAAGAAGGCACAATGCAGTTATAATTTCCTCTCTTGGCTTTGTTAGACTATGAGAGGAGCTCTTTTTACATGGCACTCTATGTCATCCAGGTCCCAGAACTTTCCCTGGTTTGCTCCCTTCTTCTGGACACCTGGTGGTCAGGCATAGACAGCAATCTGCTCCTGAACCCAGAAGGGCACAAGTGTACGAGACAATGCTGAAAGCAGCTCTGGCATGGTAGAAGAAACAGCATGGGAGGTAGGTGCTTTGGGTTTTCCAGTTGCAATTCTACCATTAACACATCTTGGGCAAGGGGGAAGAGTTCCCCTCACTCACCTATGAAATAAGCCAGACATATTGTTGCCCTGTAATGTTCTTTCCAGAGGAGAATTGTGGTGCAATGAATAAGATTGCAGGGTCTGGAATCAGGAAGACTTGCATTCAAAACTGGCCTCGGACACGTCCTAGCTTTGTGACCCTGGGCAAATCACTTAACCCTGCTTGCTTCAGTTTCCTTCTTTGTAAAATGAGGTAGAAAAGAAAATGGCAAACCATTTCAGGATCTTTTCCAAGAAAAACTTCCAAAGAGGGGCAGCTAGGTGGCTTAATGGAATAGAACGCCAGGTCTGAAGTCAGGAAGACCTGAGTTCCAATTTGGCCTCAGACATCTAGCTGTGTGACCCTGGGCAAGTCACTTAACCCACGTTGCCTAGCCCTTACCACTCTTCTGCCTTGGAACCAATACTTAGTATCAATTCTAAGACAGAAGGTAAAGGTTTAAAAAAAAAAAACCCAAATTGAGTCATGAAGAATTAGACACAATTGAAAAATGACTAAATGATAACCAGGTCCTTTTTAAGTTGTAGCAATCTGTGACTCTATGGATGTGTCTGAGCTGGTTTAAAGGCCTTGTGTTAACCTGCCCTGGGTTACTGACCCACATTGGGATCCCAGGGGATGGATTTCTAATTTCCAGAAAGCCTCAATTTCCTCATCTGAGAAAAACAGAATAATAACAACATGATGTTACATTTCATTCATTCTCTTTCATAGTAGGCTTCCTGGAATTTTGTGAACCTTTTAGAAACTGCTGGGAGTCATCCAGATACAGAGCTTCTCAAATGAGCTCAAGAGTGAAATGCTCTGAGAGAAATCCAGTCCCTCTTCTACTCAAAAAAGTAAGGTGACACAGTGGATTGATAGCCAGGTCTGGAGATGAGAGGTCCTGGATTCAAATCTGGCCTCAAATACATCCTAGCTGTGTGACCCTGGACAAGTCAATTAACCCCCATTACCTGGTCCTTATAGCTCTTCTGCCCTGGAACCAATACACCATATCGATTCGAAGATGGAAGGTTTATAACAAACAAACAAAAAAAAGCAACAGTGACTGGCCATCAGATCAAGTCTAAGCATCTCAACCTGGAATGCAAACACTTCCACAAGCTGGTTCCAGATTAGTTTCTCAGTCTCACCTCTTACTCATCCCCTCTGCTATTGTTGTTGTTCAATCATTTCAATTCTGTCTGCCTCTTCCTGAGCCTATTTGGGGGTTTTCTTGGCAAAGATACTGCAGTGGTAGGAAGTGTCTGGGGCTAGATTTGAATTCGAGTCTTCCTGAGCTCCAGGCCCAGCACTCTGATCCACTGTACTACCTAGCTCCCCATAAAAAGGACTCATTTTTGTAAAAACCAGAGATAACCTGTAGGTCCAACTACCCCCCACCCCCTCCCAATCTTGGAAGCTAAGCGGGGTCTGGCCTGATTAGTATTTGGTTGGAAAACTGCTAGGGTTCATCTAGTGCTGTATGGTTTAAAATTTTAAAAAACAATAATAGTAAGAGAAAACTCCTCAGTCACAAACCTAATTTGCATATTTTATTCCTACTGGTCAAAAAGGGAAGTAAGTGCCCATGACTTAAAGGAAAACCAGTTCCTTACAACCAGACTTAGTGTGGGGCTATTCCCAATAGCCCCAGAGTCAGGACCTGTCCAGAGTATAGGCTGACCTTGGGTGAATCATTTCCTTTCCCTGGGCCTGTTTTCCTGTCTGTAAAATGAGAAAGCGGGGCTATGCAATCTCAAAGGTCCCTTCTAGCTCCACTGTCCTAGAGGGCATCGGGAGAGAATCAAAAGAAGCCTGGACCTGGAGAGCCCTGCCTATGGATTACCCCTATGACTACAGCAGATTACTGGAATGTTTCTAGGCCTCAGATTCCTTATCTTTAAATGGGATGACTGGGCTAGATGATTCCCAAGACCCCTTCCAGCTCTCCAATCTATGATTCCACATTCTTACTGCCTTCCCAGCTCTGACGTTCTAAGTTCTAAAATTCCTTCCAGTGCTGAGATTCCATGTTCCATTATTCTCAGGTCTTTTCCAACTCTAAACAGTCCATAGACTGATCCAGTGGGTCAATGGGGAGTCAGGGGTTATGAGGTGTAGAACAATTGGTAGTCATGGGAAACTCAAACTAGTTAAATGGATTAGCTGCTCAAGTTTAGCCCTCCCAGGTAACACAATGCCTTCTCTAACCTCAACACAGGCTGGTTCAATATTAGGAAAACCATCAGCATAACTGACCATATCAACAATGCAAGATTCTCTTGGGATCAGATAGGGAAGGATAGAAGGCTTCCCTGGAGAGGAGGGTATTTGAACTGGTCCTAGAAAGGGAGGTAGGATACTCCAGGCTGAAGCAGGTGGAGGTGGGGGGGGAGGGTTAAAGGAACACATCTCTCCAGAGAACTGATGATGACCTATGCCACTTGCTTCCTGACAGAGGGGATGGATTCAAGATCCAGGAAAAGACACATGGCTTTAGACATGTGTTTTGCTTTGCTTCTGCATATTTGTTACAAGGGATTTGTGCTTTCTTTCTTCCCCCCATTTTTTTCATGGGGGAAGGGAAGAGCTGGGTGACCTAGTGAATAGAGCACCAGGTCTGGGGTCAGGAGGATCTGGTTTAAAATCTGGTCTCAGACAGTTCTTAGCTCTGTATGTGATCCTGGCAAATCTTAAGAATTGTTACTAGGACAGAAAGTAAGTGTGTGTTTTTTTTTTAATGGGAAAAGGTAGGAGCAGCTGGGTGGCTCAGTGGATTGAGAGCCAGCCCTAGAGATGGGAGGTCCTTGGTTCAAATCTGGCCTTATACACTTCCCAGCTGTGTGACCCTGGGAAAGTCACTTGACCTCCATTGCCTAGCCCTTACCACTCTTCTGCCTTGGAACTAATACACAGTGTTGATTCCAAGATGGAAGGTAAGGGTTAAAAAAAATGGGAAAAGGCATAGACGGAGAGAAAATAGAGGCTTGCTAATTGCACTATCAAATAATTTTTTAAATATTAAAAAAGAAAGGAATGGTGGAGGTGGAGGGAGTAGCAAGGTGGCTCATTGGATTGAGAGTTAGGACTAGAGATGTGAAATCTTGGGATCAAATCTGAACTCGGACATTTCCTAGCTGGGTGATCCTGAGCAAGTCACTCAGTCTTCATTGCCTAGCCCTTACCACTCTTTGTCCTCAGAACCAATCCACAGTATTGATTCTAAGATAGAAGACAAGGGTTTAAATTTTAAAAGAAACAAAGGAATGGTAGGAGTAAGGTATTAGGACAGTGAACAAGTCAGTCAAGTCTGTTTGAAATATTGAGTACATAAAGGAGAATGGAATGAGAAAGTAGGTTAGAACTCAAATGGAAGAACCCTAGATCACAGGAGATTACATTTTATTCAGCATGAGGTAGGGAGCCACTGAAGGTGTTGGAGCAGAGTTGTGACAGTATTAGAACCATACTTCAGAAAGGTTACTATGTCAGCATGTGTAAAATGAATAGGGAAGTAAAAAGGGGACTATATTTGGGGAAACATATTAGGAGGCAATTACAGTGGTCCCAGGAAGAAGGAAGAAGGGCCTGAACAATGAGTACCAGTGTTCCTTTGTGGCTGTAGAACTAGGAGTGGAAAGAAGGGGATGGATTAGATGTGGGAGATGTAGACTATGGAAACAAAATCCTTGGTGATGGATGAAGGGATGAGGCCAAAGGAAGATTCAAAGAAGGTCCTCAAGATTTTGAAGCCAATTCAAAGGTAAGTGATATTATTCCAAAATTTCACCAAGCAGTCCTTGAATGTTAGAATAGCCACCAGAGGTGAAGACTGATTTACTTTGTAGTAAATAATATGATGAGAATGAGAAATAGTTTTTGCTTGGGGTTCAAATTTGATTTTACGATGCTATATGTATCCTATATTTAATCCCATAGATACCTGATCACTATGGCCTCAGTTTTCTGCCACTATAACAAATGATGATAATAGTTCCCAACTCTATAGGGCTCTAAAATTTATAAATAACTTTGCAAACAATATTAATGCGATCCACACAACCATGCTGTGGAACAGGTGATAGCCCCCATTTTACAGATATAGAAAGTGAGGTATATGTCTTGCCCAATATCACAGTTATTAAGTATAAAGTTTTTAGTATAAAAGATGGGACTTAATCCTAGGTCTTCCTGACTCCAAGTCCAGACTCTACACATCACAGATCACAGATTTTAGAACCAGAAGGGACAAGAGAAACCATTTAGTCAATGCCCTACGTGTCAGGATTTGAACTCTTGATTCCAAACCTAGTGCATTTTTCACTTGGATTCTCTCTTTGATATGTTATAAAACAGGAATAGAGGAAGGAGGGGTTGGCATAAGGGAAAATGAGATCTACCATTTACTCTCAGAGAAATCGATTTTAGACACTGAGGGGCACATTGGGGATAGTAATAACTCCCATTTCTATCCCACTTTATGGTTTATAAAGTACTTCCTTCAGAATAAGCCTGTGAGGTGAGGAGAAGAAATCATATTCTCCCCATTTTATAAAGGGTAAAACTGAGGCTCAGAGAGGTGATATGATTGATAGTTAAAAGTCAGAGCTAGAATCTGAACCCAAGTCTTAACCATTTCAATTCCAACAATCTTTTCAGTAGGTAAAGCCCTAGAAATTTCTACTCAAAACAGAAAAAATATACATTAACCAAGAGGACAAAGAGAAATATTTTATCTTTTTTTTTTTTTTGAGGAAGCAAAGTGTCTGTGTATGTAATTTCCCCAGGCTCCCACAGAGTTTGTCTGGCCTTCCAGATTCCACCAAAATTTCTCTGCTGGAGAATTTCTCTTACTTCCTTAGCTTCTAAAAACATTTGGGGAGCCACCACCAGATTGCACCAAATGGTTGCTACTCATCATGAGACAGGTGCTCTTTGCCTCTGAGCTGAGGACCTCAAAATGCCATCTAAAAATAAATTTCTAGTTTTAACTTCTCGTGTGACACTGGGGAAAAGTGAGGTACCAAGAGGGTATGCCCAAGACCACATCTATTGGAAAAGTGAGGCTAAGCTACAACTCAAATGTGTCAACTTGGACAGGAAACTTCCTCTTTCTGAGCCCCAGTTTTCTCCACCAGAAAATGATGGGGCTAACCTAGGTGATCTCTAAATTTGCTTCCACCTTGGACATTCTGTGTTCTAAAGTTCCTCTTTGCGGATACTGTGTTCTAAGGATGCCTTCCAACTCAGTTCTACTATTCTGTATTCTAAGATTCTTACTAGTTCTAAAATTCTGTTATCCTCATTGAAGGTTCATTATCATGGTGAAGTGGAGAGAGCACTGAATGACAATCAAAGGGTAGGTTCTCCTCCCAGTTCTGCCATGCTCATTCTCCAGGCCTCATTTTCCCCTTTTGTAGAATTAAAATGATTAGCCTGGCTGATCAGCCTTTCCAGCTGTGATTCTATGAAAGAAACTTTATAGCTTAAATTATGCATCACTTTATAGTTTGCAAAACACTTTTAGATCCATTAATCTCATTTGACCCTCAAAACAACAGTGTGATCTAGATAGTTTAGGATTTATTGACACTTTACAAAGAATGAAAATGGGTGTCACAAAGAGGAGGTGATTCACCTAATCATAGAGCTAGTAAATAGTGAGGCTGGGACTAGAGCCCATTCTCCTGACTCCCACCCCATTTTTCTTTGCATTGGGCTTTGATTCTGCTTTTCTAAGTCATCTGTAGTTTAAATAAAATCTTCTCTATAAGATATATATGTGGTCTATCACATTTATGACCAGAGCAAAAGGGAAGAATTATAACCCCAACCTCTACCATGGAATATTCTCCTAATCTTACTCTTCCCTTCCCCCTTCCTTTCCCTACCCCTGACAAGTTGAGGTGATGATAAAGACATTTTTATGACACAAAATGCTTTATGTCAAAAGAGAGCCTCTTCTGCCCTCAGATCAAGACAGGTCACTTCCCTGAGATGGGAGGTCCTGGGTTGGACAAGTCACGTAACCCCAGTTGCCTAGCCCTTATCACTCTTCTGCCTTGGAATCAATACTTAATTGATTCAAAGATGGGCAGTAAGGGGGTGGGGGGAGAGGGAAAATAAGAAGAGGAAGAAGAATAAGAATGCTAAATCCCCTTTACCTTACTCTCCATCTGTTGAAATCTTTCAAAAACCAGCTCAAGTGAAAACTCCTCCAAGAAACGTTCCCTGATTTTCCTTAGCTTGAAGGGCACTATCATTTAATCAAGGCAGCACTGGGCTTGAAATTAAGAAGACTCATCATGATGTAGTGTAAGTGAATGGGCCATTCGGCCCTCCTAGACATGTGCTTTCTTATTTGTATTTTCTTTATATTTTAATCTTAATAAACCTCTAAAATATATATTAAAAAAAGAAGACACCATGAGTTCAAATCTGGCCTCATTTACTTATTAGCTGTATGATTCTGGACAAGTCACTTAACCCTACTTGCCTCAGTTTCCTCATATGTAAAATGAGCTGGGGAAAGAAATGGCAAACTACTCCAGTGTTTTTGCCGAGAAAACCCCAAATGGGATCAGTCAGATAGAACTGAACAACATTTCATTTAATCTCTTAGCATGGTATACTTTTTTTTTTACATAGTTGCCCTATTGTAATCTGCATTATTCTTATCTCTGTACCAGTCTGGAAGATCCTTAGGACAGACATACCTTACTTTTCTTTGTATCTCCCAGTATGTGACCCCTGTGTATTGCACATGGTAGGTGTTTAAGAAATGGCTATTTTAAAAAAAAAGAACTATTGAATGAAATAAAAATGAATCAACCAACACATAGACAGCATAGTGGATAGAGAGCCAAGCCTGGAGATGGGAGGTCCTGGGTTCAAATATGGCTTTAAACATGTCCCAACTATGTGGCCTTGGTAAGTCTTAACCTTGATTGCCTAATTTTATTACTCTTCTGCCTTGGAACTGATATTTAGTATTGATTCTAAGAAAGAGGGTAAGATTTTTTTTTAAATAAATGAACCAATCTAGATTTCTGCCCTGGTTTCCACCCTCTCCCCTTTCCAGGGTACGCAAACTCTTGGACATGAACAAGCAGCTTTTGCACATAGTAGGCAGTTAATTTGTTGCAGTAAGTTAAATGGAATGTGTGACAATGGAGCTAGGGGAAATGTATTTCCAGTATAGAGCAGATGAGATGTAAATGAACTATATAGGAGGACTCCCTAGACATAATTCAGGACGTGTACATAGCTGAAACCAGAGGAATTTGTATTATCTCCTTCTCAGGAGATCTTTTAACATGGGTTGACTCTGAAAAGGTTAAAATGAAA
Organism: Monodelphis domestica; assembly: GCF_027887165.1. NCBI lineage: Eukaryota > Metazoa > Chordata > Mammalia > Didelphimorphia > Didelphidae > Monodelphis > Monodelphis domestica. Next base: position 407,901,795 of record NC_077227.1, on the reverse strand, counting down.
CCAGCTTGGAAACAGAGAGAGAAAAAGAGAGACCACCTCTTGCCACAAGTGAACCTTGCATTTCTAGGAAGTCAGCTTTGAATTAGCTTGGCCAGGCCCAGCCAGGCATTTGACTTCATTTTTTCCTTCCTCAAAGCCTGAGAGCAGGTAAAAGGGTTAGAGGGAGCTGTTCCATGGAGAAGGAATCGTGGAGAGAAGAGGGGAGAGCCCTGTTGAACACCAGGGACTGGGGATGTCAATGGACCCCTGCCAGAGGCCTGCTGCTTCCTTCCCCACTGAGGGAGGGAGACTGGAGAGCGTCACAGCAAGGCTCAGCCAGCATCTCTCCTCTGGAGGTCACACTGGCTGTTGCTGTTAAGGGAGCCTTTCTAGAATACTTCAATTCATGTGAGCAAGTACATGGGAAACGATTAACCAATCCTTGTTTTAAACATGTTAAAAGGTGGCTTGGATTACTTTGTTTTTTAAGGTCCTGGGGCTTTAGGGCAGCAGCAAAAATACTGTTTAATCAGACACACAGTATTACAGCTTGGAAGGGCCTTTAGGATACAGAATGTTAAATCCTACAGCTTTAAGGGACTTTAGAGACCACCCAGTCCAACCCCTCAATTCAATTCAATTAAGCAAATATTTATTTATTTAGCATTTATTCTGTGGTCTGCACTAAAGGTACAAAGATGAAATATGACGAAGTCCCTCCCTGCTGTCAAAAGGGTTATTTCCTAAGGGAATGGAGTGAGAGGGGAGGGTGAGAAAGGGCACAGGAAGTGTATGCCAATAAATAGTGCAAGGTAGAAGGTGGGAGCAATTGGAAAAGAGAGGTCCAAGCAACGTGCTGTGGGAAAATTAAGAGATCACGTTCTGTGGGGCAATGAGGGGAGGCAGTGAGGGAAGACCTGGTGGAGGAGGTGACATGTGAATTGAGCTTTGAAAGAAGGGACTTCATGGTCCAAAAAAATGGAAGTCTGTTCCAAGAGTGAGGGACCATGTGACCAAAGACACAGAGATGGGACAAAGCAAGATGAGAACAGGCAAGCTAGATTAGTATAGTGGACATCCTGTACATGAAGGGGAGTAGTATTAGATAAGACTGAACTCTACCCCACCATCCCTTGCCAAAACAAAAGTAAGTTCCCTGAGGGCAGAAGCTACATTACTTTTCTATCTGTCTCCCCAGGCTCAGCATATTGCCTGGCACATAGTAGGTGCTCAATAAAGGCGCACAGTAGGGGCTTTAAAAAGCTTGTTAATTTATCAATTTCTCATTTTAGGAATGGTAAACTGAGACAGCAAAAAGTAAATATCTGTGATGATGTGGGCATAAACATTTTATGGCAGAAGAGCACCTGATGGGTTGCTGGGATTAGGACTGGAGGGAGTTGTCAGAAATGGGTTGGAAGTGTTGGGTAGATGCTTCACCTACATAACCAAGCAGGAGGGCCTACAATAAACATTATCTGATGGGGAGCAGCATTCTAAACCCTTAACCACATCCTCTTCATGTTTGGTCCAGCTGTATAGTGCATGGCATGATGAATGCTCCTAAATGAGTTGCCAGGAAGGCTCGTCCTCTGTCCTTGTGAAAGGTTAGGGAGGAGGTGGGGAAGACAGAGTAGGGCAGGGCAGGGAAGTGAGCCTGGAATGGGGAGGGCCAAAAGGCACAGACTCTTTCTCATTTTCATAATTCTCTCCTTTTCTTTCAGTTCAAACAGTTAAGTCCTTTCAAGATACTTGAAGGTTCAGGAAAGAGTTTGTTCAACATGGACACTATGATAGAGGGGAAGCATGGATGTTGAGGCAACTGCATCCAACTGAGAATCAGGAGGACCCAGTACTAGTTCCAGCTCTGCCACTAACTGGCTAGGGGACCTTGGACAAGTGATTAGGTCTCATTTAACCCATCTTTGGAAGACAGCAGACAATGTCCCTAAGGTGTGTCAGAGCAGATTGAGTGCTGGTTCTGGAGTCAAGAAGTTTGGGGCAGGTAGGTGGCTCAATGGATAGAGAGTCAAACCTAGAAGTCCTGGGTTTTAATCTATCCTCAGACACTTCCTGGACAAGTCACTTAACCCCACTTGCCCAGCCCTTAACATTCTCTTGCCTTAGAACCAATACTTAATATTGATTCCAAGGTGGAAGGTAAAGGTTTAAAAAAAAAAAGATCTAAGACCTAACTGAATCCTGCCCCATACCTTCACTATCTGCATGTCCTTTGCAAGTTGCTTTACTGCTCTCAGCCTCAGTTTCCTATCTGTAAAATGGGGATAATAAAAGCACTGACATAACAGAGTTGTGAGAATCAAATGGGATCACATATGTAAAGTAATTTATCATCTTTAAAGTGCCACAATGCTAGCTATTATTATTGTTATTGTTATTATTCCCTGCCTAAAGGTAAGGAGTTGACCCAGATAGTTTTTGAGGTCCCTTCCAGCTTGGGATCTGGGATGCTATGGAAAACATCTGTCAAAGTTAAATACAAATGATTCCTTAATCATCACTAAGGATCAAATGAATTAATGCACAAATAGAAAGAGCTTTGCAAACCTCAAAGTGCTATAAAGCTGCCGGCTATTATTGGACCAGTTGGACCCCTCACTTCATTGGTGCAGATTGACAAGAGAGAAAGATTCAGCTAATTCTTATAACAAGCTTAATGTAAGTGGCAACCATCCTTGTTGAGCCTCAGTTTTTCTGTCAAAATGAGACCTACTGAAATCTACAATGAATCAGTTTTCCTTGATCTCTGTGTTGCTATCAAAGACACTTTGTTTCAAGAGATTTTGAGCTGGAAGAGACCTGAGAGGTCACCTAGTCAAACCTCTTTACTTTATAGATGAAGAAACCTATGCAAGAGAGGAGGTAACTTACCCAAGGTCTCCTGGGCATCAAGAAATAGAATTGGAACTTGAACCCAGGTTCCCTGACTCCGTGTCCTTCTGCCCTTTCCTGCTGGACCAAGATCCCTCTAACTAAACACAGACACTACATAAAAGACAATATGAGCTAGAAGGGGCCTAAGAACAGAAAATGTTCTATGAGTTTAAGAATTGGAAAGGACTTCAGAATATAAAATATAATAGTTGGAAAGGATCTTGGAGTTCATCTGATATGTCTTCATTTTTTCAAAAAGGGAAACAGAGGCCTAGAGAAAGGAAATGTTTTAGTCAAAATCACACAGAAGAGTTAGTGGCAGAGCCAGAATTAAAATCCAGATTTCCTGACTTCCTGTTTAAGGTAGTTTCTGTAAGAACCTGCTTCCTGAAATGAAATTGGGGGTACGGAGGTGAGGATATGAGAATTACTGAGTTTTCTCTATTATCCTGAAGAAAAAAATATATATTTTAGAGGCAACTAGGTGGCTCAGTAGATTGAGAGCCAGGCCTGAAGATGAGAGGTTCTGGGTTCAAATACCTCCTAGTTGTGTGGCCCTGAGCAAGTCATTTAATCACCACTGCTTAGCCTTTACCAATCTTCTGCCTTGGAACCAATACTTAGTACCAATCCTAAGAGAGAAGGTAAGGGTTAAAGAAAAATATTTTACAGAGGTCCTTTTTAAATATGAGTCTTGCGGTGGGGGGAAGGGTGCCCTCTGGAAGGCAACATGGCATAATGTAAAGAGCACAGGACTAGAAGGCACAAAGCCTACCTGACGTACATCCCTACTTTGTCTATCCCAAGCCCTGTGACCTTGGATATATTTCTCCCCTTTTCTGGATTACAGTCTTTCTTTTGTTGGGAATCACAAAAAGAAGGGATGTAAATGCTCTTTAAATGTGAGTAATTGTCATTAGGTGGCCTGTAGGTGTGCCCCATCACCTTGCCACTATCCCTTACAAATTCTCGAGACTCTCTTGACCCCACCCATCCTCACTGTGCCTATGGTTCAGAGTGAGCAGGGCCAGAGGGGCCCCCAAGAATGTGGCCATGCCAGAGCTGGGTGTTTCAGCATCCTGGGGGAAAGCTGTCTGCTCTTTTCCCCAGAGAGCCAGCTGCCAGAGAAACAGCATCACCAGCCTATCTCTAAAACCAAATCAGGGTCCCCCCCCTAAATTCCCCACCAGGTTCTGCTCTCCTCGTCTTCCTCCTGCTTTCAAGTGGCTAAAAAGACAACCCCCCATTCTTCTGCCCCCACACCAAGGTGGGGAGGTTCAGCAGGGTAGGGTGCTGCGGCTGTTCCTGCACTCCCTCATCCAGCACACCCAGTCTCGCACAGGCGGCCAGCCCAGATGGCTGCTTCCAGAACACTGGGCAATGTGGCGTGCGGCTGGGGGGTTGGGAGGAGGGGGAAGCCTTCCCCTCACCCATGTGGCCTGGAGCTCGAGGAGACAAAGGACGGGAGCGTGTTGTGCAGCCCTGGCACTGGGACTGTCTGGCTGCTCCTCCCCTCCCCCTCTGGGCATCACAACCTCCCAGGGCTGCAGGACCCTCTGGGCTGGAAGCCGCCTTTCCCCAGCCATCTTTGTGCCTAAACTTACTTTTTTCCTTTTTTAAAAAGGGGGGACAGGGGTGGGGTAGTAGAGAGTAGTCAGAGGTGGTGGGAAGCAGGCCAGGAAGAGGGAAGGAGGGATGGTGAGACCTGAAGGGGCAAGGGCAGAAGGCTGAAGAACTGACAATGATCAGCCCTTCCCTATGGGGAGCCAGGCTGACAGCTGACAGGTTATGCTCTGGATTAAAGGGAGAAGTGAGCACCACACAGGGAAAAGAATGTTGAATTCAGGGTCGGGAGACCTCAGCTGGAGTCCTGACTTTATGTGACCTTAGGAAAACTGGTTCATCTTACTTCTTTTGGGACCTTAGTTTCCCATCTGTAAGATGGAATTCAGACTAAACATCCCTTCCATTTTGAAATTCTAAAATATTACAGAGAGGAGCTTCAGTGTCAGGTGGATGATGGGATTGGGTCCAAGATTCAGAATCATAAAGATGGCCTGGTCCAACTCTTTTATATTACAGATAAGTGGGCAGAGAAGGGAAGTGACTTATCCAAGTTCAAGAGGAGCTAACAAGTAGAGAATAGGGGTGGCAGAGGAGAATGGGCCAGGAGAGAAGGGAAGCCCCAGAGAGAAGGCATCCCTAGAGAAGACAGTGCTAAGGGAGGAAGATGGATCTGGGTGGCAATCCCCTCCACCCCACCCCCCCAAACCAAATTCTCTGAGGTCTCTTGGGAGCTGAACCCAATCCCAGGAGAGTATTCAGCCCTCTGCCAGGAAAGTTCCATGCAGAACTGGCAGCCTGGAGCTGCAGGCAACGACTGTCCCTCTCAGAGGCTGTCCTGAAAGACATCAATAATGCAAGACAGCCTCCCCCAGGGAGCTGGCATGAGGCATCTCCTGGGCATCATGGTGGAATGGAAAGTGCTGGCCTTGGGAGTCAGGACCCTTGGGTCTGAGTCTCAGCTCTGTCACAATTTATGTGGACAGATCAGTTCCATTCTAGGGATCTCAGTTTCCCCATCTGTAAATTGAAGAGGGTGGAATAGGTAATTGCTAAGGTGCACCCTCCTGCTCTTAAATCCCATGATCCTATGATTCAGCCTGTGGGCTCCAGGTCTAGCTTGAAGGGTGGGAAAAGTGGTCCAACTGCAGCTTGGATTCAACCCCAGGTAGATGCTCTCTCTCCATCTGAGATTCCTGTATTTCCCTAACCCACAGGCTGAGCCAGGGCCACTCTCTCCACCCCCTCGGCTGGCGGGCGGGCGGCGCTTGCCTGCCTTCCCAGTACCGCAAAAGCATGACTGATGCGCCGTGTCCCACACAGACTCAGGGAGCGCCGAGGTAGGAGCCAGTTGCTAAGAGACGGAACTGTACTCTCCAGCCCACACTCAGACCTTTGTCACTAGCTCAAGGGTTTTTTTCCCCCTCTCCTCTGGATCAAAACACACCATGTAGGTGAGAAGAAGGAGCAGTCGGCCTCCCCAGCCACTGGGGCCTACAGACAGCCCATCACGTGCTTCTGGCTCAGCTGGGGAGACAGGGGAAGGGAGTCAGGGTAGGGAGGGTGTGTGTGAGAGAGTGATTGTGTGTTGGGGGGAGGAGAGGGACTTGCTTGCTCCAGAGGCAGGCAAGCCGATCATTGGAGAAATCCTGGGAGGCTCTGTGTGTGTGTGTGTGTGTGTGTGTGTGTGTGTGTGTGTGTGTGTGTGTGTTTACCACCCCTCCACCCTCCAGCAAAAAATAACCACCAGCCCTACAGTACAGCTGGACACAAGATTTCTCACCCAGTGAAGGCTATATCCAGTAGAGGCCAACCACACAAGAGGCTGCAGGGTTACAGCTCGAGAGAGCTCTAGAAAGGTCAGGGGCAGAGAAGGATGGAAGGTCTCTGGGGAGGTGAGACAGCTCCGTGTGGTGGGAAAAGAATTGGATTTGGGGGCCAGTGACACTAGTTCAAATCTCTTCTCCACCACTGACTGGAGGGGGTGGTTAGACAAGACATCTAACCCCCTGGAGCTTCAGCTGATGTAGGGCTGGGATTTCTAAAGCAACTTCAAGATCTCAATTCTATGGTTCCTGTAGATTTGGGAGGTGAAATGCAAACCCTCCTCATCCCTTGTAGCCACCTGTGATCGCAACTGGGAATGCTGCCCAAATTCTGGGGGTAATCTCAGTACCAGGTTTACTAGGGTCCAGTCCAAGTGCTACCAACCAGCAAAAAGGATTCAGTGGGCATTGGGAATGGTCAGGGCTGACACTCCCAGCCAGGTAATATAGATCATGAGGTAGAAGGGACCTTGGGGGTCATTAAGTTCTACTTCCCATTTTACAGATGAGGAAACAGAGTGACTTGCCCATGACCACACATTTAATAAGTGGCAGAGCAAGGATTTAAACCCGGCTGTCCAAAACCAAAGTCAGTCCCTTTTCTACTAGGCCATCTTGTATCCCCCTTCTGCACCTGGCTAGAATCATCCTGGGAGAGGGGCTTGCTTTGGGATCCAAGTCACAAGCCAGAAATCCTACTAAGGATGAACAAATAATAATCCTTTAAGATTTACAAAGCACCTTTCCTCACAACAACCTCCAGGAGAAGGACATGTCCATCCATCCCCTTTTTACCAATAAGGTTTATTTTTTTTAATCACAGAGTTCTACAAAAGTTTTATGAAGTCATATTGTCTTCCTACCTTCTTCCCTCCCCCCTCCCAGAGTTGACAAGCATTTCAATCTGGGTTATATATGTAGTATCATGCAAAATATATTTATATATTAATCAACCAATAAGGTTTAGAGAGATCAATTGACTTGTCCAGAGTACCATATCTAGTAAATGTTGGAAGCATGATTCAAATCCAGATCTCAGAGAACTTTCCAATACTCTGTTCTACACTGCCTCCCTGGGGGTGGGGGTAGGGCTTGGGAGGGGGTCACTTGCTAACCCAGTTCCTGTTAGGGTCTGGCTCATGAGCAAAATTCAGAGCCTAAGTTCATGCCTTTCAGTTCAAACACTACTACCCCCACACACACACCTTCAGTTCACTCTTTTCTGCCCTGAAGAATTAACATTCAATGAAGATTGATGTCATTTGGGGGGGGTGGGAGACAAAGAAAAGTAATGCTACTTAAGTTGGCATTTGAGACCCCATCATAGTCTATCTTTAAGTTACTTTTCTAGCCTTTCCTTCCTTTCGTTCCCAAATCAAACTTTTTACTCTAGACAAACATCCAAAATGTCCCTATAGTCTTTTTTTTTTACTCCCTCCATGCCTTTGCTCTGTCTATTGCCTTACCTAAAAGGCCATTCCTCTCTCATCTCTGTTTATCCAGATCCTATATAGTTTTGTTTTTCTTAAAAAACCCTCACCACTTTCAGTCTTAGAATCAATACTAAGTATTGGTTCTAAGGCAAACAAGCAGTAAAGGCAAGGTAATTGGGTTAAATTGACCAGGGTCACACAGGAAGTGACTGAGACCAGAACTGAACTCACAGGACTTTTTTTGTCTCTATGCCTGGCTCTCCATCTACTGAGCCACCTAGAGGACCCCTATTTGGTTTTCAAGACCAGCTTAATTTCTTCTCTTCGACAAGAAGTCTTTCCTAATTATTCCATCCCCAGGGAGCAGGTCTCTTTAGGTTCCCTCAGCACTTTCCCTCCCTGGCTGTAAATGTCTTATGAAATATGGGATGTCAGAGTTAAATGGAACTTTAGATATCCCCTAGTTCTCCATTTTACAGATGGGAAAACTGAGATTGAAGGAGGTTAAAGTAACTAATCTAAAGGTAACATGACAAGTTAATGAAAGATCTGAATCAAGAATCTTTTCTTGACCCTCTCAGTCGATAACACCACAACTACATCTGATAGTAAGAAATGCCCACATCTCTACAGGTTTTAAGAGTTTATGAAGCACTTCCCTCCTATCAGTTCTTAGATTATTCTCCCTATTTTATAGATGAAAAACTAAGTTTCAAAAAGTATATTCTACACAACAGCCTACCTGACATGCAACTCAACTGAGCAAATATCAATAAAATTCCCCTTATCTAAGGTATGGAGGAGAAAATAGCAAAAAGATGCAACAATCCCTTACACCCTTAAGGAAACTCCATTTTACTATTTGTCAATCAAAAAACATTTATTGGGGCAGCTAGGCAGCACATTGGATAGAGCCAGACCTGGAGACCAAAAGTCCTGGGTTCAAATTTGACCGTAGACACTTTCTAACTGTGTGATCCTGGTCACTTAACCCCAATTGCCTAGCCCTTACTACTTTTCTGCCTTGGAACTGATACTGAGCATCATTTCTAAGATAGGAGGTAAGGGTTTTTATTTTTTTAAAAAGCACTTAGTAAGTACGTACTGTGTTCCCACTAAGGATACAAAGATTAAAATTAAACAGTCCCTGCTTTAAAGGAGTGGTACATTCTATAGAGGGCTCTAAGTATCATGTACATATAGACAGATTATATATATATATATACACATATATATGGAGAGAGAGAGAGAATAATGAAACTATATACCAAAAAATAGATATTTTAGGGGAGGAGGAGGCATTAGTGGCTGAAGAAGTCTGGAAAGATCTCACATACACAGAATTAATTCTAATAGGGAATGAAGGAGACAATCAGATAAGATATTCTGGGAATATTTTCAGAGGGAGAGCAATAACTGGTGGGAGCCCAACATATTTCATGGAAGAGCCAGAACCTGTGGTGATCCTTGAAGGGAGAGAAAGATTCAGAAAGACAGAGATGAGGAAGGAGCTCATTTCCAACATGGAAGATGCCTGTACAAACTGTATCAAGGCAGAAGCTGAGATAGCAAGTCCATTTCAGGGAATATTAAGGCATCCAGTTGGGCCTTTCTCTCGTTAGTAATCTCTTCCCATATATGAAACCTGTCTCTCCTACTAGACAGTGGGGTCCTAGAGAGCAAAGACCAGATGTGGAGCTTTTGCTGCCTCCAGCACAGCATAGCACAGCCCAGCACAGCCCAAAACTGAGAGAGGCCCAGAGCAGGTGCTTTGTAAATATTTGGAGATTGACTGACTGCCCCTGGGGGATCACTCAGCATCCCAGCATGGCCATCTAACAAAATACGCTGCCCTTGGCTGGCACCAGCCCTGCAAACACCAGTCCGGGCTAACTAAGCTCCCTATTCTGGCCAACAGGTCCCCTCCCTTTCTCCCCCTGCTGCCATCAGCTAATGAGACAGACAGCCTCCGCCCGGAGCTTGCTTTGGCCCATCTCAGCTCAATCCTCCCAGGAAGGGCACTGTGAACACAAGATCAGGGAAGGTAATTGCTAATTTGCACGGGAGAAGGAGCCGAAGACAAAGAGATATAAATACGAACTTCCTGGTCAGAGCTTCACAGAATCTCAGTGCCACAGAAACGAAAGGGGCCTCTGAGGTCATCTGGTACAACCCCAACCTGACCAGGAAGCCCCTCTACAGCATCCCAGGCAAGTGACCATTCAGCTTTCATTTGAAGACCTCCAGAGCCAGGGAACTCATTACTTCCTTAGACAGCTCTAATTGGTAGGATGTTGTTCCTTATCCTGTGCCAACATTTTCATCTACCCCTTCTACGTAGTGCTCCTAATTCTCCCCTCCAGGGTCAAGCACAAGTCTAATCCCTTCTTTACTATAGTGGTCCTTCCAGTACTCTTAAGACAACCATTGTCTCTTCCCTAAACATAAAACATAACATCAGAGGACTTTAAACATCAATTATTTGTCCAACTTCCCTACTGTACAGATGGGAAAATTGAGGCATGGAGAGGGAAAATGACATTCCTATAACTAGTAAGCAGCAGAAATGGGATTTGAGTGGCAGCTGGGTGGCTCAGTGGATTCAGAGCCAGACCTGGAGTTGGAAGGACCTAGGTTCAAATCTGGTCTCAGACACTTCCTAGTTGGGTGACCCTGGGCAAATCACTGAACCCCCACTGCCTAGCCCTTACCCCTCTTCTGCCTTGGAACTAAGCTTAGAATGGATTCCAAGATGGAAGGTAAGGCTTTTTTAAAAAAGAAAGAAAGAAAAGAACTGAGATTTGGTCTCATGCCTTATATCTTAGGGCTTATTTTACTGTACTTTATTTCCAGGTTGAGGGGAAGATATAGACAAAACTGGCCTTCATAAAATGACTGGAGTTACAAAAAAGTTTGATTTTTATGCACTTTCCTTCTTCCCACCCCCTTCAAGCAGAGGAGAGACAGACCTCACAGATGACCCTTAGATTCCCCTCCCCAAGAGTCTTCTCTCTTCCCACCCTTGAGTCCAATTAAAGAATGGCCTCTTGCTACTGCCAGCAGTCACCCAGCTCCTAGCCTCTACCTGGCTTGGGTGGGGAGAGGGAGGAGGGTTCTGGCTTCCTTCCAGCTTTATGATCTGATTCTATCCTTTGAGACCTTTGAGAATATCTAATCCAACCCCCTCTTTTTACAGTGGATGAAACTGAGATCCACTGAGGGAAAGTGATTTGACCAAGATCACACAGAGGACAATTTTCAGAGCCAGAATTTCCACCCAAGTCTCTAGAGCCAAAACTCTTGATGCTACTGCCTTTCTTTTGTATCCTCATCACTTAGCACAGTGCCTGACAAATAGTAATTGCTCTTGAGAAATTCTTGTTGACTGACTGACTGACTAACTGACTGCCCCACATGGCTTTCAGGCATAGACATAAGCCCACATGCCCTTTCATTCTTGAGTCAAAGATCAGGATATCCCTCCAAAGCTTTGTTTTTGTTTTTGATGCTAAGCATTCCTCATTAGGTCTCAGTTTCCTCATCTGCAAAATGAGGGGGTTGGACTAGTTCTTTAGTCTTTTTAGACTAGCTTTTTGAACTTCCATTTCTAAGATGCCATGATCCTAAATCCTGGTTGCTACTGGAAGGGTTACCGAATAGCTCCTTCAGGAGAGATGAGTGGGACTGCTGGACCTTCTGGCTTTAAAGGACATCTCTTGGAGGTCACAAAGTCAATTAAGCAAAAAGCTGGAGGGCAGAAGAAATGCTGAGCTGAGCTGGCTTGGGCTGGGCTATAAGTCCTCTTCGATCCACACAAACTCTCCCTTGTTACTGGGAGAGGCAGTCCTGTGGCATGACAAAAGAACTAGACTTGGGTCATGCCCTGTCCCAGACCTACTTCTTAGTGGATTATTCTGCTTTAGGATTTCTAGGGCCACTCATAGCTCTGTTCCTATGGTTCTTATAGATTTGAGAGTGTCAAGTTCTACTCTTCTGGTTGCTGGTACCTGTAAAGGGAAAGATCCCATTCAAATTCTGGGACGGTCTCTAGCATTAAGTTTAGGCACCTCACTGGAAGAGCCTAAGAATAGCTAAGGAAGGAAAGGGGGGGTTAAAACAAGGGAAAAGAAAGAAGGGGTGGAATCTCCTATCAGTAGTGGAAGAGGGATCCACTGAAGAATGTCCCCATGGAAGAAGATATGGGTATATGCAATAGAGATTTGGTGCTTAGTTTGGTGCTATTCAGCCAACCTCAGGAGGAAAATCAGCCCTATTAGGGGCAACTTGGAGGCAACTGACACTCAGAAGACTAGGATGGCATGGATACAGACAGGAGCTATCACGGTAAATGGGGACAAAAATTGTCATGGAGAGGGCAAAGGGTATTTATTAACTGCATAATCAAGGACATAAGAAAATTCCAAATGAATTTTAGGTTCCTTATTTTGTATCTCACCATCTGTAAAATGGGGATGATACACAATCTACCTCACAGGGTAGTTATATACTTGTTATTCTTTTTATATATGTGTGTGTATGTGTGTGTGTGTGTGTGTGTGTGTGTGTGTGTGTATTCTTGATCTTTCATAGAATGCCACAGAAATATGAATAGCTGCCATTAATTAGTGATGATGATTATGACAATGTCAGGTGTCTAGAAACTCTACCTCACAATGAGGTTAAGTGATTTATTTGGTGAAAACAACCTCAGAAGAGCATTTACTTTTACCAAGCTGGGCTAGCTTTTGGCAATGGGTCTGCTCCAGAGGGATCCCACTTCAAACCTTTCCAGGTGAGCATGAGAATCCAATTTGTGTCAATCTGCTTCCAGAACCTGGGCCCCTTCCCTTGCTTAGCTCAGTGAGTAGCCCTCTGACACAGTCTAGCTAAAGCATCAGCTCTTCCTTCTGCATTTCGACAATCTTACAACAGACCTTTTGACCAAGAAACATTTTTACGAAACCTGATCAAGAACCACAAATCTGAAGGCAGCTGGGTTTGTTTGGGTTTTTTTGGTGGTGGGGTCATGGCAAGGTGGAACATTATTATCATAATCTCACATGGATAGAGTTTATTATAATGATTAATAATATTAGCACCCAGGGGGCAGCTGTGTTGCTTAATGGATTGAGAGCCAGGCCTGGAGATGGGAGGCCCTGGGTTCAAATCTGGCCTCAGACACTTCCCAGCTGTGTGACCCTGGGAAAGTCACTTGAACCCCATTGCCTAGCCCTTACCACTCTTCTGCCTTGGATCCAATACACAGTATTGACTCCAAGACAGAAGGGTAAGGGTTTATATATATTAAAACTAACACCCATTTCTAGAGAGTTTTAAGGGATGACAAGCACTTTCCTCAGGTCAACCTCATGAGGATAAGTAGTACTACCATTATTACTGCCATTTCACAGAAAGGAAAATTGAGGCCCAGTGAAGGGAATGGATTTCTCTCAGCTTGCAATTAGTGGTAAAGGCGAGATTCTCCTGACTCCAAATACAGTACTATTTTTCTATTGTCTCCCAATTTCTATGCCTCAAATCCTTTTGCTCTTGGGACTCCTCTGAATGCAGCCAGTTCCTCCAGTGTTCCAAAGGAGACAGACTAATATGTTGAAAAGGGAGAGACAAGGAGCCCAAGACACAGTCCTGCTGCTACCTCATTGGATGACCTTGGGTAAGTCATCCAACCTTCCTGGGCTTGTTTCCTCATCTAAAAAAAAAGAGGATCAAATGAGCCAAGGAGCATAAAATGTAAAAAAACATAATACAAATTTGGGGGGGGGCATAGAGGGGAAGGGAATGATGGTCAATCTTCCCATACAGCAAGGAGTTCCCCTAAAAGTCATCTTTGAAATCATCACCAAGGACCACACTCTGTTGTTAATTCTGTCTCTCCCACCTACTGGTGGGGAAAAGGAGAGTACACCAACCTTGGAACAAGAAGTACTGGCTTTTTACTGGCTATCAGAGAGGACTGGGACCTTTGAGATCATCAAGGTCAACCCCCTTATTTTACAGATGAAGAAATTGGGGCCCAGGGAAGGGAAGTAATTTGCTTAAGGTAGCATAATGAGTCAATGGTAGAACCAAGCCTGGACTCCATGCCCAGAGCTGCTTTTCCATAATAGTGTGATAGAAATGAGGGCTAGACTTCCCAAAAGTTTGAGTTCTTTGCCATAAGCCTAGGTAGCCAAGGCTCACAAGACAGTGCTACTCTCACACTCTTTGCCAAGGGGCAGGATTCTCCTGTCCGTCACTGGAGAAGGACCATTTTTTAAAGGGAAGGCGGGATGAATGGCCAGAGTCAATTAGGAATCAGATATAGTATTTAAGAATGAGTAAGCAGTCCAAGAGTCAGGAATCCTGGGTTTTAGTCCCAAATCTACTATAAACGTGCTGTGTGATTTGGGGTGAATCCCTTCTCCTCTCGAGTCATAATTTCCTTCTCTGTAAAATGAAAGGACTGGACTCAAGTTGGATCCCTAACAATCAAAACTAACACTGAAGAGGAATGCCTTAGGAGGTAGTGAGCTCCTAATCATGAGAGGCTTTTGATCAGAGAAAGGGTGTCAACTTGTCAGGGGATGTTAGAGAACATCACTTCTAGAGAGTATGTATAGAATATCAAGACTTATAAGATTACCAAGTAGAAAATGGAATCCCAAGTCCTCCACCAAACCTTTATTCAGTTAGTGGCTGTATCCAGAAGCACTCTTCTCCACAAGGCTGAATACCACACAGCTCAAACTCTCCTTCATCTGTGACTCTTCCCCTGGCCACCTTAGGCCAAGATGCCCTCTCCCTACTCTAGACCACATGATTGTTAAGCACTCTACAAAATGTTTTCATATCCATCATTGCATTGTAACAGCATCTCTCAGAAGGTTAAAGAAGGTATTTCTCTTTCTACAGATGGGAAGATGTTAGTGACTTATCCAAAGTAACCCAGTAAGTCAGCAAACGTATTAAGTACTTCCTATGTGTCAGGAACTCTGCATAGCACTGGGAATACAGAGAAAGGCAAAAACAGTCCCTGCCCTCAAGAAGCTTATATTTGAATGAGGCAAACAACATATAAATAACTAGATATGTGTAAGATGTATTCAGAATGAATGGAAGGTAATCTGAGAGGGGGAGGTTCTAACAGCTGGGAAAGATCTCCAGTAGAAGGTAGGATGTGAACTGAGCACTGAAGGAAGCCAGGGAGTCTAAGAGGTGAGGAATGAGGAGGCAGGGCATTGCAGACAAGGAAAGTTAAGTGGCAAAGCTGGAACTTGAGCCCCCGCTTCTTCAATCCAAACCGGGTCCTCTTTCCACAACACCATCTTGGCCCTGCATGTGATAGCTAGTGAGATGCAGGATGCTCCCACAGAGCTTTTAGGGAAGGAATAAGAGGAGTGGCTGTGCAGAGCACCACTCTCCTTCCCTCTCACCTCTGCCTACTGGGAAATTTGTCAAAGATTTCCTCTTTGAGTGTATAAAACCGCCTGGTTTCTGGAAGCAAATTGTTGGAAATTTAAGCTAAGCGACGGTAAAGGTTTCTGGAATGCTCAGGTGCAGACAACCATCTAAGTCTACAAGCATGTAAACATGACTAGATGATTTCTAAGGTCTGGACTTATATGAGTAATCTACGTTTTCATATTCTATGTTCTTAGGCAGGCAAGGGCCCTCCCCAGTAAACATTCTATGTTCTAAGGACTCTGCCCAGCTCTGACATTCTATGTTCTAACAGCCCTCACAGCTCTGACATTCTATGTTCTAACAGCCCTCACAGCTCTGACATTCTATGTTCTCACAGCTCTGACATTCTATGTTCTCACAGCTCTGACATTCTATGTTCTAACAGCCCTCACAGCTCTGATATTCTATGTTCTCACAGCTCTGATATTCTATGTTCTAACAGCCCTCACAGCTCTGACATTCTATGTTCTAACAGCCCTCACAGCTCTGACATTCTATGTTCTAACAGCCCTCACAGCTCTGATATTCTATGTTCTAAGGTCCTCACAGCTCTGACATTCTATGTTCTCACAGCTCTGACATTCTATGTTCTAGCAGCCCTCACAGCTCTGACATTCTATGTTCTAAGGTCCTCAAAGCTCTGACATTCTATGTTCTAAGGTCCTCACAGCTCTGACATTCTATGTTCTAAGGTCCTCAAAGCTCTGACATTCTATGTTCTCACAGCTCTGACATTCTATGTTCTAAAGGTCCTCACAGCTCTGACATTCTATGTTCTAACAGCCCTCACAGCTCTGACATTCTATATTCTAAGGTCCTCACAGCTCTGACATTCTATGTTCTAAGATTCTCACAGCTCTGACATTCTATGTTCTAACAGCCCTCACAGCTCTGACATTCTATGTTCTAAGATCCTCACAGCTCTGACATTGTGTTCTAACAGCCCTCACAGCTCTGATATTCTATGTTCTAAGGTCCTCAAAGCTCTGACATTCTATGTTCTCACAGCTCTGACATTCTATGTTCTAACAGCCCTCACAGCTCTGATATTCTATGTTCTAAGGTCCTCACAGCTCTGACATCTATGTTCTCACAGCTCTGACATTCTATGTTCTAACAGCCCTCACAGCTCTGATATTCTTTGTTCTAAGGTCCTCACAGCTCTGACATTCTATGTTCTCACAGCTCTGACATTCTATGTTCTAACAGCCCTCACAGCTCTGATATTCTATGTTCTCACAGCTCTGATATTCTATGTTCTCACAGCTCTGATATTCTATGTTCTAAGGTCCTCAAAGCTCTGACATTCTATGTTCTCACAGCTCTGACATTCTATGTTCTAACAGCCCTCACAGCTCTGATATTCTATGTTCTCACAGCTCTGATATTCTATGTTCTCACAGCTCTGACATCTATGTTCTCACAGCTCTGACATTCTATGTTCTAACAGCCCTCACAGCTCTGATATTCTGTGTTCTCACAGCTCTGACATTCTATGTTCTAAGATTCTCACAGCTCTGACATTCCATGTTCTAACAGTCCTCACAGCTCTGATATTCTATGTTCTCACAGCTCTGATATTCTATGTTCTAACAGCCCTCACAGCTCTGATATTCTATGTTCTCACAGCTCTGACATTCTATGTTCTAACAGCCCTCACAGCTCTGACATTCTATGTTCTAACAGCCCCCACAGCTCTGATATTCTATGTTCTAACAGCCCTCACAGCTCTGATATTCTATGTTCTCACAGCTCTGACATTCTATGTTCTAACAGCCCTCACAGCTCTGATATTCTATGTTCTCACAGCTGACATTCTATGTTCTAAGATTCTCACAGCTCTGACATTCCATGTTCTAACAGTCCTCACAGCTCTGATATTCTATGTTCTCACAGCTGACATTCTATGTTCTAAGATTCTCACAGCTCTGACATTCCATGTTCTAACAGTCCTCACAGCTCTGATATTCTATGTTCTCACAGCTGACATTCTATGTTCTAAGATTCTCACAGCTCTGACATTCCATGTTCTAACAGTCCTCACAGCTCTGATATTCTATGTTCTCACAGCTGACATTCTATGTTCTAAGATTCTCACAGCTCTGACATTCCATGTTCTAATAGTCCTCACAGCTCTGATATTCTATGTTCTCACAGCTGACATTCTATGTTCTAAGATTCTCACAGCTCTGATATTCTATGTTCTAACAGCCCTCACAGCTCTGATATTCTATGTTCTCACAGCTCTGACATTCTATGTTCTAACAGCCCTCACAGCTCTGATATTCTATATTCTCACAGCTCTGACATTCTATGTTCTAACAGCCCTCACAGCTCTGATATTCTATGTTCTCACAGCTCTGATATTCCATGTTCTAACAGCCCTCACAGCTCTGATATTCTATGTTCTCACAGCTCTGACATTCTATGTTCTAACAGCCCTCACAGCTCTGATATTCTATGTTCTCACAGCTCTGACATTCTATGTTCTAACAGCCCCCACAGCTCTGATATTCTATGTTCTAACAGCCCCCACAGCTCTGATATTCTATGTTCTAATAGCCCTCACAGCTCTGATATTCTATGTTCTAACAGCCCCCACAGCTCTGATATTCTATGTTCTAATAGCCCTCACAGCTCTGATATTCTATGTTCTAACAGCCCCCACAGCTCTGATATTCTATGTTCTAACAGCCCTCACAGCTCTGATATTCTATGTTCTAACAGCCCCAACAGCTCTGATATTCTATGTTCTAACAGCCCCCACAGCTCTGATATTCTATGTTCTAACAGCCCTCACAGCTCTGATATTCTATGTTCTAACAGCCCTCACAGCTCTGATATTCTATGTTCTAACAGCCCCCACAGCTCTGATATTCTATGTTCTAACAGCCCTCACAGCTCTGATATTCTATGTTCTAATAGCCCTCACAGCTCTGACATTCTATGTTCTCACAGCTCTGACATTCTATGTTCTAACAGCCCTCACAGCTCTGACATTCTATGTTCTAACAGCCCCCACAGCTCTGATATTCTATGTTCTAACAGCCCTCACAGCTCTGACATTCTATGTTCTCACAGCTCTGACATTCTATGTTCTAACAGCCCTCACAGCTCTGATATTCTATGTTCTAACAGCCCTCACAGCTCTGATATTCTATGTTCTAACAGCCCTCACAGCTCTGACATTCTATGTTCTCACAGCTCTGACATTCTATGTTCTAACAGCCCTCACAGCTCTGACATTCTATGTTCTAACAGCCCTCACAGCTCTGATATTCTATGTTCTAACAGCCCTCACAGCTCTGACATTCTATGTTCTAACAGCCCTCACAGCTCTGATATTCTATGTTCTAATAGCCCTCACAGCTCTGACATTCTATGTTCTCACAGCTCTGACATTCTATGTTCTAACAGCCCTCACAGCTCTGACATTCTATGTTCTAACAGCCCTCACAGCTCTGACATTCTATGTTCTAACAGCCCCCACAGCTCTGATATTCTATGTTCTAACAGCCCTCACAGCTCTGACATTCTATGTTCTCACAGCTCTGACATTCTATGTTCTAACAGCCCTCACAGCTCTGATATTCTATGTTCTAACAGCCCTCACAGCTCTGATATTCTATGTTCTAACAGCCCTCACAGCTCTGACATTCTATGTTCTCACAGCTCTGACATTCTATGTTCTAACAGCCCTCACAGCTCTGACATTCTATGTTCTAACAGCCCTCACAGCTCTGATATTCTATGTTCTAACAGCCCTCACAGCTCTGACATTCTATGTTCTAACAGCCCTCACAGCTCTGACATTCTATGTTCTAACAGCCCTCACAGCTCTGATATTCTATGTTCTCACAGCTGACATTCTATGTTCTAACAGCCCTCACAGCTCTGACATTCTATGTTCTAACAGCCCTCACAGCTCTGACATTCTATGTTCTAACAGCCCTCACAGCTCTGATATTCTATGTTCTAACAGCCCTCACAGCTCTGACATTCTATGTTCTAACAGCCCTCACAGCTCTGACATTCTATGTTCTAACAGCCCTCACAGCTCTGATATTCTATGTTCTCACAGCTCTGACATTCTATGTTCTAACAGCCCTCACAGCTCTGACATTCTATGTTCTAACAGCCCTCACAGCTCTGACATTCTATGTTCTAACAGCCCTCACAGCTCTGATATTCTATGTTCTAACAGCCCTCACAGCTCTGACATTCTATGTTCTAACAGCCCTCACAGCTCTGATATTCTATGTTCTAACAGCCCTCACAGCTCTGACATTCTATGTTCTAACAGCCCTCACAGCTCTGATATTCTATGTTCTAACAGCCCTCACAGCTCTGACATTCTATGTTCTAACAGCCCTCACAGCTCTGATATTCTATGTTCTCACAGCTCTGACATTCTATGTTCTAACAGCCCTCACAGCTCTGACATTCTATGTTCTAACAGCCCTCACAGCTCTGATATTCTATGTTCTCACAGCTCTGACATTCTATGTTCTAACAGCCCTCACAGCTCTGATATTCTATGTTCTAACAGCCCTCACAGCTCTGACATTCTATGTTCTCACAGCTCTGACATTCTATGTTCTCACAGCTCTGACATTCTATGTTCTAACAGCCCTCACAGCTCTGATATTCTATGTTCTAACAGCCCTCACAGCTCTGATATTCTATGTTCTAACAGCCCACACAGCTCTGACATTCTATGTTCTCACAGCTCTGACATTCTA
Organism: Monodelphis domestica; assembly: GCF_027887165.1. NCBI lineage: Eukaryota > Metazoa > Chordata > Mammalia > Didelphimorphia > Didelphidae > Monodelphis > Monodelphis domestica. The sequence continues at coordinate 407,881,893 of NC_077227.1, read as the reverse complement.
TGTTCTAACAGCCCTCACAGCTCTGATATTCTATGTTCTCACAGCTCTGATATTCTATGTTCTAACAGCTCTCTGACATTCTATGTTCTAACAGCCCTCACAGCTCTGATATTCTATGTTCTCACAGCTCTGATATTCTATGTTCTAACAGCTCTCTGACATTCTATGTTCTAACAGCCCTCACAGCTCTGATATTCTATGTTCTCGCAGCTCTGACTTTCTATGTTCTAAGATTCTCACAGCTCTGACATTCTATGTTCTCACAGCCCTCACAGCTCTGATATTCTATGTTCTCACAGCTCTGACATCTATGTTCTAACAGCCCTCACAGCTCTGATATTCTATGTTCTCACAGCTCTGACATTCTATGTTCTAAGATTCTCACAGCTCTGACATTCTATGTTCTAACAGCCCTCACAGCTCTGATATTCTATGTTCTCACAGCTCTGACATCTATGTTCTAACAGCCCTCACAGCTCTGACATTCTATGTTCTCACAGCCCTCACAGCTCTGACTTTCTATGTTCTAAGATTCTCACAGCTCTGACATTCTATGTTCTAAGGTCCTGTCCAGCCCTGACATTCTGCGTTCTAAGGGCCCTCACAGTCTTATCAATGTATATTCTAAGGGGGCCTTCCCAGCTCTGACACTCGGTATTCTAAGGGTCCTTTCTGGCACTACAATAATCTTCATCTCTGACAATCTTGCCATATTACTGTCTGAAGCTTTCCAATAGCGCGGCCTGTAGCTCCACCTCATTGCCAGATACTTATCTGCCCACCTGCTCAGACACCTCCAACTGCTTCCCAGCACACTTGGGTAGCTCTGATAATACCCTGAAAATTGGGGCGGGGCTCTGGCCATGGCTGGAGTCCCAGCTAGGACAGAGCAAGGGATAGGATGGTTGAGAACCCTCCTACGACTGAGCTTCTTTGATTGAAATGAAAGTCTGAATGTGAGCTTAGCCTACCCTGGGGGAGGGAATAGCCTAGTTTAGAGTGTCCATTACCAGCAGTGTATGAAGTATATTTTACTACAGCCTGGCCATTTTTGCCCTCAACTATTAGCTGCATAAAACTCAGGGAACCTTTAATTGCTTGGTACCATCTCCTGTTATATAACTATAATTCTATAGGTTGTATAAATAATAATTCATTATCATAACTGAGTGAAGGCTGTCAAATAGACCCTATCATGTCTAAAGTTGGTGGATTATTCTTCAGGAAAGACCTTCCCTGGGTTTTACCATGAGCATCTTGTCATTAAAACTGGTATGATACATGTAAAACCTACATCAATTTGCTTACCATCTCAGGGAAGGGGAGGGGAGGGGAGGGGAAAAATTTGGAACTCAAAACTGTAAAAAACTCATGTTAAAAATTGCTTTTACGTGTAATTGGGGAAAAAATAAAATATTGGAAAGAAAAGAAGGTGGAGTAAGGACTTCCTTCCCTTTTTTAAAGATGTAGGAGACTATGGGTGCAGAATAATGTCAGACATAGTTGCTATATTCAGTTATTTTGCTAAGGTGTTTTTTTCTTTCTCCTTTATACTTTTTTTTTTAAACAGGGGCTGGATATCTCAATGGGTAGGAAAGGTGAAAGGGATATATTTGGAAACAAAGGTGATATAAGAAAACAAAGTTTATTGATAAAAATAATAAAAAAATTTAAATTGGTGCCAGTGCAGATGAAAGCATACAATTTTTCAATTGTTTACATGGGTTTGTGTTTGGCTGGGGCAGGGTGGGGGATGTTGGTTTTATGATTACTCATAAAAATGAACAATATAGGAAAAAAAAATTTTTTTTAATTAAATTTAAAAATTGATGTCGGGAAAAAGAGAGACCATAGACTTGAAGCCTCTTAGGTCCATCTCACTGCTTCTTGGCTATTTTCCCCTAAGGCTTAGCTCTCTGAGGGCTTAGCTCTCTCTGAGACCATACATCTGGTCTTAGAATCCTATGTTGTTAAGATAGGAGTCAAAAAACAAAATAAATGCTTTTCCTTAGACCAAAACAATTTAAATAATAACAATTAATTTCCCTTCCAGAGACTCAGTTTCCCCATCTATAAAATTAGGGGGTTTAACCTAGTTTATGACCCTGGGCTAACAATAAACATTCTATGTTGTGAGGGCCTGACTGGCCTTCTTCAGCGCTAACCATTTATATTTGAAGATTTCCGCCAGCTCCTAACATTCTATGCTCTAAGCATCTTTCTAGTTCTAATGTTTGTTTGTTTGTTTTTAAACCCTTACCTTATGTCTTAGAATCAATACTATGTATGGGTTCCAAGGAAGAAGAGCAGTAAGGACTAGGCACTGGGGGTTAAGTGATTTGCCCAGGGTCACACAGCTAGAAGCTCTAATGTTTTAAGTTGTAAACTCCCTCTACATTTTGACCTTTTCTATTCTATGTTCTAAGTAGGGCTCCTTCCAGGTCTATATGTTCTAAATTTCTTTCTAGTTCTATGTTACAAATTCCCTTTCATCCCCAACATTCTACATTCTAAGGGTCTTTCCTGTTCTAACACTATATGCTCTATGTTTAAAGGTCCCTTCCAGCACTGATATTCTATGTTCTGTTCTTGAATGTTCTGTGCTCCAACGTCCTTTTCAATTATAGCAATCAATGTTTTAAAAGTCCATTCTAAGTCTATCTAGCATGCTAGATGCTACACTCAAAGATTATTTCAAGCTCTTTTGGGGGGGGGGATCAAAGTTCCCTTTTAGCTCTAATATTTTGTGTACTATGTTTTAAGTCTGTTCCAGTCCTGATATTATTTTGTATTAAAAGGCTCCTTTTCAAGTCTGCCATTCTATGTCTTATGTTCTAAGGTCCCTTCCAACTCTGACATTTTGTGTTCTGTTTTATACAATCCCTTTCAATCCTGAAAATTTTTGTTCTATATTGTAAAGTCCTTTCTAGCTCTGACATTCTACAATCAACAGTACCTTCCTGAGAAAATATACTAAGGTCTCTCCCTTCAGTTCAAACATTCTATGACTCTCAGATTAGATCCTTATTCTCTTTCGCTCTCTAAGCACTATCCCATTGCTAGACTAGATCCTGGGAAGACTCTAGTGCTGAAGGATGTGGTCATCCCCATGCCTTTGTACTCAGGCAATCTGGCTAGGAGCAGACTTGGGATAGTTAGCTGTTCTGGGGGAGAAGGAAGGAAGAGGGAGAAATAATGTTAGAAGGGAGGGGCGGCATCTGCTTCCCCTGGCCAGACTGAATCTAAGAATGGAAGGGGAAGGGGGGAGGGGGACACACCAACCCACCACCTTGACTCCCAAGAGTCTTGCTGAACTGGCTCCCCAGTGGCTCTTAGGCCCCCCTGTATAGCTGAATTGCCTAGGTGCTGTGGAAATATTAAAGCTAAACATCCTCTCTCCCTAGTAACATCATCCTGTTCCACCCTTCCAGAAGAGCCAGCTAAGACTCTAGGTATGTCAAAGGGACTTGCTCAAGATTAGTGATAGACTAGGGAGCTTATAGTGGTGAAAAGATCTCTGGACTCAGGCACAGAAGATTTGGATCTAAATATTAGTAGCTTTATTAGCATACTATGTGACACTGCAACTCATTCCCTCTCTGGACCCCTCAGTTTTCTTCTCTGTAAAATGGGAGACTGCTGGGCTGGTTAATCTTTAAAGTTCCTTCCATCTCTAACATTCCATGATCTCCAACAGTCTTAGATCTACCTAAACCATATTCTAGGCATAGTTTGAACCAGTTCCATCTCCCTCTTGTTCCCTGTCCCCAGCCAGGGACACTTACTTCATTTTGGCTCTTTTCACTTAGAATCTCAACATCTTAACCCACTGTTGTTTTAAAAATAATAAGAAACTGGGGGCAGCTGGGTGGCTCAGTGGATTGAGAGCCAGGCCTAGAGATGGGAGGTCCTAGGTTCAAATCTGGCCTCAGACACTTCCCAGCTGTGTGACCCTGGGCAAGTCACTTAACTCCCACTGCCTAGCCCTTAACACTCTTCTGCCTTGGAACCAATAAACAGTATTGATTCCAAGACAGAAGGAAAGGGTTTAAAAAAAATAAGAACCCCCCCCCCACTCAAATGAACCTGGAAGATTTGTCTTTCTCAGTTTGCCTGGCTATCCATCACAAGGAGAGCTCAACAACACATAAACCATGACAAATGACAATAATTGTTTAATTGCTACCTTAGAAAAGACCCAAGACCCTGCACCAAACAACGTATCAGGAGTTGGGGGGGGGGAGTAGGGAGAAGAAGAGGGGAAATAAAAAGAGGGGGGGAAAGGAGGAAAGAAGATAGAAAGGAGGAGAGAGGGAGACAAGAAAGAAAGCAGAGGAAGCAAAGAAAAAGGAGGAATCCCAAGGCAAATCTTCACAGTGGCACAGTCACCATACAATCCAAATGTGACAGGTTGGGCTAGGCAACCTCCCAGTTCTTTCTGAACTCACTGATTCTATGATTCCATCACAATCCTGGCTTCAGAACCCAAAGGGATCAGCCTGATGTGTAGCCATTCCCTGGGCATCTCATCTTGTCATCTTGTCTCATTTGACTCATTCCTTGCTTCTGCATACCATGCTGCTTGGATGAATCTCTCTCTTCTGGCCAGCTGGACAGTGTTGCTGAGCTGTGACACGTTCCTGCTGCCTATCTCTCTGTCTCTCTCTCTCTCTCTCTCTCTCAATCTCTCTGTCTCTCTCAATCTCTGTCTGTCTGTCTCTCTCTGTCTCTGTCTCTCTCTCTGTCTCTGTCTCTCTCTCTGTCTCTGTCTCTCTCTCTCTCTCTCTCTCTCTCTCTCTCACACACACACACACACACACACACACACACACACACACACACCCTGAAGTTAAGAAAAGTCACCTGGTCAAACCTGGTTCCCAACCTCTACCTCCCCCCTCCAGAAACCTGGTACCCCTCAAGAAGAAAGGACCAAATATCACTTCTAATTACCACAAAAAAGGCCTTTAACCAGTCTCCTCCATCTCCCAAACTTCTACAAATGCAAAAAAGCAAGCTAATTTAAAGATACAGACTCAAAAGAAAAGGAGCTTAAAGAAGCATAGGGATCACCAAATCCAACCCCTTCATTATACAGATGAGAAAACTGAGGCCCAAAGAGAAATGACTCCCCCCTCAAAAAAAAACATGGCTAATTAGTATAAGAGCTGATGTTTGAACTCAGATCCTTTGACTCCAAATTCAGTGCTCTATCCAATATACCACAGTGCCTCAAGAAGGGGAGAAGTATGAAAAAGAAAAAGGAAATCTTGATCAGTTGACATTCCCCTAGAACAGGTAGCCATAGCATTCCTTTCCTCATCTCAATAGTGGTAACTATGGGAGCAGGGAGGGAGGGGAGCACAATCTTGATACCTGAAGGAATTGTATCAGGCCCAGGCCACGGTCCTATAGTGGCCTTGGGAAACTGGAAGGCACTGGGACTCAAATACCTGTTTTTCTGACTGCCTGGGGACACATGGATGTTTAATTAATGAAATAACCCGCCTCATCTGGGCAACAGCAATCCAAACAGTTTTCCTGCCAGGAATCATTTTTATACCATGGGTCTAGGGTGCCAGTCCAGGCTGAAGGAAGTCAGCCATCTAATCCCCAAATCACCTAGCCTGAATTGTCCCTCCTTCTGAAGAGGGAGCATACACTTCTCTCAGGACCCCAAATCAGTGCTAGCTCATAGTCTGGGGCTGCCCTTACCACCTACTTGTCACCCTAATTCCATCCAGAATATCTTCCATTCAATTCAATTCAACTAATGTTTACTAAATATGCTGAACATTTCCTCAAGATGTAGAGGAAAAATAAAATTTAAATAAGACATAGCCCAGTCTTCATGGAGCTCACAGTCTAATAAAGGGGAAAGACATCACCATGAAAGAATAACAGTGAATATGAGTTAGAAAGTGACACTAATCACTGGAAACTGAAAGGTGGGGGAAGGAAAAGTTTTCCAATAAAGTGTAGACACACACAAACTCCTCACCAAGGACCCTAGCAGTCAGTTCTACTTTCTTCCTATGCTGTTCATTCATAGGCAAGAGACATTTAACCTTTTTGGACTTCATCTACCACTGCCACCACGGTCCCAAATCCTATACAAGATACCCTAAACATTGAGAGTTGTCTCTGGCATCAGTAGTTTCATCTACTTGGTTACCTTTCTAGTATCCTCCTATCCTTTCTGAATGTGCTTAATGCCACCTTTGGGACCTTATAAACTCATCCACACTAAAGAGCAAATGACTGATAACAATCTAAGATCCTCCAAATACATACTAGGATGTTTAAGGGGCTGACAATAGTGGAATTTTATCATTTTAATGACTGGTCAGTGGAAAAGGTGGGCTAGGTACTGCAGACCACAATATAAAGGAAAGAACAATGGACCAGGAACTTAGAGACCTGAGAGTCCTAGTCCCAAGCCCTGTTACTAACTCAAAGTGTGACTTTCAGCAAGTAACTTGTCTACGAGCCTCAGTTTTTCCCATCCATAAAAGGATAGTAACTGACTAGATAGTTCATTCTGGCTCTGACATTCTAGGCTCTGATGTTTCTTCTAGTTATAAAATTCTGTGACTTTCTGGCTAATTATGAGACCTCGGCAAGTCATTCCACTTCTCTGAGACTATTTCCTCAACTGTGAAATAGGTAGAACAGCACTTGATAGTTTACTCTCAGAGGACTGCCAGTGCTAATACAAAGGGGTAACTATTAAATGTCATTAATAACAATAACATCACCCCTAACTTAATACCCTTTGATAATAAGAAAAGGGAGAGGTCTACTCTTTGTATGAGTCTAACAAGCTCTCCAACAAGTGGCCTATCAGCTCAGCCTTTTGGAACCCCTGGTTTCCTCTGAAACTCTGCTCAAGCAACACCTTATGCAAGAGGTCTTTCCTGGGGTCTCCCCCTTCATGTCCTACCCCACCCCCATTCCCACTACCTTTCTCCTCTAAGGTTACCTTGTATCTATTCTGGATCTATTTTATATTCACCCATATATGTATATATTGCCTCCTAAGTTAGAATATAAACTTCTTGAAGCAGAGACTCTGTGCCCAGCACAGAGCAGTCACTTAATAAATGCTTAGATTGATTGCTCTCTCTTCTATGGATCTCATCAAATTAGCAGAGGTCTCCCATGTCTACACTTTTGGGTCCTCCAAAAACTTGTATTTTAGCCTAAAAGTAATAGGGAGCTATTGAAGTTTCTTGAACAGGGGGTGACATAGTAATGCCTGGTTTTTAAGAATAGTATTTTGTCAGCTCTATGGAAGATTGGTTGTAATGGGGAAGTGCTAGGTGCAAGGAACCCAATTAGGAGACTAGTCCAAACATAAAAAATCATAAGGAGAAAGAGAGCTGAGAAAATATAGAATGGACAAGACTTGGCTTGAGCTCAAGTCCCTCATTTCCAACTGCCTGCTGGACAATTCTACCAAGATGTCCCCATGGCATTTCAAACTCAACAAATCTAAAATAAAATACATTGTCTTTTCCTCTAAACCCACCCACACCCAAACTCCCAATTTCCATAGTTTTGTCAAGGACACCAACATTTTTATCTAGTCACCCAGACTCATAACCCAGGAGGCATCCTCAACTCTTGGCTCTAATTTACACATAGCCAATCAATTGCCAAGTCTTGTCCATTCTATATTTTCTCAGCTTTCTTTCTCCTTATGATTTTTTATGTTTGGACTAGTCTCCTAATTGGGTTCCTTGCACCTAGCACTTCCCCATTACAACCAATCTTCCATAGAGCTGACAAAATACTATTCTTAAAAACCAGGCATTACCATGTCACCCCCTGTTCAAGAAACTTCAATAGCTCCCTATTACTTTTAGGCTAAAATACAAGTTGTTCTGTTTGGTTTTTTAAAGCCCTTTAAACTATCTCTGGTCATCTTTCCATGCTATTTATTACTCCCCCTCTAGCACATTCTCAAGCTTCAGACAAATTGACCTGATTCACTACTCTCATATACAGTTCATCTCTCACCTTTGTCCAGGAAGCTAACCCAATGCCTAGAATGAGATACTTCCCTGTCTCTATCTTTTGGAACCCCCAAGATCCTATCAAGGCTCCTTCAAGTGCCATTTCCTTCAGAAAGTCTTTCCTGGTTTCTCCAGGTTTTAGCACCCCCTCTCCCAACACTCTGTATATATCCTGCATGTATTTATCTATAGGTAACAAGATTTGTTACTTAAGGACAAGGATTGTTTTCCCTTTTTTGTCTCCAAATCTCCAGAGCTTCTCCCATAGCCTTGCACATAGTAGGCTCTTAATAAATATGGGTTGGTTTTTTTTTCAATTTGCCTCACTCTAAGACTAGAAGGAAGCATAAAGTTTGCTTCACCACAAGGGGAAAGGGTCATTTTTACTTTCCTGGCTCCCTGACCTTCAAAAGGGTTGTCTGGGACAGGAGTTGGTCAGGCAAAAAGAAAGAAAAATCTTAATTGTGTTTTTTTATAAATGGAGAGGCCCCAACTCCTGTCATAAAAAGATCTTATCCCCTTGAGCACCCTCAGCTCCTCCCCTCCTCCGCTTTCTCTCACTGTCTGTACCTTAGATTTCCTGTGACAACCTGCAGACATTGAAAATCAACTTGTGGATCCCCTCCTCCAGCCTCCCAGCCCCAGTTCCCGGTCCTAGTTGTAGCACTAGCCCTAGCCCTAGCCCTAGCCCTAGCCACTGATCCTGGCCCCAGTTTCCACCCCAACCCCCACTTCAAGTCCCATCTGCATAAACTTAATTCTCTCTCACCCTCTTTCAGCCTTGGGACAGTCCGGGACAGATTAAGCCTTTGTCAGATACACCCAGGAAAGGAAGGGCCAGATGGGACAGGGGACAAGTGGTGTCAGATAACCAGGCAGGATGAAGGAAAGCCACAAACCAAGTCCAGCCCCAATACATATGGCTTGGGGGGTGGGAAGGGGGGGATGCTTTAATTCTGAGAATGAGGACTTATGGGGGAGGAGGGAAAATGGGGGGGAAATGGAAAGGACTCATTTTGCTGTTTGGAGGAGGGAGCAGAACAGAATCATTCAATAAAACATTTCACCCTACAAAATGCATAGGCCCAACCTTTCTTTGTGTCTGTTTATGTGTGTGTGTGCTGGAGAGCTGGGGGGGTGGGATTCAAATGGGGAGGGGAGTAGTAGGAGAGGCCAAGGTGAACACAGTTTAGAAGGTTTTAATCTGAGGAAGGTCCTCCTCAGGGGAATCTACACAGGGACCCCTCCCCTCTCTCAGCCTGGCCCTTAGTTAAAAAAAAAAATCAGGCCAGATGGGCCTACAGTGCAATCCCTTCCACAATGAGAAATCTCTAACATTAATTTTTTAATGGGGGGAAGGAGGGGGTGACCATAGGTCTTAGAGTTGGAGGGGACCCTACAGATCAATTAGTCCCAACCCTCTCATTCTATAGAGAACTAGTACCAAGAGAGGTGAAACCAATTGCCCAAGATCACTGGTACTGCAGTCAAAATCGGAACCCAGGTCCCTTGGAGAGCAAACTGGGTGTTCCTTTTCCACTACACTATGATCTAGAGGCCAGGGAGCCCCAGGGCCCGCTTCTCTCACAGTTTGGGAGATGGCAGCCCACATCTTCAAAAACTGTCCACTAACAAATCAACTGTAAGGAATCCCACACCTCCCCACCTAAAATAATTGAAAAGAAAGGAGGAAGACTTGGAGAGATCTGAGGAGGCAGGCACCTGGAAACTTAAGGAGGAAGCCTCACCGCTGGCTTTCCCTCCTAACTCCGGATCTGTTTATCTTTAAAATGTACCCGATTTCTTTCCTCTCGGGAATACAGCCTCCTGTCCCTTCGGAAACTCCTGGTCTCTTAGGGGTGTGTCTGTTTTGTTTGCAGATTTATGGGAGCTTAGGTGAGTCCCGGACAGGAGGTAGAGTCCGAGGCTCACTAGCGCTCTCTCTCTCGGTCTCTCCTCCCTCCCAGAAAACCAGCCCTCCAGAGGATTGGCTTCTCTTATCCTCCCTTTGGGGGAGTTTATTCATTCCAGAGTAGGAGCTGGGCTGGGGGTGGGGTGGGGTAGCTTTCATTTTGGCCTTGGTTTCCTTAACCGAGAAGGCTGTGGCCACCCTGGGCCTGGGTCTTGTACTGGGAGGTTAAGAGGAGGAATTTTTCTCCCAAGGCCAGGCATGGGCTGCCTGACATCCTGGGGCCTGTTGGGGTCTCGGAGACCAGGCCCAACCCTTTCCGAGGGTCCGGTGGGAAGCAAGTCGGGTGGGGCAAGGGAGGTCAGGGTAAAGGCAGTTTTGAAAGGGTCCTAAAATCTGAGGGCAAGGAGCCCACCCCAGGACTCCCTCATTCAAGCTGGGAATCCAGGCCTGAAGCCCCCTCCCCTCCCCCAGCCCAGCCCCTGGTAAGAGGCAGACCAGATGGGAGGTAAATAGTGCGTTTATAAGCATTTACCACAGATGGACTGCCCTCACCGCAGCCTGCAACCATCTCCCCGACAGGGTATCTCGGAGAGGGGACAACACTATTTCCTGAGAGCTGCGAGGAAGCGGGGTGGGGGTAGCCTCCTGAATCCCCTTTCCCTCCCCGAATTATCTTCCCTCCATGCTCCCAGCCAAAGCAGCTCCAGCATCTCCCTCGCCAGCCTGCTCGCCAACCTTCCCACAGCCTTTCCCCTCCCCATCCCACACCCCCTACCCCCACCCCTCTCCTCCGCCCGGGGAGGGCTGGGAGGAGGGACAAGTGCACTTTTAGTAACGACAAAATCAATTGTCTATGAAGATTCTACTCTCAGGCAGATGGTGCAAAGACTGAGGGAGTTACTAGTTAGGAAGACCCACATTAAACCCCAGCCCTCTCGAAAAGAAAAAAAAGGGGGGGGGAGCTGGGGGGGGCGGTGTCCGCATAAAATGTGAATCTCCGAATTTCGCCGGCTCAAAGTTCAAAGATTTGAGCTCTCGGGGCGGCCCCTGCATCACCCCCACCCCCAAACCCTCCTTAGAACAATGAGGTCCCAGTGGGGGAGCCGCCGGCTCCTTCCCCAGGGCAGCAGCCCGAGGGGCCCTGGGTGGGAGAGAGAGGCAACGCTCCCCTACCTCCGCCCCCGTACGCACCCTAACTGGCCCCCGCCCCAGCCAAATCGGGTGCTTGGGAGGCCCCACCCCTCCCCCACTCCTGGGGTAGCCAGCCCGTGGGGGGGGGGATGGAGGGGTCAGATGCCTCCTCCCTGCTAGCCTCACCCCCTCTCCTCAGACCAAGGCTAAGAGGGCTGAGGGGGTGGACCGGTCCCCATCCGCACCCCGGGACCGTCCGGCCCCGCCCGCCCCGCCCCGCCCGGGGGCGCCTCCTGCGCCAGTCTGCATCGCGCCGGGCCGCCCCCGCCCGTCAGCCCAGGGCCAGTCCCGGGTGGGGTCGGGGCGTTCCAGCCCTTGCCCCTGCCCCAGCTCCTACTCCCGGGCCCAAGCTCGCCGCACCGCCCCCCTCCCCCAGTCTGCGGGGCCTCGTCCCAGAGCCTAGGAGGAGAGGGACGCCCCAGGGAAGACTCCCTGTCCTCAGGCCACTGCAACCCCCGTAGCAGCCTGGGGGCAGGGGGGCGGTGGCAGAAGCTAGGAGCTCCCACCCGGGGCTCACTCGCCCGCCCGCTCGGGACAGCCTGCCTGCTAGGGGTGGGATGGGTCTGGCTCCCGGAGCAGCCGCCTGCTGGAAGGGGGAGGGGGGAAGAAAAAGGAGGAGGAAGAGGAGGAGGAGGAAGGGAGAGGGGGAGGAGGAGGAGGAGGACAGAACATGCCCGGGTGAGCACCCGGGACAGCCCGCGCTGCCGAGGAGAGAGGCGCGGGGGGTGGACTCGCAGCCTTCCCTGCTGCCTCCTGCTCCCGGGACAGCCCGCTCTCTACAAGGAGAGCCAGCCCGGGCGGGTCTGCGCCGTCTGGGCCATCCCGCCGGGAACCAAGGGGGACTGAAGGAAGGGAAGGGGTCCCTGGCTGGAATGGGGAGACACTGCGGGATCAGACCCGTCTGAGGGTAAATGGAGAGAGGTGATCACTCAGACACAAGCAGGGCTAGGACAGACGAACAGCACAGCACTCAGACAGACAGACAGGACACACGCGGACACTGAGGGGAGGCGCGGGCGCGCACTGACCGTTCCAGTTTTCACCGGCACATACACCACTTGACCCATCTTCGGCTCCCTGCTGGTCCCCAGCCGAAAGCCCTTGGAGCGGACCCAAAACTGGAACTTGCCTTTCTCCCCGGACGAGGGGCCGCCGTTGCCGGCACCCGTGGTCCCGCTGCCCCCGCCTTGCAGGACCTCGGCGATCCGCTGGTATTTGCTACGAGTGACCGTCTTGGTCTTGGCTGAGTCTCCGTAGGTCCGGAGACACCAGTCCCGGAACTGGCGCCCCAGCTCCGTGTCCCCGGGGCTGCGGTCCCAGCCCCCCCGCAGGAGCAGTGTCGGCTTCGGCATCCTCGGGGCCCTTGGGGGCGGGCAGAGCGCGGAGCTGGCCGGCCGGCCGGCCCGACTGGAAAGGAGGGAGCGACGGGCGGAGGCTAGCGCTGGGGCTGGGACTGGGACTGGGGAGCGGCTGCCCCGTCCCGAGATGCGGCGGAGCGGCAGCGGTGCTGGTGGCGGTGGCGGCGGCGGCGACCTCGGCGGCCGGGACGCGCGGGGCTGCAGCAGGCAGGGTCCCTCCCGCTCCTCCTGCGCTCCCGCGGCGGCGGCGGCAGCGGCGGCTCCTGCTCCTGCTCCTGCTCCTGCTCCCGCTCCTGCTCCGCCTCCTCCTCCCCCCCGGCCGGGATGCAGGAGGGGATGGAGCAGTCGGGACCGGGAGGTGCAAAGGGGGCGGGTGAGTCCCCTCCCCGGGAGGGGCCGCCCCGCAGCCTGTGAGGGGGAGCCCGGGGCGGGTGAGGGAGACCGAGCGAGACACCGGCGGCGCCAGCGGCGGCTGCTGTCAGGCTAGCGGGCTGCTCGTCTCCGTCCTCCTTCTCCTCCTCTCCTTCCTCCTCCTCCTCCTCCTCCTCCTCCTCCTCCTCCTCCTCCTCCTCGTCCTTGTCCTCGCCGCCTCCTCCACGCAGCGGGATCCCACCTGTTAGAGCCGCGTAGCTTCCCTCCCCCTCCCGGCCCCAGGGCAAAGGAGGCTGGGCTTCCCCCCTTCAACCTCCCCCCCACACACAGTCCCTGGCCCCAGGGGGCGCAGGGGGCCGGACTTCCCACCGCCCCAGACGGGGCCGCCAGGAGCGCAGGGGGCCGGGCTTCCAGTGTCCGGGCCGAGACCGCAGGGGACCAAGTTTCCCCCTGTCCCGGCCCCGGTCTCAGTCCCTGAGGCCTCAGAAGCCGAGTTTTCCCCCGGTCCCTGGCCCTGGTCCGGCCCCTGGGGCCTCCCTCCAGAGGCCCAGCTCCGCCTTGTCCCAGGCCAGGCAGGGTTGAGACTGGGCCCCCTTCTCTCTGTTTCTCTGCTTGACCCCAACCCTGGCCGCAGGACTACAAGTCTCCACGTCCCCTCCCCTCCTTTCCCCACGGGCCCGGGCCCGCATAGGGCGGGGCCTGCCTGTTCTCCCCAAGCTGTCCCCCCTCCTCCTCCCCACAAGGCCTGGGGGCAGGTTGGGCAGGCTGCCTCTCCTACAGTCTCAACCTTTCTGGACAGTTCTGGGGCCTGAGGCAGGCACTATGTTGGCTCAGAGGGACTTCTCCCAGTAATAGGGAAAAAGATGATGGGGGGGGGTGGCTTCCAAGAGCAGTGGGATTCATAGGAGCCCCATACTTATTGTCTCTAGACCGCCACCCTGTCCTGAAGAACCCCAGAGAGAATTATAACCAATTGTCTACTTTCTTCCCAAAAATTTTAATTGGGAGGGTAGGGGTGTGAAAAATAGGAAGAAATATTCTATTCCCTCCTCTATCCCAACCAGATGGTCTTATGGGGGAGGGGGGAGCCAGAGAAGGTCCCTAGGTTGGGTCTATCTTCTCAAACAATGAAGGACCTCAAGAAGATCTCATATTTAGGCTTTAGATCTGAAATGAAGTTTAGAGACCATCTAGTCAAAGTACTCCATTTTATAGATGAGGAAATTGAGACCTAGAGAAATAAATGACTTGCCCAAGGTCACATAGCTAGTGAGAGAGATGACTAATCTCCTAGACCCTGTCAAATCCATGACTCTTTCCACTAAGCCCCTTGCTATACCTTTTAACCTGGGTGGTTCCAGCATTTGTAGAGAATTGACCTTGGCTACTTTGCCACCCCCAACAGGGACAGTCCCCTTTGCTCAATGAAATTACGGGCATAAATAAAGGTTACTGCTACATTCTGCCTGATTTTGCCTCTCTTCCAACCAGGTCATCAAGAAACACAGGCCTTCATTTCTAGCCTGCCTCAGGGGGTTCCTCCCACATTTTGTTGGTGTGCTGACTCTGTCAGATTGCCCCAGGCCAGCTCCTCCACCAACTTTGGTGGAAATGACAAGAAGTTCCAGACTCTGACCCATACAGAACCACTTTCTATCACCAGAAATGTAGGCCCTAGGCCCTATTGCTTGCTCCCTCACTCTGCAGAAGTTTCCCCCCTTGACCTCAACTAAGGCTAACTAATGTCTTCTGATCTTTCTTTGCATTTAATATAGAGGGAATTGTTTTTAAATAGTCAAACATTTCCATGTTTTTCATATATGCCAATGGCTCTGCAAATATAAAATCTTGGTCTTTAATCTTCCTACCATCCCTCTTTGGTTTGAAAATTGGTTTTCCCATTTGACATCTGAAGAAACCATGGGAAATTCTGCATGCATTTTTTCAAGATACTGTGTTCAGGGCCCTGAGTGCTATACAAATTTGTTCAAAAGATTGCTCTTGCCCTCAAGAACTTACAATCTAATAGGGAAGATTAAATAAGATCACATATCCCAGTGATATAATACAATATGATACCATAGGTTACAACCCAACATTGTGATGTACTTACTTTATGCAAGGCACCCAACTAGGGACTAGGTATACATATGGAGCACCCGGTCTATGGCTTTTCCCCTAACTTGTACTCCCATGGGCTAAAAGCTGGGTTCCCAAAGGGATGGCGACTACTATTTTCAAGATTCTAAGAATAATCTGAACATCTGGGTTTTCAATACTGTTGTTCATGAGCCCCCATCTGTGCACCTTCCACCAACAATCAGCCAGAGAGCTTCTTATAAGTATTTACTAAAAGGAAATAACAAGAACAATAGTTACAAAAGACATTCAGCCCAAAGCCTGGAGCACATCTTCCTACAAATATTATATATATATATATATATATATATATATATATATACACACACACACAAATATTATACAAAAGGTATTCATAGGGGGAGTAGACAGTTTTAAAGTAAAAGAGTAGTACGGCATATGGGTAAAGCTCACATGTGGCAAAGGTATAAACCTGTCCCTTTCTTCTTTCCTAAAGTCACTGTCAAGTTCCCCTTGGGTATAGCTGTCTGGTGGACTCTCAGGGTCAATACCTTTGTAGATTCCCTAAATGTAACTTCTTTCTAACGTGAATGGTCATGTTCCCTAAAACTGCCTTTCTTTAAATGTCTATCCTACCAGCTAGAAGTGTGGTCTTTTACTTGTCCAACCTATTTGATTCCAGTAGGACACATTGTGCTGTTGATCCAGTCTCTCCAACAACATGGACAAGGGGGTCAGGGGAGAAAGGAAAGAAATTCCTCTTTATTCCAAGAATTATTCCCTTTCCAAAATTTGGCTCCAATTTTCAATTCTTCTGTTACTAGACTCTATCACTAGCTTGTTTTTATACTTAACCCAAGAAATATAACTTAATCTTCTCAACCAGTCACAAGATGTTTCCTGTGTGCCACCATCTACTTTTCATCCAGTGGCCAAAACTCTATAATCCTCTGAAATTGATTAACTACTTATTCACATCCATTTTATACTTTTAGCTGATTGGAGGGGAGGTATCTAGACTTTCTGTTATTATACTAATTAATTTGGAGGTAGAACCCCACCCTATACACGTTAAGACACATAAAACAGACCCTGATTTGAGAATCAATTATACCAAACGTATACCAACTTATTGGGGAACACAAATATACAGATGAGTCAATACAAAATTACAAAAAGTAATTTCAAGAGGATATAAACACTAACAACTGGAAAGAATCTGGTAAGGTCTCCTAGAAGAGTTTATACCTACATTACTTTGAAGAAAATTGAGAATTGATAAGTCCAAAAAAGAAAAGGCAATGACTTAATTAGAGGTACAAACTCAATTCAACTTGATTTGTTTCAACAGACATTTATTTATGACATTCATATCCTCTGCCCTTGAGCTTAGATCAATCAGAGGTACAAAAATGAACAAAACAAAACCTCCTAGAAGAGCTTACAGTTAGCAGAGGTGTCAGGTAAGTCAAAAAGATGGGTGTTCAAATATTTTTTTTCTTAAACCTGTACCTTCTGTCTCAGAATCAAGTACTAAGTATCAGTTCCAAGGCAGGAGAGTGGCAAGGGTTAGGCAATGGAAGTTAAGTGACTTGCTTAAGATCACATAGTTGGGAAGTGGTAGAGGTCAAATTTGAACCCAGGACCTCCCATCTCTATCCACTGAGCTACCTAGGTGCCCCCTGGGTTCAAACCTTCATTTTCATGCATATTACTTGTGTGATCCTTGGCAAGTAACTTAGTTTTTCAGAGCCTCAGTTTCTTTATTTGTAAAATGGAATACTTGTACCAACCCACAGGGTAGTTGTGAGGAATACAGGAAGGATCTATAAATAATTATTTCAACTACAAATACTTAGTAAATAAGTCCTAGGGAGATGCGTAAGAAACAGAAAGGGCCACATAGCTGGACAGTATCAGAAGCAGGTTTCAAAACTAGGTACTCCTGACTCTATATCCCATAATCCATTGCCACTATAGTGGAGAAAACAGTATATAAATGAGTTATAATTCTGACAGGCAGACTAAAATTGACACAAGAGCCCTGATTCTGGGGTCAGAAGACCTGAGTTTGAGAACAGATTTAGCTCAATATGACATAGATCTTACTTTCGTGGAACTTTTGGGCTAATGAAGAAGGAAGGAAATGAGACAAAGACTACTCTGAGAGTTAGTGGATCAAGAGAAGCCATTGCCAAATGGAAAGGTCACAGATAAAATGCTGCCGCCTACCTGTGTGACCTTGAACAAGGCATTTAAACCCCACAGAGCCTTGATTTCTTCATCTCTGGAACATGGAGAATGATACTTGCATTACATACCTCACAGGGTTATTATTAGGGGGAAAAGGCATTTCAGGAACTTCAAAGTGCTTCAGAAATGTAAGCTACTCTTCAATCAATCAGCAAATATTTATTTATCAGCTATTATATACCAGACCTGTGCTAGTCAGTAGAGATATGAAGAGAACAGTGAAATACTCTTTGCCTTCAGGGAACTTAGCTTCTCTGGGGGAAGCAAAACATACTTGTATTAGGAGATTTTGTTGCTGTTCAGTTGGTTTTCAGTCATTTCTATTTTCTTTGCAAAGATACAGGAGTGATTTGCAATTTCCTTCTCCAGCTCATTTTACAAATGAGGAAACTGAGGCAAACAAGGTGAAATGACTTGCCCAGGATCACACAGTTAGGAAGTGTTGGAGGTCACATTTGAACTCAGGCCCAGAACTCTATCCATGGCATCAAAGTTAATACAAGCTAATTTCATTATCATAAGAGGCCTACATAATAGAAAACATAATAAATGGGTTCAGAGAGCCTGATGCTGTAGAGAAGGCTGGATTTGAAGTCAGAAGATTTGGGGCTTAAATTCCATATCTTCTGCTTCCTTCCTTCCTGTATAACCTCAGGGCCTCAGTTTCTTTATCCATACAATGAGGTAAGTAGAGATTCAAATGAAAGTCGACAAATATTTATTGTGTCTATTGTTTGCAGAGCAAGTGTTGGACATTGGAGAAGATGCAAAGCTTGACTAAGACCACAGATCTTGCTGTCATGGAGCTTGGGTCTAGTGGAGAAGGTATAACAGGTACAGAAAAGAAAATGGGACACGGTCCCCCAAGAGAGTTCATGAAGAGAAGCCGCCATCATATGGAAAGGTCGTAGGTAAAATGTTCAGAGAATTGACAGTGGGTGAGGCCTTGGAGCACAGATTAGATCACAGAATCATAGAACTAGAAGGAAGCTTACACCTTGGCTAGTCTTCATTTCACACATTTCACACAACAGGCAACTGAGGCGCAGAAGGGAAATTGTTTGCCCTAAGACACATGGAAAATGAGTACCAAAAGTGAAAATCTAACCCAGATCTTTCAGCCTTCACATATCATTGCTATTTCCACTGTGCCATGCTGCTGGCCCAAGGAAGTCATTATGGAAGAAATGGCATCTGAATTAGGCCTTGAAGGACAGATGGATAGCAGTTCCTTTGCAGGGGTTAAGAGTGGGAGAAAAAGGGATAAGGAGACCACTCATTTATCCTATTTTTCTTAATCTCTATGCTTTTTTTGTTATGTTTAGACAAATAAGGTTTTTGTTCCCATTTCCTTGCTATTTTGATAGTATAACTAGATTTTTGACTGCATAACTAGAATTTGCTGAGAAATGGATAAAGCCTTCAGATAGAAGCTTTGTTTACTCCATCCTCTTTAAGGGATGGCCACCGGAAAAGCAGCTTGAATCTAAGAAAAAACATTTCTCCAAGACTGGAAGTATTTGGAGAGGAGGAGATTGATGTAACTCCAGTCTGTTACTCCCTCTCTAAAGACAGCCAGTCTCATAGCCCCTTCTCCTGCTCCAAGAATCAAATTCTTCCTTAAAGAGGGGGAAGCAAGATTTCAGAGATCTATTCATATCTCCCTAGGAACCACAATTTAGAAAAATCCTTATGGATACCCATAACCTACATAGGCAACACACACACCCAGCATGTGTTTATTTTTTAAGTGGAAATATACTAATCATGTGACCCTGAACAATTAGCTTAATCTTTTGAGTCTCAGTTTCCTTATCTATATAATGGGATTCTTTTCCTTCTTAACTGCTAGTGTATTTATGTAGGCAGTTTACTTGAAAAGGCTGTAAGACTGAGCCATGGTTAGTTGTAAATGACATAGAGTTGGATCTAAAGGGTACCTGGGAAATAAAAGGGAAGGAGATAGCTAGGAGTGGTGAAATAATCCTGGTCTGGGAGCCCAAAGGAGGTCAGTTGGGTGGCCCAGTGGATAGAACACTAGGATTAGAATCTTTTTGAGTTTGAATTTGGCCTCAGATACTTGCTTGCCCTGTGACCCTAGGTAAGTCACTTAACCCTATTT
Source organism: Monodelphis domestica (assembly GCF_027887165.1). NCBI lineage: Eukaryota > Metazoa > Chordata > Mammalia > Didelphimorphia > Didelphidae > Monodelphis > Monodelphis domestica. The sequence continues at coordinate 407,862,567 of NC_077227.1, read as the reverse complement.
ACCTCATTCTCTTCAAGTATAAAATGAGCTGGAGGAGGAAATGGTAGACTACTCCAGTATCTTTGCCAAGAAGACCCCAAATGGGATCTCAGGGAGTGGGACACAACTGAACAACTACCAGGGAGGCTAAAGATTTGGTTTTCTGGGGAGGCTTATTGAGAGGCCTGGACAAATGCCCTCTATAAAATAGAGATAAGGGTTGGGAGATGGGGCAATGTTGCATTGATCTCCAAGGGCTCTGACATTATTTTTCTGATCAAGCTTGTTCAGGCCAATTCTTGACCTAGTTTAGGCAGGTCTGCTAGTAGCTCCATATGTGACCCTGTGTGTGACCACATTGGTTTCATAGGTTCTAAATCTCAGTTTCTACAGTTGTAAATAATATTCTTACTTCCCGTCTCATCAGGCTCTGGTGAGCTTCAAATCTGCTTCAATAAATATTTATTACACACCTACTATATAGAACAGGGATAAAGACTTGTGATTTCACTGGTTTAGGGAATTCCCAAGTGTACAAACTTCCTCTACCAATGTAGGACAACACCTGCTCTGAAATTTTGAAGTCTCTCAGAACAGAGAGGTTACTGAGTCACACAGCCTATGTGGGGCAAAGGACCCAATTGAATTCCAGGACTTTTTGACTTTGAAGCTGCCTCTCCAGATGCAGAGGATATAAAGGCAAGAATGGAAACAATCCCTTCCCTCAAAGAATGTATAAATGGAAATGGAGCCACAGCTATGAAAATGGCATTTACTGCTATTTATGAAACAAAGGATAAGGGGAATTTTATCCCTGAATAGTTGTTTTCTATATTATTTTTTTTCTACATTATTATCATCCTAGCATTTAGGGCTAGAAGACTTCTTAGAGATCACCTAGTCCAAATCCCTTATTTTATAGATAGGGAAACTGAGGCCCAGTGAAGCAAAGTGGCTTGCTTTATATTAATGATGTAAAGTTTCCTTTCATTCCGTGCTTGGAAATAACATACACAGGTCCCTATGTGTGAGTTTCTCTCTCTCTCTCTGTCTCTGTCTCTGTCTCTGTGTCTGTCTCTCTGTCTCTCTCTCTCTGTTTTTTAAAACAAAGAAGCTGTGATTTACCATAGCCACAAGAACCTGTCCCTATTCCCTAACTAACCAAATGTAGCATCCTGTAAATGAGACCTTTTGAGTCTTTGTGCCCCTTCCCAGCCCAGACTTTCTCCTTGAACTCCACCCAACCAACATTTCTAAGGCATCCTTCTGTGCCCCACTCAAGCCTTTCCCCCTTCGGGACATCACAACCCACAGTCGGGAGCTCACTCCCTCTTTGAGCTCCTCAATGTCAGGGCTTTCTCTCAAAGGCAGCCTCGTATGAATGAAGAGACTCTGAACCTGGAGACTGCACTTGCCTGGACTGGAATCCTACCTCGGCCACCAGTTAGCTATGGGACTCTGGGTAAGTCACTTCCCTTTTCTGATCTCTGAAAATGAAAGTGATAAAACTTCCCTCTTTACCTCCCTGGGATGTGATAAGGAGTATAAGTCCGCTATTGTGGGATTCTAAGATCAGGGAAATCAATGCTGGGGGCCAAGAGTAGGGCTTCATTCTGCTGAATCCTCCAGGGCTGATGACTCTTTAGTCTTCCTGGTCACTAACATCTCCTGGACCTGAGTCTTTGGCTTAAATATGTTGAAGCACAAACTTCATGTAGTCTTGCCTGGGAAACATTCTAGAAGGCATTACAGCCCTATGACAATAGCTGTTGCTTATTATTTAGCACTTTACATGTATTATTCCCATTGCTTTTCCTCCCCCAAATAGTGTGGAATGGATAGGGGAAGTATTATTACTTTCATTTTGTAGATGAAGAAACTAAGGATCAGAGAATTGAAATGACTTGCCCAAGGTCACACTATTACACAGCACAGCTGAGACTCAAATTCATATTTTTTGACTCCAGCTTTGTTGTTATTTCATCTACATCACCACTTGCTGGTTTTACTCTGTCTCTTCCAGGGCAACAGGTAAGAAATGATCCTTATTTGACAGGTGTGGAAACTGAGGCACAGAGAGACATATTCCAAGGTTACATAGAAAGTTAGAGGCACAAAGAAGAGATAAGAGAGAATATTTACCTCTATTCCTTTGTGTAAGTGAGAGGGTCCACGGATGTGGAATGTGGCATACAATATCAGATTTTTTTTTAGATGTATTGATTGGTTTTGCTAAACTTGCTTTTTTCCTTCTTTCTCTTTTCTTCCTTCTTTTCTTCCTTCTTTTCTTCCTTCCTTCCTTCCTTCCTTCCTTCCTTCCTTCCTTCCTTTCTTCACTCTTACCTTCTGTCTTAGAATTGATATTGGTTCTAAGGCAGAAGAACAGTAAGGGTTAGGCAATGGGGGTTAAGTGACTTGCCCAGGGTCACACAGCTAGGAAATTTCTGAGGTCAGATTTGAACCCAGGAGCTCCCATATTTAGGCCTGGCTCTCAATCCACTGAGCCATCTAGCTGCACCCCCCATATCAGATTCTTCATGACCTCATTTGAGGTTTTCTTGGCAAAGATACTAGAGTGGAGGAGGTAGGGGGATTCAGTGGATCGAGAGCCTGGCCTGGAGATGAGAAGTTTTGAGTTCAAATATGACCTCAGACACTTCTTCCTTGTATGACTCTGGGCAAGTCACTTAACCCCTATTGCCTAGCTCTATTTTTCTGACTTGGAACT